>NC_057861.1:63301031-63638888 GCF_019393635.1 Dromiciops gliroides | reverse complement strand
CCCCTCCCTCCCCCCTCCCCTAGACAGCAGGTAATCTGATATAGGTTATATCTATATATCTCTATACATATACATATAGATATATATACACACAAATATATATATATACACATAATAACATTAATCCTATTTCTGCATTAATCCTGTTACAAGAGAAAGAATCAGAGCAGTGATGCAAAACCTCAAAATAGAAAAAAAAAAAACAACAGCACCCAAAACAAAAGAAATAATATGGTTCAATCAGCATCTATACTCCACAGTTCTTTCTTTTTTTTTTTCTTGGATTTGGAGATCCTCTTCTATCATGAATTCCCTGGAACTCTTCTGTACCATTGCATTGGCGAGAAGAATATAGTCCATCACAGTAGGTCAACACTCAATGTTGATGATACTGTGTACAATGTTCTTCTGGTTCTGCTCATCTCACTCATCATCAGCTCACGTAAGACCCTCCAGGTTTCTCTGAACTCTTCCTGCTCATCATTTCTTACAGCACAATAGTATTCCATTGTATTCATATACCACAACTTGTCCAGCCATTCCCCAATTGATGGGGGTGTGCCCACATTTTAAAAGGCACTATATTTTATGAGCAAAACAGAATTGCTATAGCTCAAAAGAAATGTGAGATATGCAGATTTATAGAAATCTCCTTCCCAAATGTTTATGTGGTCTTTTTATGCCTCATCAGTGGTAGATGAGTTCATATTGGTTTGATCAGCCACAGTCAAATACACCATATATTGACCCTAACATTTTGATGTCCTGTTGGTACTCTTCAATTATGAAAGACAACAACTCTGGCCCTGGATTCAGGAGGACCTCAGTTCAAATCCGGACTCAGACACTTGACACTCACTAGATGTGTGACCTCAGGCAAGTCACTTAATCCCCATTGCCTTGCAAAAAAAAATGTGAATTTTGGGGAGCAGCTAGGTGGCACAGTGGATAAAGCACCGGCCCTGGATTCAGGATGACCTGAGTTCAAATCCAGCCTCAGACACTTCACATGTACTAACTGTGTGCCCTGGACAAGTCACTTAACCCTCATTGCCCCCCCCCCCAAAAAATAGTTCTAAGTGCATATTTTTCAGGGCAGCAAGGTGGCACATTGGATAAAGCACCAACCCTGGATTCAGGAGGACCTGAGTTCAAATCCAGCCTCAGACACTTGACATTTACTAGCTGTGTGACCCTGGGCAAGTCGCTTAACCTTCTTTGCCCTGCAAAAATCAAAACCAAAACAAAAACCAAAACAAAACAAAGCAAAACAAAAAAGACAACAACTACTAATTCCTTAAATCGTCCACCCTAGGAAACTTAGGGAGAAAAGTATTGGCTTCAGATTTGACTGAAACCATCACTTGATCATGTGTCTGGCCAACAAGGGTTTATACTAAGACAAAAAAAAATAATTCTCTTGTTTCTTTCTCCAACTTTCATCCCTATTTACCTCAGCCCTATCCTACCCCAACCTTATGTTGTCTCTTGCTAATGCCACAATCTAGTTCCATGGTATCCTCAAGCTGCAGGATGCTGGATTACATGCTGCTTACTCTTCTCTGGTGATTTATAACTGCTGTGTAACCTTTTCCTTGAAGAGAGCAATGTCAACTATAAACTTAGCCTCTCTCATCTCTTCTTTTTAGTTCAGGGCCACGGCCACACCCAAACAATCAGAAGGTTCCCTCTGGTTTTTATCTTTTTCATTCCTTTGCTTCTGTTTCAGCTACAACTACATGATACTAGTTTACTATTTGACTTTAGATGTGAAAATCCTTTCCAGGTACTGGCAACTCCCATAATTCCCATGTTGTCCCATGCAAATCACCATGGCTAGTAATTTACTTTCTTCCTAGGGTCTTCCTCTCCAGAAGAGAACCTGGAATCTCAAGTCTTCTTGAAGCCAGGAGCCAGAAAACCAAGATCTCTCTTCTCCCAAGCTTTCTGTAACTCTTCCCCTTATGCAGGCACAGAGAATTTTAACATCATTCTCCACCAATTAGGAGAGTTCCATGCAAATGGGCTTTTAGGAACAGGGTTCCGTGTGTTACCAATTTTTGTCTGAGATAAGATCATTTTTATCTGAAATGGAGAACATACAGAACTGAGGACCATTCTATTGCCCCATGAGGAAACATTTTCAAGTGTGTGGATGGTTAAATTTCTAAAGAGAAAGGCGGTAGAAGTGAGAGGATAATAAACAGAGAAAAGATCTCCTCTTAAACCAGAAGTGCTACTTAAGTAGGCTTCACAGATTCCCCCCAAGGGGTCAAAGAATAGATTTAAGGAATCACGAAGTTGTATGTTTTTAATATTCTATAATTACTTCCATATAATTGGTTTCCTTTGTAACCCTATGTATTTCATTGTATGATTATAAAGACATTATTCTGAGAAGGGGTACATAGAGGTCACCAAACTTCCATAAGGGGCCATCATACAAAAAGGTGAAGAATGCCTTTCCTAACCTATCTCCCAAGGGAGATATGAAAGAACTGGGAATGATTTATCTCTGATTATATACAGCAAGGAGGATGAAGCAGAAAGGACAAAGTCCTGGCAAGCGAACTCTACCCTCCACAGCATCACCCTCAACAACAAGGAAGGAGCTTTATCAACAACAGAACTCCCAAGTACATGTTGGAGGTGGATTAAAGAGCCAATTATAGGATTACTAACCAGAGCTTTCTCGGTGGGAAAAAAAGATAGCTGGATACCTGAAAAACATGGGCAGCAAAGACATGATATCTGGTAAGAAACAGGAGAAATGCTCAGTGGAACACAGCTGAGATACAACCCCAGTTGGGAACAGTGGAGAACAATGTCCAAAAGGATCAATAGCAGCAATAGAGGAAAATAATGGCATCACCAGAAGACATGGGCAATTTTGTAGCAAGTAGCTTTTTCATACATATATTTTTGTCACAAATCTTTTTATATATTTTTCTACTCAGGTAGAGTTATTTCCCATATGTGAAAGTCAATTGGAATGTCCCCGTAGATCTTCCTGTCCCATTAAATATAGTTGTCATTTTTTTTTGAAAGGGAGGTCAATTTTTACTAAGAGAACATTGTGTTATTTCTGTTATCTCACCAAATACCTTTGTTGTGCACTAAGTATAAACCTCATAATATCATGGAATTGGGGTTTGGAAGAGTCATTAGCAATCACCTAGATCAACTTATACATGTGGTAAAAAACCAGAAGTTTTTAACTGAATCATTTGAGAGTTGAACGCATACTACTGAGATGGTTTTTGAAGGCCTGCCCTTTTGGGGAGGAGACCATGACGAACAGCCCTGTGCCTGCTGCTGCCCCGGAGGGAGAGCATGGCCAAGCATGCCGTACTTCCTGGATGCCAACTTAAAACAGAGGGTAGAATGGAAGTTGGTTCTCTCGCTCGGTCTCGCACTCTCCGGCTTGATGGCGTGTTCTGGTGATCGGCTCTGGTTCTCGGCCTGGCAGGCAGTTTTATAAAAGAATATAGACTAAGCTTAGATCTAAGACTATTCATTTGTATGTCTACTTTCCTATTTCCCTAATTGGTATCACCTGTTTGTTGTCTAAATAATAAAGGCTAAAAAATAATCCACCCCTTAGGTCTGTTTCTGCCCTCTTGGGCCATTTGAAATAAATCTAGTTCCTCCTCCATGTGACAACCCTTCAAATACTTGAAGGCAGCTATAATGTCTCCTCTCCTCCAATTGCTTCTCTGTACTAATTAAACATCCCCACACCCTTCAACGGATTCTCATATGATGTGGACTCTAGTCCCTTCCCAATCCTGACTAGTGTGAGAATTAGAGTGCCACCCCCCTGCTTAGAAGGACACTGTGAGAAGCAGGGCAGCGCTGCCCTGAGGAGAAAGCATGTGACTAGCATCCGGAAGTTGCATCTATTCATAGAACCGCCTGTAAGTCATGTCAATTAATGCTACCAGCCAATTAACTTAGAGCTGTGTGTGTGGGGACCATGTCTGGGTGGGCCCACAGAGAGCTTCCACTCAAGAGAATGGCAGATCTTTCTTCCCTTTTAAGTTGAAGGTCGAGAGAGAAACAGCTGCAGGTGCAGGGAGCTAGGGTCTTTCCTTCTGAACTCCACATGTTCACTTTACTAACCCCTATTATACTTTAATAAATGCTTAATGCCCCAAAGACTAGTGCTATGAATTTCTAATTTAAGGCAACCACACATTAGATTTTTAGACATCACAGTTAGATTTTTAAACATCACAGCTTGTGACCATGAAGGGACTATGCCATCTCATTTGACACCTGACTTCAATTCCCCCTCCTATATGCCTAATGTTATGGACATCTCAATCCTATGCATCTAACTAAGCCTAAATCAGTTTCCCCTCAGCCTACTGCATTGGCTTTCTGTAGAGCCATGAATTTTGTCAATGTTTATTTCTCTTATTTCTCTGTTCTTTTATGGTAACCCCATAATTATCTCAGATGTCATGATAAATACAATGTTGGATTTGGCCTTGACATCTGCTACCAATTATATTAGATCTTTTAGTTTTTCATAATGGCATGAGGATAATTAGGCAGATGATGCAAAAAGTGATGAAATAAAGATAAAAAGTATTTTCTAAATTAATATTACAATTGTCTTCTCAATTTATTCTCCACAGGGGGAGTGTAGTAATATTAAGTCTTGGAGAATGTTTCAATTTTTGTTTTTATTATATGTTTCATGCATAACAACTGGACAATTGTAAAATCCCTAAAAGATTCTGAATTTCCTTAGACATGTTTTAGAGAAGTCTTATTGTTTGATTTGGTTATTGGCAAAGCTGTTTAAAGTTGTGTTAAGATCAATTTTGTACAAAAATTTCCAGCTGATTACCAGTATCTTAAACACCTAAAGGACTTTACAATTACACCTGAAACTCTACAGCTGAGACTTGCTAGTCTTGATCATCAGCATCCACACCTGAAAGACTTTCCACAACTACACCCAGAGGACATTCCAAGAATCATCTGAGAAAAGACTTCCAAAGACTTAAAGGGACATTTTCCTGTTTTCATTTTCCCCATTGTATACACTGTTTATAATGAATACTTACTAAAGAGGAGTGCCCCCTTTAGTTTTTCTCTGTTTGTAATGTCTACCTGCTAAAAGGGGAGTGCCCCTTTAGACTTTTTTAATGTGTCTCTCAATTTTTTTCTCTCTCTCTTTTCATTCACTTTACTTTGCTAGTCATAAGCATCTGTAATGATATTGCTTCATGTAAGGAAATGATGTTTCTTCATGAAGCACAGGGGGGGAGTGTGAGAATAAGGGTGCCAACCCTGCTGAGAAAGACATTGTGAGAACCAGGGCAATGCCCCCCCTGAAGAGAAAGCATGTGACTAGTGTCCGGAAGTTACGTCTATTCATATAATCGTCTGTAAGTCATGTCAATCAATGCTACCAGCCAATTAACTTGGAGCTGTGTGTGGGGACCAGGCCTGGGCAGGTCCACAGGGAGCTTCCCCTCAGGAGTACTGGGGATACTTCCTTTCAGTTGGAGGTCACAGTAGGGGCAGTTGCAGGGATAGAAGGAGCTAGGGTCTCTCCTTCTGAATGCCACATGTTCTCTTTACTAATCCCTATTATGCTTTAATAAGTGCTTAATGCCCCAAAGACTGGTGCTATGAGTTTCTAATTTAAGGCAACCACACATTAGATCTTTAGACATTACAATAAGATTTTAAACTTCACAATATGAAATATCTCCTTGGAAAAACAGCTGACCTGGAAAATAGATCCAGGAGAGATCATTTGATAAATCATTGGACTACCTGAAAGACATGATCCAAAAAAAAGCCTAGACATCAAGAAATTATCAGGGAAAATTGCCCTGATATTCTGAAAGCAGAAAGTAAAATAGAAATGGAAAGAATCCACCAATCACCTCCTGAAAGAGATCCCAAAAGGAAAACTTCCAGTAATATTATAGCCAAATTCCAGGTCAAGGTGAAAATATTACAAGCAGCTAGAAAAAAGGTATTCAAATACTGTAGAGCCACAGTCAGGATAATACAAGATCTAGCAGCTTTTACATTAAAGGACCGGAGGGCATGAAATATGATATTCCAGACGGCAAAGGAACTGGGACTACAACCTAAAATAACCTGTCCAGCAAAACTGTGTATAATGGGACTTCAATGAAAAAGAGGACTTTCAAGCATTTGTGATGAAAGACCTGAACTGAATAGAAAATTTAACTTTCATATACAAGACCCTAGAGAAGCATAAAAAAAGTAAATGGTGGGGCAGCTAGGTAGCACAGTGGATAAAGCACTGGCCCTGGATTCAGGACCACCTGAGTTCAAATCCAGCCTCAGACACTTGACACTAGCTGCATGACCCTGGACAAGTCACTTAACCCCCATTGACCCACAAAAAAAAGTAAACAGCAAAAAGAAATCATAAGGGACATTAAAAGGTTAAACTGTTTACATTCTTATGTGAGAAGAATACTTCCAACTCATAAGAACTTTCTCAATATTAGGGCAGCTGAAAGGAATATACTTAGAGAGAGGGCACAGGTGTGAATTGAGTATGAAGGGATGATATCTGTAAAGCACTTATCCTTGTTTTTTGTGAGGCAGAAAGGGTGGGTTGGTTTATGTCTGGGGCCAGATGTGGGCTTGGGACCTCCTGGGTCCAGGGCTGGTGCTTTGTCCAATGTGTCACCTAGCAGACCCATGATGACAACTTTAAAATAAAATTAAGGGGCAAGAGAAATCCACTGGAAGAAAGAGAAAGGGAGAGGTGGGAGGGTGTAAAAAAGCTCACATAAAAGAAACAAGGAAGAGTGGAGGAGAGAATGGGGAAGGAGTGGAGGAGTGAGTGAGCCTTACTTTCATCAGAATTGACTTGAAGAGGGAATAACATAAACACTCAAGTGGGTATAGTAATATATTTTGCCCTGAAGGAAAGTGAGAGGGGAAGGGGAAAAGGGAGGGAGAGGGGAAGGAAGGGAGGGCAGATTGAGGCAGGGGGCAGTAAAAAGCAAAACACTTTTGAGGAGGGATAAGGTGAAAGGGGAGGGAACAGAATGGAGGGTAATACAGTTAACAATAATAACTGAAAGAAATGATAAGCAGGATGCCATCAGAAGGTCATATGAAAAATGCAGACCATCAACAGAGGAAGAACTAATGGCATTTGAATACAGATTGAAGTATAATTTTGTTTTTTAATTCCTCTTTCTAAAACTATTCTGTCTATTTTGTTTCACAACTTGACTAATGTGAAGATGCTTGGCATAACTACACATGTATTACTTATATTGAATTGCTTGGTTCCATAGGGAGGGTTGAGGATGGAGGGAGGAAGAAAATTTAGAACACAAAGTTTTTTTTAAAAAATCAATGTGAAGAAATGATAAGCAAGCGATTTCAGAGAAAACTGGACGGACTCACATGAACTGATGCTGAGTGAGATGAACAGAACCAGGAGAACATTGGATATAGTATCAACAACATTGTGTGTTGATCAACTGTGATAGACTTGACTCTTCTAAGCAATAAAATGGTCCAAGATAGTTCCAAAGGACTCATGATGGAAAATGCTCTCCAAATCAAAAAAAAAAAAAAAAAAGAATTGTGGAATCTGGATGCAAATTGAACCATAGTATTTCTAGTTTTTTTGTTTTCCTTTTTTGAGGTTGTTCCTTTTTGCTCTGATTCTTCTTTCATAGCACGGCTAATGCAGAGATATGTTTAGTATGATTGTACATATATAACCTATATTAGATTATTTGCTGTCTTGGAGAGGGGGGAGTGAGCAGAGTGAAGGGAGGGGAGAGAACAATTTGAAACTAGAAATCTTATAAAAAACAAATGTTGAAAACTATCTCTACATGTAACTAGAAAATAATAAAAAAAAAACAATAAAATTTAAAAATAATTAAAAGAAGAGAATGGGCTCGAATTTAGGTAGCACATGGCCAGAAAAATTACTCAGATCTCTTGACTGAATGAAATTTGTCTTCCTTTCATGGAATCATCCTGAAGTTCTGCTGAAATGTAGCCCTTTTACAGGCTGTGAAGGTCAGTATACTTGTAGAGTCCTAGAACTGACTTTCCTCACTGTGTCTGGATGATCCTTCAACTTGTTACAACTTCTCTTAAAAACAATTCTATCAGTGCAGCTAGGTGGTGCTGTGGATAGAGCACCAGCTCTGGAGTCAGGAAGACATGAGTTCAAATCTGACCTCAGACACTTAACACTTACAAGCTGTGTGACCCCGGGCAAGTCACTTAACCCCAATTGCCTCACCAAAACACACACACATACACACACAAACAAAACAAAACAATTCTATCAACCACTGCTACTCAGAGATATTCAGGGTCCCTCATGTAAAGTCTATGTCTTCCAGCCTTTTTGAGTACACAGAGTCTTTCTCTTCACAGGTTGGATATTCAGTCTAGAAATCAATGATGACAGAGAAAGAGCCAGAGTTCTGAGCACAATCAATTTATTGGTGAGGTTAGCAACTGCCAATAAATAGGTTCTATTGTCTCTCAGAAGCCAAACACTTTTTTTTTCATTGAAAAAAATACATTTTATTATGAAACGTATTTGACTGTAAAAATATTATATCAAATTCACAATTGACAGGGAGGAAGGGAGAGAAGCTTTACATTCTTCCCACCTCCACCTCCACCCACACCCCAACCAATCCCAATTAATTATTTCATTCCCTCTCAAGGACTGGAATAAAACACTTCTGTTCTACCAAACTGGCCCACTACAAAAATATAGTATTATGGGTGGCAAACTGCCTTGCCCACCAAGCATTGCTTATTCTTTTAATGATCCCAATACACTTCCAGTGTAGCTTTATCAGATTACTTCACACAATATCTGAAATCATTTCACTCCTTTAACATTAATTAAGGCCTATTTTATACTAAGATCAGGTCAACCAGTTCCACCGCTTCCTGGCAAATAGAGGGAGAAGAAATGGAAACAATATCAGATTTTATATTCTTGGCTCAAACATCACTACAGATGGGAAGGAAAGCGATGGCAAATCTGGACAACATGGTAAAAAGCAAAGACATCCTCTTGAGCAGAAAGATCCATATAGTGGAAACTATGGTTTTCTCAATAGAAATGTGCAGTTGTGGGGGAGGCTAGGTGGTGCAGTGGATAAAGCACTGGCCCTGGATTCAGGAGTACCTGAGTTCAAATCCAGCCTCAGACACTTAACACTTACTAGCTGTGTGACCCTGGGCAAGTCACTTAACCCCCATTGCCCCACAAAAACAAAAACAAAACAAGAAATGTGCAGTTGTGAGAGTTGTATTATAAGGAAAGCAGAGAGCCACAGATGCAACACTTTCAAATTCTGGTACTAGAGAAGATATGTCAGAGTCCTTTGGACAGCGAAGAGTTCAAATCAGTTAATACTTAATGAAATTAATTTGGTCTCCTCTTGGAAGGTAAAATACTGAAACTGAAGCTTAAACACTTTGGCCACATAATGAAAAGATTGGAATCATTTGAAAAAACCCTGATCTTGGTGTTTTATTTAAAATTCTAAATGTGGGTTCTAATCTGTCCCCCCCAGTTTTGGGGGGAAACTGACTAAAAATCACTGATAAATGAGTTTAGGGTTTTTAAGGGTTTATCGAAAGATAGTAAAAGAAAGAGAAAGATTGAGAACAGATTTCCTATAACCTGGCAATCCTAACCTTCCTAAGCTCCCCCTTCTGAAATCTTCTGTCACCCTGCTGATCTCTCACACCAAAAAACGCCAGAAGCCTCTCCCCAGCATCCGCTTCCTGCTTCATATTCCCCTCCAAAAAATGGGAGGTTCTTCATGCTGATTGGCTAGTGTCATTCAAATTCATTGGTTCACTGGACCTGAAGGTGGTCTCGATGAAAAGTTCAAAGTTTTTAGCTTCTGAGAACAATTACTTTGTTAAGTACCCTTAAGTACCAGCCAGATGTGCTTACAATCTAGTAAGCAATCAACAGTCAGTTGCCTTATCCAATTCAATCAGTTTAACTCAGTGTCCAGGTGGGCCCCTGAGTATCTCCTAAATTTCATCTATCACATTCCATTATCTTGACACATTGGGAAATATTGAAGGGAAAAGGAAAAGTGGTTAACAGAGAATGAGATTAATATAGTGTCATGGAAACAACACAAACTTGGACAAACTTTGAGAGATAGTGAAGAATAAAAGGCCTTTCATGTTATGCTCCACAGGGTCAAAAATTTTAACACAACTGAAAAACAAAATTTTATACTTTTATTTGGTTGATTGATTCAATAGATGTGTCTAGGAATTATCCACATCTTTCTCACAACTTTGATAGATTCTCTAACTCAAAGAGGTATTCTCACTTGATAAACATATCAAGGCATAGAACATCTCATTATTCACATCACTTGGAGCTGGAGGGTTTTGAAATGCCCCTCTTACAAATAATGGTATTCAAGAAACCCATTTTCTAAGATGCAAGAAGATATGTAAATAACTAGGTAAACTAGAAGATATACGTTCACTGGAGGTGAAAGATAATCTCAAAGGAGAAGGCACTACCAGCTGAAAGGATGAGAAAATGACTCTTGAAGAAGGTGAGATTTAAGCTGAGTTTTGAAGGACACTGGGGAAACTAAAAGGTAGAAGAAAAGAGGCAGAGAATTCTGGAAATAGGGGGCCACCAGAGTAAAGGCAGGGACATGGAATTTTTTGTGTGAATTATAGTAAAACGTAGTCATTGAGCCATGAATAGAATACTGGGGACTGCCAGCTGCTCCTCTAGGCACTGCTGTGTGTCTGTCCACACTGCATGATGAAAACAGCCAAATTCCTAACACCCACAGCCCATTTCAAGGAGTTCTCTTTGACAATGAAGCCCATACCCAAATCCAAAATAAAATCCACAAAGCCCACTATGACCCAGGCTCTGGCAACAGAAAGTTGTGAAAAACATATTAACTACAGTTCTTGTATTGGTTGCAAAAATGCCACATGCCATAGGACAATTTTTAATTCAGGTTGTGGCTACCATTGAGAAAATGGAACAGCTCACAATGTACTGTTGTGAACACCTCAAGTTAACTCTTTACAAAAACAGTCAGTCCATGTGCAATAGCAGTGCACCAAACACTAAAGTGATTCCCACCACTTTTATGCGAAAATCAACTCTTGATTTTGATGCAACTAGATTCATTGGAGGAATTGTTCTCATGCTAAGTGAGCAAGCTGTAGTTTTCTCTATATATAAATTTGCAAGTCCAATGAACAAAATTATCATATACTTCGAAGACAACATTATGGGGGCAACTAGGTGGCACAGTGGATAGAGCACTGGCCCTGGATTCAGGAGGACCTGAGTTAAAATCCGACCTCAGACACATGATACTTACTAGCTGTGTGACCCTGGGCAAGTCACTTAACCCTCATTGCCCCTCAAAAAATAAATAAATAAAGACAACATTATAACATGGACTTGTCATTTACTTGTGTAGTTTATTGAAACCAAAACATTACTTTTTGAGATATCCCACATGGAATACAGTATTTCAAAATTTACAACTCTAAAAGATATATATGTTTTTTGTTGGAACATCTTCCTTGAAGAAAAAGCAGTTCAATCACTTGTACTCAACATGAATGCTTGAGATATTCCACATAAACCTTGTGGCTGGCTAATCTTTTATTTTATGTGGCTGATGCAATAGATATTTTCCCACATATCATGAAATATCTAATGTAGGTTTGGGGTTTTCTGTTGTTTCTTTTGGTGGTGTTTTTGTATTTGGTGGATTCCCTTTTCCTGCACTGAGAGTTTCTTAACTGCTTTCAGTTTCAATTTGAAAGTTGCACCATTGCCATTTTACTCAGAATACTAGTTCACAGACTAAATTGTGAAAAGAATATGCCAAATGTTCACTTGGTGAATTTTTTTACTATTGGTCCAAAAATGAAGTTAATTTGTAGGGAAAAAATACTCTTGCTGTATATCTTTGAAGTAGAATTTAGTGCTTTATGAAACTGCATTTGATGGTAGAGCAACTAGGTGGTACAGTGGATAAAGCACTGGCCCTGGATTCAGGAGGACCTGAGTTCAAATCCAGCCTCAAGCATTTGACACTTACTAGCTGTGTGACCCTGGGCAGGTCACTTAACCCTCAGTGCCCTGCCCAAGGGAAAAAAAGAAAGAAAGAAAGATGTCAAACAGGAAGTTACTTTCTAGATTTAATGCAAAGGGTACAAACCAGAAATATGTAGCAAGTCATTGTGCATTCTTTAATAGCACCTTATCATTAGGAAAAGAAAGAACAGTGTCTTAAAGACAAGACCAAAAAGAAGGGTAAACTGTAATTTTAAATGTTTATATGATTTTTCACTTCTCATTGAGAAAGATAACATGGGCTTACCTGATTCTGAACAGCAGTAATGTGCGTGCAATTTGCAAGGAACTCAGCAACATACTATTATGCAATTTGAAAGTCTTAGCTATTTGTTTTTCAAGCTAAAGAATGTTACAGAAGTTGAAAGCATTCATAAGTTAAATTCTTCAATATTTTTCTGTATATCTGCTAAAATGCTAGTATAAGATTTTATCTTTAAAGGTACAGGATAATTTTTAGGCAAACTGTTAGGAATATCTTGCTTTCCACTATTTTCTAAAAGTTCTTTTTTATGTAGCTTCTATACCTTTTAAGCATTCCAATAAAGCTTCATATAAATTCTTAATTTTCTTTATAAGGTAAAGAGAAAACAAGTACTAAAGTTTGAGAATCATTCTCAATTTTATATAAGAGATCATCTCAGTTTTCAGACTGCAGATATGACCAGTGAAATTGACAGGAAATAGCAGTTTTTTTGTGTCAGAGCACATACCTATAAATCTTAGAATTGTTTCATGTTAATTTCCCTTAAAATTATTTTATGTAATCCTTGTACCCATAAGGGAATATATGTGCCTTGGAATATATCTTTCATCAAATACTAAATTTTCTAATCTCAGAACAAGTTTTTTAAAAGGTGTTCCTCCAGTCTTTTCTCTCCATCAACACCCAAATGGAATTAGCCAATAAAAGGCTTAAAACAGATTTTTGTCATTATTTTCAAGTTCATTCTTATACCTTTGGCCCTTGGTAACTTGTTTCTAGTACTACTTGATGGCATTGCATTGATTTGTTTTTTTGTTGCAAGTAGGAGAAAAGCTGAAAACCTTTCCTCCAGTTAATTGAATTGCATTAAAGGTGGGGGTGGGGGGTGGGATAGCCATTGGAGTTGACAAAGACACAAGGCATAGAAACCAAATAAAAGACTATTGCAATGATGCAGTTAGAAAGGAAAGATTAGCAAACTTTCTAGTTCTCCTTCCCTATGACACAAACCATCATGCAATATGGAGAAGGATAGTGTGAGGAGGAGATGCTACATTAGCGAAGCACACACAAGATTTTGTTTGAGACCAGGGCAGAAATGGAGGGGTTGTTTCCTTGCACAAAGAACAAAGCATGGCCTGAGTGGTCTAGGAATCAGTATAAAGGGGCTGAGTGTCGGGAAACATAGAGATAGAAAGGCAGAGGTAGGCAACATCCAGAAACTCTTTTGATTTGAATAAGTCATGTTTATCAAAAAGATAGATTCAATAGAGTAAAAAGTAACAAAGATACTCAGCAGCAGCAGTGTGGTTTGGGTTGCTCTGACTTCAGCAAAGACTTTGTGTGTAAAGCTGGTGCTGTGAATGTTCTTGACTTGCTGATGGTGTCTATACAGGAGAAAACCATATAGCCACTGACTCTAATCATTAGCACCATACAGAGCACATTTCTAATGGTGGTTATAATCCCATAAACAGGTATAGTCCTAACTATAGAGCAATAGCCAATGTCAAATTCATATGTAGTATTGATGCTGATTCTTGGTCCTCTCAGAATCACCAGCATATGAATTTCTATGAGTATATTGATAATCCAACAGAAGAGACAGCCGGGGATGATGTATTCTGGGGTCCTAGTTTTGAAGACTGCCCACCTGGAATTGCTAGGCCTGATGATCATGGTCTGGATGTTAGAAAGGTGGCAGGTAAAGGAAATTGAAAGTCCTTGACTCAATCTTTGAAAGAAAAGGACAATTTTACACCCAACATAATCCAGGAAATATTTGAACCCCATATTCATCAATATTTTGGGGACTCCTTTGCTAAAGAGCATAATGATGCTGGCCATAGTCAACTGGATGAGAATCTGGTTTATGGGCTTCTTCTTCTGACCGTCAGGGATATTTAAAGTATAAAGAGCAAGGAGAAAGAAGTTTACCAGAACTCCAACTCCAGTCTGGGAAAAGAAGATAACCACAAGGCAGATATTACAAGTAACCATTCTCTGGGTGTCTTTTAATGAAAAGAAGAGCCAGAATGACCTAGAGTGAAACACAAAGGACACTTGTCATCCTATGGAATTCCAGACCATGGGGGAGGCTCCAAATACTACTCCTGTCTCATTTTAATGTCTAAGGTGCTGGATACCGATATATAGAGGAATTGGGAAGCATTTTCTAAATCCAAATCCTCATTTGTGTATCCCTTAAACTAATGTAAATGTGTAGAGCAGAAATGCTAAACTCTGAACAGGATACTGTAGGCAGGGCATGGCTCATGCCAAGAGTGTTGTATTTTGTCAAAAGCTTTTCTGCATCTACATATATAATTCTATACTCTTCATAGTTCTTATTAGGCAGCCAAGTGGTACAGTGGATAATGTCTTGTACCTAGAATCAGGAAGACTTGAATTCAAATCTAGCTTCAGATATTAACTAGCTGGTTGTCATATAAAATCTGCCTCAATTTCCTCATCTGTAAAAGGAACAATAGCACTTACTTCCCAGGTTTATTCTGTGGATAATATTTGTAAAGTATTTTTGCAAACTTTAAAGTGCTATGTAAATGCTAGATACGATTATGTGGTCCTTTATGTTGGTAGTTTTCCTCTTATTGAACCAACCCTGAATTCCTGGTATATACACAAAATCCAAATCACCTACTATGTATCAGATACTGTGTTAAGTGTTGCTGAAACTTCTTCACTAATATCTTACCTAAAATGTTTGGGTCATTATCCATTAGATGTGTTTGTCTACCATTTTCTTTCTTGGTATTGGCTCTCCCTGTTTTTGTTGTAAAGACCAGGTTTGCATTACAGAAGGAATTTATTTGGATCTCTTGTTTTCCTATTTTTGTAAAGTTTCTATAATATGGAAATAGGATTCTCCCCTACAAACTCTGCAATTTCTAAAAGCCCAGTTCATTGGGTGATTGTGATCTTAATAAAGGACCAGATTAGCTTTTATGTCTTTCATTGATGGCCAGTCCCAAATCTCAACCAACTAAGGGAGAGCAGTAATGGAACTTTCAATGTCAGATAGAATTTTGTATTTTATTTCAGGGGTGATAGGAAGCCAAAGGAGTTTATTAAGTAGGGATCTGATAGGTGGTGTAACATGGTCAGACCTTCACTTTAGGAAGATCTGTATAGCATCTGAGTGGATAATGGATTAGATGGGCTAGAGGTGGAAAAACTTCTGAAGGCAGACCAGCTAGCCTGTAATTATAAGAGAACAGGCATGAGGCTATGAGGACGTGCATCAGGGTATTGACAATATCTGAGAAAAGGAGATATGAAAGATATGTTATAAAAATAAAATGAGCTGGCTTCGGCAACAGATTAGAAAAGGGGTTTGGTAAGAGAGATTGAAGAGTAGAGTATGAACACTAGGTTGCAAGCCTGGGTGACTGGGAAGCTAGTCCCTCAACAATAATACAGAAATTATCAAGAAGGGAGGATTTAGGGGCAAAGAGAATGACTCAGTTTAACATATTGGTTTTAAGGGGCATATCTATGGACATCCAGGCCCAGGTGTCCAATAAACAGTTTGAAATTGAAGACTCTATATTATGAGACAGACTAGGTCTCTTAGAAAAAATAAGTAAAAAAACCCAAACATTATAATTTTTTAAAAGTGATACAAGAAAAATTGCCCAGAAAACAAAGTATTAATTAAAGGGATCTATAGTTAACAACTAGAAAAAAGGCTATATTGCAAAATCAAAGCTATATAGAGGTTAACTTTAAAATTCCACTGATAAAAAAACTCTGCAAGTAACCAAGAAAAATACCTTCAAATATTAAGAAAAGAATTTTCAAATAACACAAGACTATTTTGCACTGAAATGGAACTGCCACAGAAAATGGAATATTGTGTTCTGAAAATCAAAGATATTAAAGATGCAACCCAAGGTGACCTACCCTGCAAATCTGAGCATAACTATTAATGGAAAGAAAAGGAAATTCAATCAAAGAAGGGGGTTCAAATCTCTTTTGAAAAGAAAAGACAAACTGACTGAAAGATAGTATTTGCTTTTCAAAAACTTTAGGTAACACATATACCAAAAAAAAGTGTGCAAGAAGGTAAACAATATAGTAATTAAGCACAACAACAATAAAAAAATAAAGAGATGACATGGAGAAATTGCTATCTAAATATCCATGAGAAGACAAAGGTGAAAGTTGAAGTCAAACAAGTGCAAGGTGGAGAAATAAGCTTGATACATTAAAGACTAAACCTCACAATACCCCATCTGCTGATGAATCAATGGTTTTATGGGGAAGGGATCAAATTACAAAATGGGAGAGAACATAAAAGAGATTGGGGTACTAGAAGAGAGAGGGGATCAATCAATTAATCAATAAACATTTATTAAGCACCTACTACATGGCAGGCACTGTGCTAAATGCTGAGAATATAAAAAAGGAGAAAAGAAAGTCTCTCTCCTGAAGGAGTTTACATTCTAATATGGGAGACAACAAACAAATAAATATGAACAAACAAGATATATATAGATATATCGATATATACAAACATATATAAGATAAATAAAAATAAACAGAGGAAAGACACAAGAATTAAGAGTAGTTGGGGAAAACCTACTGTAAAAGATAAGATTTCATTTGGAACTTTAAGAAAGCCAGGGAAGGGCAGCTAGGTGGTGCAGTGGATAAAGCACTGGCCCTGGATTCAGGAGGACCTGAATTCAAATCCGGCCTCCAACACTTGGTACTTACTAGCTGTGTGACCCTGGGCAAGTCATTTAACCCCCATTGCCATGCAAAAAAAAAAAGAAAGAAAGAAAGAAAGAAAGCAAGCCAGGGAAGCCAGTATATGGAATTGAAGAGGGATATCATTCCAGGTACAGGAGACAATTAGAGTTGAGAAATAAGAGCCTTGTTCATGAAATAGCCAGGAGGCAAGTGTCACTGGAACAAAGAGTACATGAGAATCACATGTAAAAGACTGAAAAGGTAGGAAGGTGCTAGATTAGGAAGGATTTCAAATGCCACTTATTTTATATTTGATCCTGGAGACAATGGGGAGAAAATGGAATTTGAGTAGGGGATAGTGCATGGACAGACCTTCACTTTAAGAAAATCATTTCAGTGATATAATAGAGGGTGAATTGGAGTGAAGAGATATTTGAGTCAAATAACTCCAACAATTAATAGTATATACCTGAGGTGATTAGGGCCTGCACTGGAGTGGTGGCAGTGTCAGATAAGAGAACAAAGTTTATTTGAGATGCTGCAAAGGTGAAATCAATAGGCCTTGGCAACAGATTGCATGTAGGGGATGAGAGACAGGATTCCAGGATGACCCCTACGTTTCAAACCTAGGGATTGGGAAGATAGTTTTAACTTCTACACTAATACAGAAGATAAGAGCAGAGAGACCAATTTGGGATATTTTTACTTCAAGATACCTACTGAACATCCAGTTTAAAATGTCTGAAAAACAGTTGGAGATGTGAGGTTGGACATCAACAGAGTGGTTACAGAAAAATAGGTATATCTGAGAATCATCCAAATAGAGGTGATAAATCCATGAGAGCTGAGGAGATCACTAAAGGAAGTAGTATAGAGGGAGAAGAAAAAGGATCCAGGATGATCTTAGGGACATCTATGAATAGAGGGTATGATCTTTAGGAAGATCAAGCAAAGTAGACAAAGAGAGCAGGCAGATTGGTAGGAGGAAAACCAGGAGAGTGTGTCCTGAAAACCTAGAGAAAAGAGAGGAGAAAGGAGAAAGTGATCCACAGTGTCAAAGACTGCAGAAAGGTCAAGGAGAATAAGGATTGAGAAAAGGCCATTGGATTTGTCAATCAACACACCAATGGTAAGTTTGAAGAGAGCAGTTTAGGTGAAATGATATCAGAAGCTGGAATATAAGAGGTTAAAAAGAGAGTGAAAGGAGAGAAAGTGGAAACACCTATTGTAGATTATCTTTTCCAGAAGTTTAGCCACAAAGATGAGAATAAAATATAAGATGATAGCAGGGATGGAAGGATCAAGATTTTTTTTAAAGAGAGAGATGGATATGCTTGCAAGCAGTAGAGAGGAAGTCAATATATAGGGAAAGATTGAAAATAAGTTATAGAAGATGGTGGAGGAAAGGCAGTGAGCTCCCAAACTCAGGACATGATCGCTCGAAAAAACATCCAAATAACGCCATAGGAAAATGCCCGGAGCAGCAAAACTCACAGAAGAATGTGCTGAAATTATCTTCTAACCAAGAATGGCTTGGAAGGTCAGAAGGAGGGAGCTGCTGTGCTAATACAGGAATCGAGCCCAACCCCACAGTCACCCTGACACAGATCCAGTCCCAGGAAGGCCTCACCAGAGAAGGAGACCCCCAGAGCCTCTGAATCAGCTGAAGCACCAGTGTCATCTGGAACTAAGCTCACAGTCTGGTTAGTGGGCTGAGCCCTGGGCAGGGGGGAGACTACAGTGGTCTATGCTGGTGCTAAGGCAGAACTTGGATTGTACACCCCTGCTGAGAAACAGGAGGTAGGCTCGAGTAGCAGTGGCCCAGGTGGGGGAAGGGAACAGGCTCGTCAGAGCTAACAACCACAACACACAAAACTGGTTGATTAGCAAGTTGGTCTGGGATCATATATGGACCAGGGAACAGGCCAGGTGAGTGAAGAACCTGATCTTCCTTAAATCATACCACCTGGGCCTTCTGAAGCTTGGGACACTGCAGCCTGGAAACAGTGCCCCACTTTAAGGAGCTAAAAGTCAAGTAAAAGAAAGGCAATATGAGCAGACAGAGAAAGGTGAGCACCATAGAAAGTTTCTTCAGTAACAAGGAAGAATGAGGTGCACCCTCAGAGGAAAATGTCAACATCAGGGCCCCTATATCTAAAGCTTCCAAGAAAAATATGAATTGGTCTCAGGCCATAGAGGTGCTCAAAAAGGACTTTAAAGATAAAGTTAGAGAGGTAGAGAAAAAAATGGAAGAGAAATAAGGGAGATGCAGGAAAGACATGAGAAAAAAGTCAACAGCTTGAAAAGTCAAATTGGCCAAATGGAAAAGGAGGTACAAAAGCTCTCTGATGAAAATAATTGCCTAAGAATGAGGATTGAACAAATGGAAGCCAGTGACTTTATGAGAAACAAAGACACAATAAAGCAAATCCAAATGAATAAAAAAATAGAGGGCAATGTGAAATATCTTCTGGGAAAAATTGCTGACCTAGAAAATAGGTCCAGGAGAGATCATTTGAAAATTATTGGTCTACCTGAAAATCATGATCAAGGAAAGAGCTTATACATTATCTTCCAAGATATTCTCAGGGAAAATTGCCCTGAAATTCTAGAAGCAGAAGCTAAAATAGAAATGGAAAGAATCCACTGATTGCCTCCAGAAAGAGATCCCAAAAGGAAAACTCCTAGGAATATTATAGCCAAATTCCAGAGCTCTCAGCTCAAGGAGAAAATATTGCAAGCTGCCAAAAAGAAATAATTCAAATACTGTGGAGCCCCAGTCAGGATAGCACAAGATCTAGCAGCTTCTACATTAAAGGACTGGAGGGCATGGAATATGATATTCCAAAGGGCAAAGGAAATGGGATTGCAACCAAGAATCACCTACCCAGCAAAACTCATCATAATCTTTCAGTGGAAAAAATGGGATTTTAATAAAAAAAGAAGACTTTCAGATATTTGTGATGAAAATCCTGAACTGAATGGCAAATTTGACTTTCAAATACAAGACCCTAGAGAACTATAAAAAATTGGAGCTGGGGGACATACCTGGGGTCATGCAGTAGGTGACTGTCTTGTGTCTGAGGCCGGTTTTTGGCTGGGATTCCCCTGGATCCAGGGGTGATGCTTTGTCCACTGTGTCACTTAGCTAGGTGGTGACATCTTTAGGGTTAAATTGAGGGATGAAGGGAATTCACTGGGGGAGGGGGAGGGGAAGAGGTGAAATCCTACATGAAAGAAACAGGAAAAATCTTATGGAGTGGGGGAAGAGATGGGAGAGGAGCAGAGCAGTAAATGAATTTTATACTCATCAGAAAAAGCTCAAAGACCTTAAACTCATCAGAGCTGCCTCAAGGAGGGACTAACACACACACACAACTAGGTGGAGTAATCTATTTAATCTGGGCAGTAAATGAGCCTAACACTCATCAGAATTGGCTCAAAGACCTCAATCTCATTAGAATTGGCTCAAATATACACACTCAATTTCGTGGTGAAGTAATCTCTCTAACCCTGCAGGAAAATAGGAGGGGAAGGGGATAAAGAGAGAGGGGCAAAAGAAGGAAGGGCAGATTGGGGGAGGGGACAGACAGAAGCAAATCCCTTTTGAAGAGTGATAGGATGAAAGAAGATGGATAATAGAATAAATATCATGGGGAAGGGGCAGCTAGGTGGAGCAGTGGATAGAGCACCGGCCCTGGATTCAGGAGTACCTGAGTTCAAATCCAGCCTCTTAATCCAGACACTTAACACTTACTCGCTGTGTGACCCTGGGCAAGTCACTTAACTCCAATTGCCTCACTAAAATAATAATAATAAATATCATGGGGAAGGGAATAATATGGAAGGGAAACAGTTTACAATAGTAATCATGAAAAAGAGAAAAGTGGGAAAAATTGTACAAGAAATATTTATAGCAACTCTTGGTGGAGGCTAAGAATTGAGAATCAAGGGAATGTCCATCAATTGAGGAATGATGGAAAAAGCTGTGCTATATGATTGTAGTGGAATGGTCTTGTGCTATAGAAAATGACAAACAGGATGATCCCAGAAAAACCTGGAAAGACTAATGAACATCGATGTATAGTGAAGTGAGCAGAACTGGGAGGACATTGTGCATAGTGACAGCAGTATTGTTCAATGAGCAATTGTGAATGACTTAACTACTCTCAACAGAGCAATGATCCAAAACAATCCCAAGGAACTAATGCACCCCTATAGAAAGAACTGATAAAAAGAACACTTGTGGATTGTACATATATAACTTGATTGCGATCTTGTGGAGGAGGGAGGAAAGAGAGGGAGGGAGGGAGAAAAATTTGGAACTCTAAATTTTATGAAAATGAATGTTGAAAACTACCCTTACATGTACTGGAAAATAAAATAAATGTTGCTGAAAAAAAAAGAAAAGAAAAGAAGTTATAGAGTAGAAATGATAGAGGGGACAATCTGTTCTAGGAGATAGAATAGAATGGGATTTCTGGAGTAGGTTAGGAGATTAGCTTTAATAAGGAGTAATTTGATGTACTCTAATGGATCAAATGAAGGGAAATAACTCCTCTAGTCTCTCATGAAGAAGACAAACCATGGTAAAATGGGTGAAGAGGCAAAGAGAGTTATTTAAACAGGAAATGGAAAAATCTCAATTCAATATTTGGAAGTAAAGCACTAATGAATGCTCCCATAGGAGTAAAGTGATATTATATAAAGGAAGTTGGGTTGTTGTTGTCATCATCAAATCTATAGGGATTTTTTCCCTAATTGAGAAATGGTCAAAGAATATGAACAGGCAGTTTTCAGATGAAGAATCAAAACTATCTATTGCCATATGGAAAAAAAAGTTCTAAATCACTATTGATTGGAGAAATGCAAATTAAAACAACTCTGAGGTACCACTTCACACCTATCAGATTGGCTAATATGACAAAAAAGGAAAATAATAAATGTTGGAGAAGCTGTGGAAAAATTGGAGCACTAATGCATTATTGGTGGAGTTGCAAACTGATCCTACCATTCTGGAGAGCAATTTGGAACTATGTCCAAAGGGCTCTGGAGCTGTTCATACCCTTTGACCCAGTAATACCACCACTAGGCCTGTATCCAAAAGAGATCATAGAAAAGGGAAAAGGACTTACATGTACAAAAATATTTACAGCAGCTCTCTTTGTGGTGGAAAGGAATTTGAATTCAAGGAAATGCCCATCTACTGGGGAATGGTTGAACAAGTTGTGCTATATGAATGCAATGGAACACTATTGTACTGTAAGAAATGATGAGCAGGCAGATTTCATAAAATCCTGGAGAGACTTAAATAGACGGATTCTGAGTGAAGTGAGCAAAACCAAGAGAGCACTGTACACTTTAAAAGCAACATTGTGTGATGATCAACTGTGATAGACTTGGCTCTTCTCAGTAGTGCAATGATCCAAGACAATTCCAAAGAACTCATGATGGAAAAGGTTCTCTACATACAGAAAAAAAACCCTGTGGATTCTGAATGTAGACTGAACCATACTGTTTCTACTTTTTGGTTGTTTTTTTCCTTTTTTGAGGTTTTTCCCTTTTGTTCTGATTCTTCTTTCACAACATGACTAATGCAGAAATATATTTAATATGATTGTAGATATAACTTATATCAGATTGCTTTTTGTCTTGGGGAGGAGGGAGGGAAAGGAGGGAGAAAAATTTGGAACAAAAAATCTTATGAAAACAAATGTTGAAAATTATTTTTACATGTAACTGGAAAATAACAAAATAGGTTTATGATTTTTAAAAAGAAGTTAATGAGGGATAAAGATGAAACTTTGAGTGTTGAATACATTAAGGAGCATAAACAAGTAAATGTATCTTATGTGGGGGGAAATTCTATAGGGATTTAAATCGCTTATGCACTTATCCTGCCTCTGGAGAAGGGGAACCAGAGTTCTACTAGTCAACTGACACCCATAAAAGCAGAAAAGCATAGACCTAGGGAGATTACAAGGCAAATAAGAGACGGGGGAATAACCAGCGGAAGAGCAGAGGTTAATAATGAAAGGTTAATAAAGCACAATCAGGGATATAGGAAAATTCCTACTATGAGGAAATATCCTTTTATCATTTGCAGAAATATGTATTTACAAGAGTGACATAAAAATAAATGGATGAATGAAAGCAGAAGGCAAGACCTACTAGACATTAACACAGAAACATTTTAGAAGAAAGAACACAAAATGCATGCCTAGAGTCTTTAACTCGATGAGGAATACAGAAAATAAAAAAAAGACTAAATAAGTATAAAAGCCAAAAATGAAATACTAAAAGTTTAGACAGAAAGTAAATGTAAATAATGAATAGAATAAGGGAAAAAATACTTTTAGAAAAAGGATGGAGAAAATCAAATTTTAAAAACTAATGAACAAAACAATTGAAGAAAAGAGGGAAACTTTAACTGAATTTTTAACTGAGAGAAAAAATAAGGGAAGATTTAAATAACTAGACAAAAATGAGCAAGAAACAGAAACTCATAAGTTAAGCCAATATCCAAAACTATGGAAAGGGGTAATAATCATGGGAAGGAAGGTATTGAGAGTGATGGGAAGAAAGTCAGTGGAAATTAAGTTGGGTTTTGTTGTTGTTCAGGTATGTCTGACTCTTTTGTGACCTCATTTGGGATTTTCTTGGCAGAAATACTGGGGTGGTTTGCCATTTTCTTTTCCAGCTCATTTTACAGATAAAGAAACTAAGGCAAAAAGGGTTAAGTGACTTGCTTGGAATCACATAGGTAGTGTCTGAGGCCAGATTTAAAATCAGGAAAGAAAGTCTTCCTGACTCTAGGTCCAGCACTCTGTCCACAGTGCTACCTAGATGTATAGAGATTGGGTTAAATCTAACCATAAAATGAACAAGAAAGAAATTAAGGTGATAAACAGAAATTTAGAAAAGTTAGATATGATAAACCTTGGAGGTATATTTAATGGGAATAAAAAAAACAGTATATATATTTATAAAATTCCATGGTACCTTCACAAAACAAAAAAACTGAACACATATTAGGGCATAAAAATCTCACAAGCAAATTAAGAAAGGCAGAAATATTAAATGTCCCTTTTCTGACCTTAGTAAAATAAAATTTGCATTCAGCAAAGGGCATTTGAAGTATAGAATAAAAATTAATTGAGGGCAGCTGGGTGGATAAAGCACAGCCCTGGAGTCAGGAGGACCTGAATTCAAATCTGGCCTCAGACACTTGACATGTACTAGCTGTGTAACCCTGGGCAAGTCACTTAACCCTCACTGCCCCACACAAAAAAAGAAAAAGAAGAAAAAAATGGGGGTGGCTAAGTGGCCCAGTGGATAAAACACCAGCCCTGGATTCAGGAGGGCCTGAGTTCAAATCCAGCCTCAGACACTTGAGACTTACTAGCTTTGTGACCCTGGATAGGTCACTTAACCCTCATTGCCTCGCAAAAAAGAAACAAAAAAGAAAAAGAAAGAAAGAAAGAAAAATAGCAATAATGCAACATTATTGGGGGGGGGGATCAAAGGAGCATAGTAACCTAGTGTTTGATAAAATCAAAGACCCCAGCTACTGGGGCAAAAATTCCCTATTCGATAAAAACCATTGGGATAACTAAAAGGTAGTCTTGTAGAAACTAGGCACAAACAAACATCTCATTCTGTATATAACAAGATAAGCTTAAAATGGACACAAATTGGGGCAGCTAGATAGTACAATGGATAAAGCAGTGGCCCTGGATTCAGAAAGACATGAGTTCAAATCTGGCCTCAGACACTTGACACTTACTAGCTGTGTGATGTTGGGCAAGTCACTTAACCCTCATTGCCCTGCAAAAAAAAAAATAGATACAAATTTAGACATAAAGGATAATAAAAAATAACCTAATTAGGGGAACATGGAAAAAATTATTTGTAAGATATGTGGATATGGGAAGATTTAATGACCAAACAAGAGACAGATAGGTTCATGAGAGGTGAAATAAGTAATTTTGATTACATAAGATTTAAAAGATTTTCTATAAACAAAACCAATGTGATTAAAATTAGAAGAAAAGCAGGAAAATGGGAAGGGCAAATCTTTGCAGCAAGTTTCTCTAATAGAGGTTTTGTTTTTCACCAATTTAAGTAACTGAGTTAAAAATTTTCTAATTGATAAATGGTCAAAGGTTATGAATAGGCAGATTCTAGAGGAAGTGCTAAAATCAAGGTATGAAAAATGGCTTAAATTATTATTAATTAGAAAAATACAAACTAAAACAACTCTGAGTTACACCTTACACCTATCACATTGGCTAAAATTTTTCAAAAGGAAAATTACAAATGATGGAGAGAATGTGGGAAAATACGTACACTAATGAATTGTTGGTAGAGCTATGCACTAGTCTAAACATTCTAGAAAAAAACTTGGTGCCAGTTCCAAAAAGTTTTTAAAATGTACTTACCCTTGACCCATTGATACCTCTACTAGGGCTATACCCTAAAGAGATCAATGAAGGAGGTTAGGGACATATATATATATATATATATATATATATATATATATATATATATATATATATATATATATATATATACACACACACACACACAAAATTATTCATAGCAGCTCTTTTTGTGTCAGCAAAAAAAAAATTGAAACTTAGGGGTGCCCATCAATTGGGAATCACTGGACAAGTTATGACATATGAATGTGATGAAATATTCTTATGCTATAAGAAATGATGAAAGGGATGGTTCCAGAAAAAAATCAGAAAACTTAAATAAACTAATGTAAATTGAAGTGAGCAGAACTAGAAGAAAAATGTATATAGTATTAGCAATATTGTAAAGACCTTTGAAAGACTTAGTAACTCTGATCAACACAATGACCAACCACAATTCCAAAGGATAAATGCCATCCACCTTCAGAAAGACAACTGATAGACTCAGGGTACAGATTGAAATATATTTTCTCTTACTCCTTTCTTTTTCTTTCTGGCTTTTTTTAATTGAACATGGCTAATATGGAAAACTGTTTTACATGTTTATAATGGATTTTATTTTTCTTACCTACTCAAGGGATTGCATGGGGAAAAGGGAGAGAATTTGGAACAGAATATAAAACAAGATTGATTTTAAAAATAAAATAAAATCCTCCAAACGACTTAACAACTAGAGGATTTCAAATCAATTTAGCAAAAATAACCCCAAAAGAGGTAGCTAGTTGACCAGGGCTATGGTTTTAGAATCAGGAAGACTAGATTCAAATCTAGCCTCAGACAATGGTTGTGTGGCCCTGGTCAAGTGTTTTAACCCCTATCTGCTTTAATTTCCTCATCTGTAAAATAGAGATAATAGTTCCATCCTCTCAGAGTTATTGTAAAGATGAAATGAGATAATGCTAACATACTTTGTAATCATTAAAAGCATTTTACAGATGTTGGCTCTTTTTATTGTTAAAAAAAATTTTTTTTAAATATATATTCTTGAACGGGCCAAATAAAAACAGGCACAATACTCCAGGTTGGTGGAACTATAAATTAGTACAGACATTTTGGAGAGCAATTGCCCCCAAATTCACTAATTTCAAAATACCCTTGACACCAGCAGGGATAACCAGAAGCTTAAACTTCAAAGAGATCGTATAATCAAAGAGATTGTATAAGCAAAAAAGCAACCCTTTATGTAGGAGAAAAGAAATAGAAACTAACTGGTGTCTCCACAATGTAGAAAAAATAGACAAATTATGATATATGGATTGGTAAGATAAGGCACAAGTTCAACCTTCAGAGTCAAGAATCCCAAGGGACCAAGAAGCTTGGATTCTCCTGTTTCATGTTCTTTGTGTATGTATTTTAGTTTGGTTTGATTTCTGATCATCCAGGAGTTGCAAAGCATTCTTCTGGGCCCCTTGAAAAGGCATGTTTATTTTTCTGTAACATCTTTCTGGAGATATTTATTCTATGAGTTTCAGTCTTCATTTTAGATCCTAGTATTTCATGGAAGTTTGTTCAATTATCTTTCCTCTGTCTTAGAAACATTCATCCTATTCAACTCCCTCCTGTATAGGTATGTGTATATAGCTTTGGAATGTGTGATTTACTATTAGAAGTTGTTCAAAGATAAACTCCTAATATATTACAAGACTAATTCTCATTACATTTAAGAAGGATTTGCATACTTGTCAGTTAGCCAAAATTCCCCCAAGAGGAGCAATGTATAGTTTCTTTGTATATGCTTAAGATATTGACATTATTGTTTTGAAAGAAAGGCCTATCAAAATGTGGGATATTGGGTGAAGTTTATCCTGATGTACGATTGTCAAAGCCAAAAGATTCCTGTTCATGAGATCCTTGGTATATATACAAAAAAAAAATAATAATATGACGGTGAGAGAAGTCTTCTTAATACCAGTCAAATACTTAAATATAGTTATCCACTGCTACATCTCTTCAACCCAAACTCATCTCTTCTCCAGGACAAACATCCTGATTTTTTTCATTGCTCCTTCAATGGCCTAGTCATCATGCTATCATTTTTTCTCACCATCCTCTTTAACTGGCCCTGGACATGCATCAATTTTCATTTTCCTTCCAGAACATGACCCCAGGACAAAATAAAGCCTCCAAATATATTCCAACCAGGCTGAGTATAGAGGGACAATTACCTACACTATGACTTAATGCAGTCATTCTATAGTTGCCCTTCCCTGTTGCTTCTAAGATCTGAAAGACCCTCTCACCTGTTTTGACTCTTCCTTGCTCTCCTAGATGACCCTGTACCTCCCTTCCCTTATCTGTGAGGCTGAAACATAATGAGCCACTTACCAAGTTTCTTTCTGTTGCCTGAGGAGAGATGACAAGAGTTGCAGGAACCAGTCTAGATGTGTGTGGAGGGATTAAGGGTGGATTAACCTAGTCCTAGTTATAAGGATGGAATTCTTTCAATTCATCCTCCCCCAGAAATGTAATTACCACGTCCAGTTCAGAAGTGATAATGTCTGCATTGGGATTTACTTACTTCTTTGAAGAAGAACAAAGTTTTGTCCCAGGTACAAATCACCAGCAATTACTGATAATTAATGATAATTTTCAAATAAATATCTTGGAGCAGCTGGAAGAGAAACTTTTCTAAGCCCTAGGGCAGAGAGAAGGGAGAGTCAGACAAGTTCAGCTGGGAAGCTGAGAAATCTCATATCTGAGTGGGTATAAGTCACTGCCATTGTTCCTATGGATGTGTCTAGGCTCTTGGTTCCCTGACTTCCAAGATCTGTTAGAGCTGTCCATTCTAACTAAAGCCTCTAAGTATAGGGACTTCTCTTCCATTAGAAAAGAAGTTGGATGCAAGTCGCTGAAACATTCATTCCATTACACTAAGATACAATTGTTCAGGGTCTTAATGCTAGACTATTTATGATTCAATTGGGTAGTCATCTATTAAGCATCTACTATGTGCCAGGCATTGAGCTAAGCACTGGAGATACAAAAAAGAGGCAAAAGAGAGTCCCTGACTTCTAGGAATTTACAGTCTAATAAGACACAAAATGCCAACAAATATTTACAAAGCAAACTTTGTATAGGGTAAATAGGAAATAGAAGGCATTAGAATAAAGAGGGGTTAGGGAAGGTTTTCTGTAAAAATTTTTTTTAAAAAAAGGATTTTAGTGGGGATAGAAAGGAGTCTAAGGAGGTCAATAGTCAGAGTGGAGGAGGTAGAGCATTCCAGGCATAGAGGATAGCCAGAAAGAATGTTTGAAGACAAGAGAAGGAGATTTTTGTTCATGGAACAGCCAGGAGGTCAGTTGTCACTGGATTGAAGAGTATATGCTAGGGAGTAAGGTGTAAGAAGACCAGAAAGGTGAGAGGAGGTTAGGTTATGAAGGGCTTTAAATACCTAACAGAGCATTTAGTATTTGCTCCTGGAAGCCCTAGGAAGGCACTAGAATTTCTTGAGTTTGGGGTTGATATAATCAGGCCTGCATTTTAGAAAATCACTTTAATAGCTGAATAGAGAATGGTTTGGAGTGAGTACACTGTTCAGGCAGGTATATTGACCAGCAAGCTATTAAAATAATCAAGACGTGAGGTGATGAGGGCCTGCAGAGGAGTAGTGGCAATGTCAGAGGAGAGAATGCTGCAAAGGTGAAATTGGAAGGCCTTCAGGTTAAGAGACAATGAGGGGAGGGGCAGCTAGATGGCACAGTGGATAGAGCAACTGGCCTTGGAGTCAGGAGTACCTGAGTTCAAAATCCGGCCTCAGACACTTAACACTTACTAGCTGTGTGACCCTGGGCAAGTCACTTAACCTCAATTGCCTCGCTTAAAAAAAAGAGAGAGATAATGAGGAAGGCAGCTAGATGGTGCAGTGGATAGAGCAACTGACCCTGGAGTCAGGAGGAACTGAGTTCAAATCCAGCCTCAGACATTTGACATTTACTACCTGTGTGACCCTGGGAAAGTTACTTAACCCCAATTGCCTCACCAAAAAAATAATAATAATTTTAAAAAGAGAGATAATGAGGAATAGAGGCTGATTCCTAAGTGCCAAGCCTGAGGGACAGGGAAGGTGGTGTTGCCTTCTAAAGTAATGGCAAAGGGAGGAATGGAAGAGGGTTTTGGGGAAAGATAATGAGCTCTGTTTTAGGCATATTGAGTTTCAGATGTCTACTGCTCATCCACTTTAAGATATATGAAGGGCAGTTGGAGGTGCGCAATTGGAGGTGAGCAAAAAGATTGTAGCAGGAAAGGTAGAATTGAGAATCTATGACATTTTTATTCTATCCCAGAGATGGAAACAGTGAAGATTTCTGAGAAAAGGAGTGACAAGGACATACTGGTTCCTTAGAAAGGTGATATCTGGTTGCTATGTGAAAATGGATCCAGGTGTCCTCTAGATTATGTAACCAGGAAGTATATGAATCCCCTAGGGAGTATTTATGGGAGGTCATGAACAAAATCCATACAGAATGACATAGATCAGATAAGAGGAAATGGATATTATTGGAAGGAGTACTTACATTAATTAGATCACAAATTCAACAAAGTAATAAAGTATCAAAATGTTGGACATATTGGCAAAAGAAGAAACTGTATGTGACCAAACTAGTTAGGTTTATGGTGCAGCAGAAGTGATAGCACCTATAATTGGCAAGGGTGAAACTTCTGTACGGAGAAAAGAGAATGAATTACAGTGAATCCACAACTGATTAGATGTAGAGGTTAAGGCAGTAAAATATCATTCAGTGCTATAAAGCCATGCTGACAGAGTAGGTAAATAAGGGAGATAGGGAAAGGAACATTTGAAACAAGAACAAAGCAGGAAAAACAGAGGGGAAAGGTGTGAGAGGACCCGGATTCAAATCTTGGCTCAGCATCTTATTACTTGTATAAACTTAGTACTCACTTAAACTTTCTTGGGTATTGGGTATCTCACAGTTAATATGAGGTATTTGGCTTAAATGGCCTTTAAAATCTATTAATCAGATAAGTCTTCCATCCTAGGAAATCTATGGATAAAGTATTGGCTTCAGTCTTGACTAAAACCATCATTTAAACATGGGTTAATGGAGTGTTTAGGGGGGACTAGGAGCTCTTTATGGAATGGGGAGTTCTGTGAAGCTGCCATAGGTTTTGCAATCAAAACTAATCTAACCAACAGGCTTGGATGACTCCCAAAAAGAGAGAGCAGGCTCACAATAAGGTAGTTGTCATTTGCAGGAAATGCCATACCACCATGTCATTCCCACTATGAAAAAACCTGATGAGGTCAAAGCAAAATTTTGTGAAGACCTGAAGACCCTCATTATCAGTGTGTCGAAAAGGGACAGGCTTGTAATTCTGGGTGACATTAACACCAGAGGAGGCATAGACTCTCAAACATGGCATGGAGTTTTGGGGAGAAATAGAGTCAGGAACAGCAACAGTCACTTAATACTAAAGATTTGTGCATCTCATAACCTTATCACTAACACTGTCTTCAATTTACCTAAATGCAATAAAACTTTGTGGATGCACCCTCATTGAAAACATTGGCATTTAATTGACTCTGTCATCATAAGGAGAAGAAATCGAAAAGATGTGAGAGTGACAAAGGCAATGTGTGGCATAGAGTGCTAGGCTGATCATAAACTTATCCTCTCCAAGCTAAACATTTACATTCAACAAAAGCAGCTGCCCTAAGGCAAGAAGACTATCTGAAGACTCAACATCAACAGACTAGAGCACTTCTCTATGGTGAACAGTGTGTTGTTGACTTGGAGAAAAAACTGAACCAATACAAGGATGGCAACAATGAAGCAGAAAAGGATTGGGCAGTTTCAGAGATTTGGTGTTCAGCACCACATTTATTTATCTGGGCCAGAAAATTCACAGACATTGGGATTGGTTGGATAAAAAATGATGGGGAAATTCAGAAGCTGCTAAATTAAAAATGAGAACTCCATAGGGTTTTCCAAGATAGTTTCCCTATTTCTAAGAAGGCAGTGTTTATGCTGGGAAAACTGGAAGATAGTATGGTAGAAACTAGGCATAGAAAAACATCTTACACCTTATACTAAAATAAGGTCAAAATGGGTACATGATTTAGACATAAAAGGTGATACTGTAGGTTAATTAGGAGAGGAAGGAATAATTTACCTCTCAGATCTTTGGAAAGGAGAACAGTTTATGACCAAACAAGAGCTAGAGAATATTATGAAATGCAAAATGGATGATTTTGACTACATTAAATTAAAAAGGTTTTGAACAAACAGAAGCAATGCATCCAAAATTAGAATGGAAACAGAAAGCTGGGAAACAATTTTTATAGCCAGTACTTCTGATAAAAGCCTCATTTCTAAAATATATTGGAAACTAAATCAAATTGATAAGAATTCAAGTCATTCCCCGATTGAGAAATGGTCAAAGGATATGAACAGACAGTTTTCAGATGAAGAAATCAAAGCTATTCCCATATGAAAAAATGCTCTAAATAACTATTGATTAGAGAAATGCAAATTAAAACAAACTGAGGTACCATCTCATACCTATCAGATTGGCTAATATGACAAAAAAGGAAAATAATAAATGTCAGAGAAGGTGTGAAAAAATTGGAACACCAATGCATTTTTGGTAGAACTGTGAACTGATCCAACCATTCTGGAGGGCAGTTTGGAACTATGACCAAAGGGCTATAAAGCTGTGCATACCCTTTGACCAGCAATACCATTATTAGGTCTTTTTCCCAGGGAGATCATGGAAAAGGGAAAAGGACCCATATGTACAAAAATATTTATAGCTGATCTTTTTGTCGTGGTAAGGAATTGAAAATTGAGGGGTTGCCCATAAATTGGGGAATGGCTGAACAAGTTGTGGTATATGAATGTAATGGAATACTATTGTGCTGTAAGAAATGATGAGCAAGTGGATTTTAGAGAAACCTGAAGGACTTGCATGGACTGATGATGAGTGAGATGAGCAGAACCAGGAGAACATTGTACACAGTATCAACAACATTATGTGTTGATCGACTGTGATCGACTTGATTCTTCTCAGCAATACAATGGTCCAAGATAGTTCCAAAGGACTCATGATGGAAAATGTTCTCCAAATCCAGAAAAAAAGAACTGTGGAATCTAGATGCAGATTGAACCATACTATTTCTATTGTTTTTATTGTGGTTGTTTTTCTTTTTTGAGGTTTTTCCTTTTTGCTCTTATTCTTCTCTCATAATATGACTAATGCAGCAATATGTTTAATGTGATTGTACATATATTCACCTATATCAGATTACTTGTTGTCTTGGGGAGGGGGTAAGGAGGGGAAGGATGGAGAAAAATTTGAAACTAGAAATCTTATAAAAACAAATGTTGGGGCAGCTAGATGGCGCAGTGGTTAAAGCACCGGCCCTGGATTCAGGAGTACCTGAGTTCAAATCCGGCCTCAGACACTTAACACTTACTAGCTGTGTGACCCTGGGCAGGTCACTTAACCCCCATTGCCCTGCAAAAAAAAAAAAAAACAAATGTTGAAAAATATATCTAAATGTAACTGGAAAATAATAAAATATTTATATGAAAAAAGAAGGCAGTGTTTCACTCCATCAAAAAATTAAGTGCAAGTAAAGCTTAGAAAGATAAAGGTTTCTTCGGTCAATAAGAAGGTAGATGAAATTCAGTTCTATGCTTATAGTAATAATCCAAAGCACTTTCTTGATACCCTGAAGGCTATTTTTGGGCCAAAGGCATCTTAATTATTCAGCCCTGATGGAGCCACACTGATCAATGATGAGGACATGATCTTAGAGAGACTGACTAAGCGTTTCTGTAGTGTTCTCAGCAGACCATCACCAACCATATACACCAGGTTGAAGTCAATCCCCCTCTAGTCAAACTTTCAACTGAAGAAGGGGTTTTGAATGCCATTAGACTCATCTCTTCAGAAAAGTGCCTGGTGCTGATCATATGACACCAGAGATTTACAAGTCAGAGGGTCCATTGTTCATACAAAAGTTGACTGAAATCTTCCAGGTTTTATATGTGTGTGTGTACCTCCATTGTCCATCTCTATAAAGGAAAAGGAAATAGGTTGTCCTGTGACAATCATGGGGATGGGGGTCTCTCTTAGTCATTGCCAGCAAGATATTTGCCACAGTCCTACTCAATAGATTGATCTTTTGCCTGGACAATGATAATCTACCTGAGAGCCACTGTGGCATCAGAAAGGACTGAGAAATGGTTGACATAATGTTTGATCACAGCTCCAGGAAAAAGGCCAAAAGCAGAGCAGAAGTTTTTACACAATATTCGTTGATCTAACCAAGGCCTTTTGATACTGTCAGTCATGGGGTTTTGTAGAAGATCATGGTAAAATTTGATTGCTCAGAAAAGTCAATCAGTATTGTATTGTCACTTTCATGGATGCATACTTGTAATAGCCTGAAGGACTTATGAAAAATGTGTTCCATTTCCAGGGAAAGAATTGATGATGTCTGAATACAGACTGAAGCATAAGTTTTAGTTGTTTTTTTGTCTGTTTTCTGTCACAACATGACTAATATGGAAATTTCAAAACAGTGCATGTCAAATAAGTTGTCCATAATAAACCATGTTTGTATTACAGGACATGCTCTATAGACAGATATTATTTCTACATTACACAATAAACTTATAGTTTACCTCTCCATAGGTATAACAAAACATTCTATAATTTACCCTCCTCTATTTTCTTGAAACAGACTTGAGATGTCTCTGGTTCAGTTTTAACATACATAGCTAATAACAGACAGATGACAAGGCTAAATGCTTATACATTCTAGTTGTTTAGATTCTGAAAGAGACTAGAATTTCTAAACCAAATAGCTTGAATCTTAAACCTGCATCTCACCCAGATATTACAGTATTAATCTAGAGATGAAGAGACAATATTGTATTCATGCTTATCAAGTGACATGATTATAGGAACTTGCCTTAAAAGAAAAAGAACAAAGCTCTGGGGGAAAGGTACTTCCCAACTCCCAGTAGAAGTTTTGTAGACAGCCAATGCAATATGCCAGACTTAACATCAGCCAGGTGGGAAATTTTACATTCCATATGTAATATTTGGGGAAACCGAGTCAGGAGACACCTACCTCAGCCTTTGCCAAACAGTCAGTCTCCCATCCTTTCCCAAGAGAACTCCACCTGCCGTGCACACATGTAAAACCCCTATACGGTTGCTGGTATCATGGATCATATGGCTCACCATTCCTTGATAGTCACAACTGGAGTCAGACTCAGAGCAATAATGATTAATAGTCTCATAACATCTTAGACAGCAAGTCTCAATAATCAGCACTAAAAGTGAATTCACTTCTCAAGGATCACATATCCTACATAGCAAGTATTAATTATACTTGTACTTAAATAGGTTTTTCATTTCATCCTTAGGTTAGCACTACACAAATGAGTCTGCTTTGAGATGCTCAATAACAAGCAATGGTTGCAATGAGTATACGCAATCCCAAATTGCATACTGGGAACAAACTAGAAAATGTCCCACACAACAGCACATAGAAAAGTGGGTTTAGATGGTTAAACATAAGATACTATCCTCAGAATTCCCCTAAACAACGGGAACATCTTTAAAGTGACAACAAGTTTGCATGTGTTTCTACACAGGTTCTAATTCCAATTAATTAACAACATGAGTAAAACTTCAGATTCCCCATTAAAGTGATATATGATAGCTCATAAGTTACTTATTGTTCATTAACGTCATACATGACAAGTTCAGGCGCCAATTTAACTATTGCTTAGCACCAATAAATTCATATCAAAACAGCAAGATCTTTCTCATAGCTTACTAGTTATTTAGATGTTCTAATATTAATTCAATAACCAATTGATTCAGTGTTGCAGTAATAAAATTCCACTTTGTCTATTTGTTTCCTGCACACTAAGCAGGCCCCAACTGCCTGTCGAGCAAGGGCACATCCCTTTGCACATCCAATTTCTTAATAGCACATCACACATACCCTGTACATCCCAGTGACTCCCTTGGTGTAATTGTTGAAAAATCTCTCATAATAGGAACAGGCAATACTACTCTCCTGTCTGGAATCTCCCAGCCTTTGTCTTTCCTCTACACTGCCCCAATTTGTTTTGCAAAAGCTTACTCCTCTTTGTCTCCCAATATTTGCAATGCCCGGTTCAATGCATATAACTCACAAGTCTGGGCTGACCAAGCATCAGGAAGTCTTGCAGCCTCTACCACGGAGGCAGAATCCCCATCAATTATAGGATATCCACTGTGTCTTTTCCCTTCAATCACTCGGGAGGACCCATCCACAAAAAGGTTAATACCCCCCTGGAATTTTGGGACTCCTGAAGGTCCTCTCATGCTTTTGTCTGATAATCTATTAATTCCATGCAATCATGCTTGCTCTCTGACCCTGCATCTTGGGTACTAGAGAGGAAATCAGTAGGGTTCAAACTAGGATCTGTGTTCATAATGAAATCATCTTTTTCCAACAGAATAGCCTCATATTTTAAAATCCTTGAATCTGTCTGCCAGTGCCCAGCCCTCTGACTCAGGATGGCCCACACCTGGTGGGGGGCACTAACGATTAACCCTCCCCCAAAAGTCAGTTTCTTGCTTTCTTCCACTAGAACTGCCGTGGCTGCAACTGCCTGAATACAGCTTGGCCATCCCTGGGCTACTGGGTCCAAGGTTTTAGATACAAAGGCCACCGGCCTCTTTTGTCCTCCCCAAACCTGGGCCAAAATTCACAATGCTATTCCTTTGTCAGTATTAACAAGGAGATGGAAGGCTTTCTGTACCACAAGGTGTGAGGGGAGTACAATCTTATTAATTTCTCTCAAATCTTGTACAAGCCTGTATGTTCCACCTGATCTCCTGACTGGAAGTATGGGAGTATTATAGGGAGAATGTGTGGGTTCCAGAAAGCTTTTTCTAGTAATTAATAAAATTTCACAACTCACAGTAGGTTTGGACATGATAGTTATCAATTTCAAATTGCCATTGCAACAAATTAGCTTACAAATAAGATAGACAACCTTCTAAATTACACATGTTACACATTACATCCTGAAAACATCTTCTTTTTCCCTTCTTAATGAGTGGGATGGAAAGTACATCCACTGACCCCTGTAATAGAGACTCAAGGAGAAAGGAGGCCAAAGCATTGATTTTATTTCTTTCGAAAGAAAGGTGTAACACACTCACTGGGACAACCAGGAGGTGTGACACACCGGGATTAAGAAACCAAGCAGTTTTTATATTCTTTACAGGCATCTAATTTGAGTAAAATGCGGTAATTGGGTTCAGCAATAAATCATTCTCCTGGAATGTTCAGCGAAAAGTCTCTCCTGGGTTGTTAGATTATATTGTAAAATTTTTTGTTTCTGCAACAATGTATCATGCCTACATAATGTCTCGGTGCAGACTCTATGAAGCAATTTTTAAGTTGATATGCCTATATTTAGAAAGGGGGATAGTAGCTTCCCATTATTGCCTCTCCAGAGAAAAAAATAGAGAGAGAGAAATAGGGGGCTCTAAAGGGCTTTAAGACTTTGAGATCAGATCACTAGGCCGAAGGGGGTGCACTTTCCATCTCAGTGGAGGGTCATATCCCTATGTCCCTCTCATTAAGAAACAGCTTGAGGAGCAGAGTGAAGATGGCGGAGGAAAGACATTAAGCTCATGGGGCTCCTGATACAATAACCCCAAAAATAGCAATAAAAGAACCCTGGGGGCAGAAAAACACACAAAAATATGGGCTGAGAGTTTTCTCCAGCTATAGATAGATTTCAGAGGGCCATGCTGGGCCATGAGTAACGCCTAACCCCGCAATCAGGCTGACACACCAGACACCCGCCAGAGGAATTTGCCCCAGTGCCTCTGAATCTGCAGCACCAGTGTCTTCTGGAGCCGAGTGCACGGTCAGACTGAACGGCTGGCTTGGGGGGTTAAGTGCAGGGGTACCAGTGGATTGGGGGGAAGGATTCAACTGTCCCACCTCAGCGGGCAACCAGGAAGAAATCCTGAGCAGTGGGAAACCCAGGTGGGGGAGGGGAGCAGGGGATCAGTCTCATAGGAAGCTGAGAACCACACCACAGAAAGCTTTGCTGGTTGGTTTCTTAGTAAATAGGCCTGAGGTTATCTCCAGACCTGAGAACAGGCCAGGTGAGATTAAAGCCTGCCTGCCCCCCCTCAACCCAAAACACCTGGGACCCTCTGAAGCTGAGAACAGGAGTGGAGCCGAGAAGCAGCCCCCCTACCCCAGTGAAGAGTTTAAAATCAAATGAAAGCGAGGCCAGGCAGGCTGAGAAGAAGCCCAACCATCCCCCAGGCCATGCTGTAGCTTGAACAGTGTGTCCTGGAAGCAGCACCACACTTAAAGAAGGAGTTAAAAGACAAGAAATAGTAAGCCAGGATGAGCAGGCAGAGAAAGCAGAAGACCATCGAAAACTTCTTTGGGGCTAAGGTAGATCACAATACAACCTCAGAAGAAGATAATAACAGGGTCAAAGCTCCAACATCCAAAGCTTCCAAGAAAAATATGAACTGGTCTCAGGCCATGGAAGCTCTCAAAAGGGACTTTGAAGAGAAAGTAGGAGAGATAGAAAGAAGATGTAGAGAAAAGGAGGAAAGAATGGAAAGGGAAATGAGAGCGATGAAGGAGCGTCATGAGAAAAAAGTCAACAGTTTGAAAAGCCAAATGGAAAAGGAGATTAAAAAACTGTCTGATGAAAATAACTGCCTAAGAATTAGGATTGAACAAATGGAAGCTAGTGACTTTATGAGAAACCAAGACACCGTAAAGCAAATCCAATTGAATGAAAAAATAGAGGGCAGTGTGAAATATCTCCTTGGAAAAACAGCTGACCTAGAAAATAAATCTAGGGGAGATAATTTGAAAATCATTGGACTACCTGAAAACCATGACCAAAACAAAAGCTTAGACACCATCCTCCAAGAGATTGTGAGGGAAAATTGCCCTGATATTCCAGAAGCAGAAGCTAAAATAGAAATTGAAAGAATCTACCAATCACCCCCTGAAAGAGATCCCAAAAGGAAAACCTCCAGGAATATTATAGCCAAATTCCAGAACTCCCAGGTCAAGGAGGAAATACTGCAAGCAGCTAGAAAAAAGGAATTCAAATACTGTGGAGCTCCAATAAGGATAAAGCAAGATCTAGCAACTTCTACATTAAAGGACCGAAGGGCATGGAATATGATATTCCAGAGGGCAAAGGAACTGGGACTTCAGCCAAAAATCACGTACCTAGCAAAATTGAGTATAATTTTTCAGAGGCAAAAATGGGATTTCAATGAGAAAGAGGTCTTTCAAGCATTTGTGATGAAAAGACCTGAACTGAATAGAAAATTTGACTTTCAAATACAAGATCCTGGAGAAGCATAAAAAGGTAAACAGGAAAAAGACTTCATGAGGGATATTAAAAGATCAAACTGTTTACATTTCTATATGGGAAGATAATACTTTGAAATCATAAGAACTATCTCAGTAAGAAATTCAGGGGCAGCTGGGTGGTGCAGTGGATGGAGCGCTGGCCCTGGACTTAGGAGAACCTGAGTTCAGGTGTGACCTCAGGCACTTGACAATTGATAGCTGTGTGACCCTGGGCAGGTTGCTTGGCCCCAGTTGCCTCACCAAAAAACAAAACAAAACAAAACTTCTTCACAAGAAATTCACAGAAGACAGGGCTGAACTGAATATGAAGGGATGATATCTGTAAAGCATTTATGTTTTGTTCTTTGTGGGGCAGACGGGGAGGGGTGTCTTATGTTTGGGGCTGGATTTGAGTTTGGGGGGCCTCCTGGGTCCAGGGCTTGTGCTTTGTCCACTGTGCCACCTAGCTAATCCATGATAACATCATTAAAATGGAGAGAGGGAGAGATGGTCTGGGGAGAGGTATTTCACATGAAGAAAACAAGAAGAAAGCTTATGGAGGAGAGTAGAATAGGGGGAAGGAGTTGGGGAGTGAGTGAACCTTAATATCATCAGAATTGGCCCAAAGAAGGACTAACATACATACTCAAATAGGTATAGTAATATACTTTTGCCCTGGAGGGAGGGAGAAAAGCGGGGGGGGGGGGAGAAGGGAAGGAGGAAAAGGCAGATTGGGGGAGAGAGCAATAAAAAGCAAAACACTTTCAAGGAAGATGAAGATGTTCTGCATTACTGCACCAGTATGACATATTGAATTGCTTGATCTCATAGGGAGGGTTGAAGACAGAGGGAGGAAGAAAAATTTAGGATACAGAATTAGCTCAGGGACCTTGATCTCATTGGAGTGGGCTCATGGAGGGAATAGCTTTCATACCCAATTGGGAGGAGCAATCTATTTGACCCTGCAGGAAAATAGGAGAGGAAGAGGACAAGGAAGGAAGGGTAAAAAAAAAGGGAGTGCAGAGCGAGGGAGAGGATAGTCAGAAGTAAGGCACCTCTGAGGTGGAATAGGTAAAAAGAAGATAGAGTAAATGTCATGGGAAGGGAGTGGGATGGAGAGAAATAGTTATGATGATTGACTATAATGGCAAAAGGTATGGTACCTACTTTGCTGGGCTTTTGTGAAGAAGATTCTCTGTCAAGCTTAAGGTTGATATAGAGGTTGTGATGAACAGGATGCTATGGGGAAAACCTGGAGAGACCTACATGAGCTGAAGCAGACTGAAATGTACTGTATACAAAATAACAGCAATAGTGGGGGATGATCTGCTGGGAAGCATGTGGTTATTTTCAGCAAGGCAATGTAACCCTGAGGGGCTTATGAAGATTGCAGCCAATCTGCAGAGAAAGAACTGATAGTATCTGAAAACAGATGGAAACACATGTTAATTTTTTTTTTCATTTCCTCTTTGACAATTCCTTAATCTGAAGTTCTGGGTTTTTTGACTGTTTTCTCTCACAACTAGCTAATATGGGAATGTGTCCATGACTACTCATGTATCACTTATTTTGAATTGATTGAGTTCTTGTGGGTAGGGGATGGAAATGGAGGGGGGAAGAGAAGTTGGAACACAAAGTTTTTTAAAAATTGATGTTAAAATTTTGTTTTTATAAATAGTTTGGAAAATAAAATTCTATTCAGATAAAAAAAAGAAAGAAAGAAAGAAAGAGCTTAAAATTTATCCTTATGTGAGAAGGAATATTCACCAATCCTTCATGACATAAAATACTTTCAAATGCTAAATATAGCTCTCTCATTCAATCCTCAACTTCAGAAAGAAACCTTTAAAATTGGAATTTCCTAGGATTGAATTGAGGAAAGTTTAACTTTATCTCTGCTCCCCTTCTCTCTCATCTATCGTGTTTGCAGTGGGGAGGAATTTCAGCTTCTTCTAAACCAAAAAGGAAATATTCAATTAACTCATTCCAATTCTAATAACAAATTTTACTAGGCCCCTTTTACAATTCTCTCATTATTATTTTGTTGTTGTTGTTACTATTTCAAATTACAGTATCCCAGATCCCAATACAACTTAAAATAACCCAGAAGTTCTTTTTAGCCAGACCAAGTCTTTAACTCTGACTTCCTTTTCCTCCTGTCCTTCAAGATAAGAGACTGCGTTAAGGATTTCAAATCCCATCCCCCTCTAATACCAAATTACGTTTCACAAAGAGATCACAAACTTCTAACTTTTAGGAAAGAAGCAAATTACTGTACTTTACTGAGGATCTGTTAGATCTTAAAGCCTTAATATACAGCTGAGAATATTCTTACTATGCCCACTTCACAGAAAACCATTGTCACATTCAATTAAATTCATAACTCAAAGGAATTTAGAGAATCCATATCTGACCATATCTCTTATACAATAAACTATTAAACTGTTGGGCACTTTTCCTTTACATATTACAAATAACCTTGAGGTAGTCAGTTTAAAACTACACAAATAGAACAGTATATATTTCACTTAGAATTAAATCAGAATTAATTAATCAATTAAACCCAAATTTGTTTTCTGAATGATATCATATAGAACCTCATTGATAATTTCACTTTAGTATTAATTCATCCTGTAACCACTTAATCTAAGCACTATTTTCCTGGTTTTTTCCCTTGAATTGTTCCACTACAAAAGAATTTTTTTTTAAGATTTCCTTTCTCAATCCTGATTTAGACTGGTTAAAGAAGTTCCAATAGGCCAATTTGCCTTATTATTTCTAGTCAATTCTAATCATTTTTAAACAACCTTTGTGCACATAAGAAAGCATATTTCTTAACCACTTGCAATGCAACAGATCTCAAAGAGGGCTTTGCTAAATTAGCTATGCCTCCACCTTTTACTCTGAGACATTCTTAGCCCCTAGAAATAGTTTGATGGCTATCCTGTATTTCAAGCCAAAAACTGAACTTAGGCAGTGTGGTTCAATGATTAGAGACCACACACACAAAAAGTATTTTTCCTTGAAACTTTTACACATTACAAATAACTCTTGATTTTAAGCTACTCCACTACAAGAAGATCTCAAGACAGATATACACTAGGCGTTTGCTCTCTTATCCCCCACAGCAGAAAAAGGGGAAAAGGTGGGGGGGGGGCTTTCTTTTCTTTCTTCTTTCTCTCTCTCTCTCTCTCTTTCCTTCTACTTTCCTTCTTTCCTCTCTCTTTCCTTCCTTCCTTCTACTTTCCTTCTTTCTCTCTCTCAAAAATCCCAACTATTCACTCTCATACCCCTGGTCATAACTGTCAATGCAGACAGGGCAGACCATGTAGGCTAGCAAACAGCTTCCTAACCATTCATTCCTCCTTCTCACTTAATCAAACTTCCTCCTACCTTCTCAACATACTTAAACCATCTAAAACTAGCAAAGTGGCAGCTTAGCCAATATTTCACTAAAAGACCCCATTTATATATTTTAAAGATAGACCCAGGGGATTTTAATCTGCCTATTACAAATTTCAGGTATTTCTAAGAGCAAATTTATCACATTCACTTTTTCCTTTGTTTACCTGAGGCTGCAGTGAATCCACATTCCAATGACCTAATTCAAATTCTGAGTAATTTACAATTCTACAAATTCTCCTTCCACAATCTCTCAGTCCCTTCTCTAACCCAAACTAATTTCCCTTTCTTCTTCTTTTGTCAATATAGTTTTGTTTTCTTTTGAAAATATTTCTATTTTTATTTAATTTCACTTGGGACTCCTGCCAATTATTAAAATGTTGCCCTGCTCTAGATGTTCTACCCGTCTTTTGCTCTAGGTCTCAGACTGGTCCGGCCTCTTGACTGAACTCACCGGGCTCCTGGTTTTTTTGCTTGTGAGGTCTAATCCAGACCCACAAACTCAACAGGTAAACCTAATTCCCCCCTAGGGTAGTTCCTATATTTTGTTCGGGATGTCTTATTGTGGATAGGCATCCCCAGATCCTTTTCAACCCCGCAAGACTCAATAGACCCTAGGAGGCACCCTAAGGTAATTCTGTATCTTGTATCAGGGTGTCTATTCAGTCCTAGTGACCTGTTCAACCCTGCAAAACTCAACAGCCCTTAGGATGATTATAACCAGAGGTTCCCTGATTTCTTCCCAGAAATCCCCCTGAATCACCCAGTTTATTCACCAACCTGGGTCTGTGTACACATTGCAAATCAATATGGATACTCCTTCTTACTTCAGCCGGCACTTCTGTGTCTGGTTGGCTTTTAAGTCTCTCTCTCTTTCTCTGGGCATGGATGCTGAGAAGCCTCACCAAGAGCCAGACCCCCGAACCTACTGAACTCAGCAGGGATGTCCTTGTTCGGAAGGACAGGCTCCTGAGAGTCTACAAAGATCCTCAAAAAAGGTCCCGGACGCACCCCCATCTGTTTGGGACAAACTGCCTCAGTTCATCCAAATAACTCGAGGAGACCACCAAGTCAAGCAGAGACAGATTTATTATATCCTCATGAGAACGGGCAAAACCCAATTACACATTGAAGTCTTGCAAAGATATGCCCAATCCTCTAGGTTTTTATAGTAATCTTGAAAAGGACTGAACCCACATACATCTAGGGTGAATGAGCTCACAATCTAACATCCAATCCTGTCTCACCCAACATGCGTACCCAGCTCGCGATCCATGTATGGAGACATGTCCAAGAACAAAGGGGAGAAGGGGAAGGGGTACAAGTCTAAGGAATGTCAAAGAAAGAGGGAGGCAGAAATCACTCCCTTATTTGCCATGACAGGGACTGGGATTCTGACATGTGAGAGGGGAGTTTTTTTTATTACAGGCCATAAACTAAGGTGTAGCTGGCATATGGGAACTAAGCAAAAGTAAAGTAAATAGTGCTAATTGGTAGAACTGTGACAAGTAATAAAACTTACTGGGGGCCTGGATATCTCCCAAACTCCATCCCCAAAGTTTACAGAACTGTCCCAAGTCCATTATCTCAACAATAAAACTTTAAGGAGACAGTGAGAATTTGACAAGCAATTAACTTTTAGGCAAAGCAAGAGGCTAGCTATTCTGGGGGTGGGCTAGGTATCTTTCATACTCCATCCTCAGAGTTTAATCTGACTCAAATCCATAATTGTCCCACACACTATGATGGAGCAGTGGAAATGGAAGCTATGAAGATAATGCTGAAGGAGTAGTTAGTTTACTCATTTTTTTCCACTTAGTCTTGTTTTGCTTAGGAAGTATAATCTGCCTGTAGCTAGCTTTACAATATGACTACAGATGCATTTTATATTTCAAGGATTAAACTTTAGCATATATATGCATCAAAACTGCTTCAGAAAATTTGGAGAAAGGCTCAGATGAGTATAACCACCTCCAGCTCTTAATAAACTTGAACTTAGTTCCATTTAACTGATTTTTGCCCACATTAAATATATAAATATTCACAGGAAACAAACTACATTCGTAGTAATGATGTAAAAGTAAAATAAATGCCAAATGAAGATAATTTAGTTACATAATATTCATCAGCAACAGAACCCTGTGACTATAAATATTGCTAAAAGAAGCCAATAGTACATTTATTTTTCATACTAATGGATAGTTATGTCACATCATGGCAGTGGGATTATAAAGTTGTTGGCCAATCAAGATACTAGTTGATCTCAACAGAAGGAATCATTTCTCCTGCATGTGATTCTTCATGAGACTAAAATAAAACATTTTATTTTATATTTTATATAGACCATAGCTTAAATCATTTTGCCAGATGAACTTGTATCTAATTCTGAAACAATTTTGATTTGTTAAAGGGAAACATTTGGCCTTTGTAGCATTTGAATAAGAAGCATTTCGTTGTCTTTGCATCAAGGGACAATGTAAATTACTGAAATGTTGAGTTTAATGGTGTTTTCCAGGTAGCATACCGGCACTTGTGTTTCCTTTTAAGGGGAAGTTATATTTTACTTTTTCCATAGATGAAAATTATTAGAGCCTTAGGGTATGATTATTAATTCAGATGAGTGGAATAAGCTACTTTAAGCTAACCTTAAAGCAGATCCCAAAATTGGCTTCAGATTTTAAAATAAAATTTCATTTTTTTTCTGTGAAACTTAGTAAAAAAAAAATTTTAATTGTGAATACTGAATGGTAAAAAAAAAATACATGTAATTGGGGGAAAAATTAAATTCTAAATTTTTTTTAAAAAAAGGGAAGAAAAAAAGAATTGCTAGGCCTTGGCAACAGTTTGGATTGGGGGCAATATGAAAAAGAGTGAGGGATCCAGCATGACTCCTAGGTTGAAGGCCTGAGGGATTGGAAGAATGATGTTGCCCTCTACAACAATAGGCAAGGTAAGAGGGTGGAGAGATTAAACTCCACATGACTTTTAATTAATGGACAATCTTGATACATGTGGGCACTTCTGCATGCCTAGGAATAGCTCAAGTTGTGTCACAAATAGCCCAAAATGAGTAACAACTATCTCCCTGATGGCTGCTACATGAAGTACATAATATGTCTCAGAAGACCTAAACAGGAACTCAGCTTGTAAATAAAACTTAGAGTAACCCTATAGGTCACACACAAAACAAACATATTCATTATATGAATTGCTGAGATTCAATATTCTCTTTGTCTGGTCCCCACATCACTCACTATTTGCTGTTCAGGAAAGGTGAAGCCTCAGCTGCTCCAGTCACTTAATGTACACTGAATATTAATAATAATTGTATTTGATAATTTACATCTGGGACAAAAGTTGACTCTTTCTTTGGAGATAATGTTCAACTCCCTCTGCAGACAGTGCCACTTTTCTCCCAGGTGATATGTTGATCACAGCTCGGGGAGAAGGACTCATATCCCTATAAATCAGGACCCAGCTTTCTTGCTGCACACAGAGATTGCTACAGCACTGGAGTTCACACTGACAGCAGAGACTGGTAAGAATCATTTCTGTTTCACCCCTGGAGATATGGCAGTGAGGAAGAGAGCTAAGTAGAGGGAAATGTACCTGGGGTAGAGAACTCTGAGTTTTCAAGATTAGAAAGGAACATACAAAAAGCAGTTAAAGCAGAGTTCATTCTGCCTTCTTGGCTTCTCTGTGCACTAGGGAAAGTGGTTTGAGAGGGAGCTCTCAGTAGGGAAATATTAATGCTAAGCATCAATTGCAAGAGCATCCCTAGGAATGTTGTTTGGACTGTGTCTGTCATTCAGTCAAATCTTTCAGATGGTGACACAGAAAGGGTCTGGGTCTGTCTCTTCTCCCAGGTCTAAGTTTTTCTCATCCCTGATCTCCCTTGCCTTACCCCTTTTTAGCAAATATAATACATGCTCAGTGCTTTAAGTGATTTACAGTCACATTGAGGAAAATCTTTGTCCTTTCCATTTTTGCAGACATAAGCCACCATGAACACCACTGACTATGTACAAAACACCTTCTGACAGGCAGCAGGAGACCCCATCAGTGTGTCACTGGATGTCTCTATCTCTCACTTTAAGGACCTAAAAATTTGTCTTTTTCCTTTTTTTTGATGAGGCAATTGGGGTTAAGTGACTTTCCCAGGGTAACACAGCTAGTAACTGTCAATCATCCGAGGCCAGATTTGAACTCAGGTACTCCTGACTCCAGGGTCAGTGCTCTATCCACTGTGCCACCTAGCTGCCCCTCCACTTCTCTTAATTAATGAAAATCACCTTCTTGCATTTTGCCTGACTCCTAGTTTGAAATCATTGCCACTGTATCTGTGTGTTCTTTATCTTTATCTGACTCTTCCATTTCCTCATATTAATTTCTCTGTATTTATGATTCTCAAAACATTAGAGAGCCTAATATGGTAATGTTTTACATACTTGCACATTTACAACCTATATCTGATTGCTTACCACCTCAGACAGGGGGGAGGAGAGAGAGGGAAATAGAGAGAGAATTTGGAACTAAACCCTTTAAATAAAAACATTTATTATTTGAAAAACTTAGAAAAAATTTTGAATCAAATATCCAAAGAAAAGTTTTACTGAGAAATTACAAAATTAAAGGCATGAAGTATAGGACCTTAATGAAGTCTCCAAAAAAAAAGCTATATGAAATAACACAAGTGGTCCAACAAATAGAATAATTATCAACTACAGCAATTTAATACATCAGTGAAAGGTATAAATAATGATAATGACTGGCATTAATTATAGTCATTTAAGATTTGAAAAGTTCTTGACACATTTTCTCATTTAAGCCTTACAACAATCTGTGAGACCATTACTATAGATAACACTAACCCCATTTCCACATATGTGGAAACTAAGATTCTCAGAGTTTAAGGCAATTTTCCATGGTCAAACACATAGCAAGTGTTGAAGAGGATATGATAGATCTTTCTAATTCCTAGTGTAATACTCTATAACTATGTAATGGAAACAAATCCACAAATAAAGATTCCTGATGGAGGCTAAGATGAAGTGACTACAATATTTTGATGACATTGATTGAACTTCATTTATTTGATTACAAATATCCCTGGGTCCATTCTGTTTGGTTGATTTGGTGACGATATTGTTTATAATGGGTTTTTTATGGTGTTTACTTTTTTGAAATTTTTAAAATATTTTTATTTATAGTTTTGAGTTTCAAATTCTATTCCCTCCTCCCCTATCCCTCCTTGAAATGGTAAGCAATCAGATGTAGGTTATACAATGGCAATTATATGAAACACTTCCTTAACACTTATTTTAAACAAGAAGACTAGATTGAAAGAAAAAAATGAAAGTGGAAATAGCATGTTTCCTTCTGTATTCAATCAATATCAATTCTTCTTCTCGAGAAAAATAGTATGCTTTATCATTAAACCTTTGGGATTGTCTTGGAATGCTGTTTTGTTGAAAATAGCTAAGTCATTCACAGTTCTTCATTGGACAATATTCTTGTTACTGTGTACAACATACTCCTGGTTCTGTTTACTTCAATATGTATCACTTCATGCAAGACTTTCCAAGTTTTTCTAAAATCATCCTGCTTGTCATTTCTTATAGCACAATAATATTCCATTACAATTATATACCACAGCTTGTTTAGTCAATCTGAATTGATGGGCATCCCTTTATTGTCCAACTCTTAGCCACCACAAAAAGAGCTACTATAAGTACTTTTCTACAGACAGGTCCTTTTCCTTTTTTTTGCTTGTCTTTGGAATATAGACCTAGTAGTAGTATTGTACAATCAAAGGATGTGCACAGTTTTATATCCCTTTCTACATTGTTGCAAATTGTTCTCCAGAGTGGCTGGATCAGTTCACAACACCATCAATGGTGCATTAGTATCCCAGTTTTCCCACATCCTCTCCAACATCCAACATTTTCCTTTTTGGTCATGTTAGCCAATTTGATAGGTGTGAGGTGTTACCTCAGAGTTACTTTAAATTGCATTTCTCTAATCAATGGTGATTTAAAACATGTTTTGTACAACTGTCAAAAACTTTGATTTCTTTGTCTGAAAACTGCCTCTTCATATCCCTTGATCATTGACAAATTGAGGAATGACTAGTATTTTCACAAATTTGACTCAGGTCAAATATATATCTGAGAAATGAGGCCTTTATCAGAAACTCTTATTGCAAAAATTTTCCCCAGTTTTCTGCAGTCCTTATGATTTTGGTTGCATTGGTTTTGTTTGTACAAAAACTTTTAAATTTTATGTAATAAAAAGTATATATTTTACATTTTCTAATGTTCCCTATACCTTCTTTGGTCCTGAAGTCTTCCCTTATCCATAAATCTGATTGATAAACTATTCCAAGGTCTCTTGATTTGCTTATTTTTATGTATCACCCTTTATGGGCAAATCATATGCCCATTTTGACCATATCTTGGTTTATGGTGTGAGATGGTGATCTGTACCTAGTTTCTGCCATACTGTTTTCCAGTTTTCCCTGTAGTTTTGTCAAATAATGAGCTTGGATCTTTGGGTTTATCATATATTCAATAACTGTAATAATTTGCTATAATGGAATTTGTACCTAATCTATTCTACTGATCCACTAATCTATTTCTTAGCCAGTACCAGACTATTTTTATAATTACTGCTTTAGTATACACTTTGAGATGTCATATGGCTAGACCAACTTTTTTCACATTTTTTCCTTGATTCCCTTGATGTCTTTGAGCTTTTCTTTTTCCAGATGAAGTTTTTGATTATTTTTTCTAGCTCTATAAAATAATTGTTGATATTTTGATTGGTGTGGCACTGAATAAATAGACTATTTGAGGTAAAATTGTCATTTTTGTTTTATTAGCTTGGCCTATGCCTGAGGAATTAATATGTTTTGAATTCTTTAGATATGGCTTTATTTGTGTGAAAATTGCTTTATACTTGTGATCACATAGTTCTGGAGTTCATCTTCATAGGTAGACTCCTAAGTATTTTACATTGTCTACAGGTATTTTAAATGGAATTTTTCTTTCTATCTCTTATAACTGGACCTTGTAATATAGAGAAATACTGATGGTTTATGTGCATTCACTTTGTATCCTGCAGCTTCAATAAGTTGTTAATTATTTCAAGTTGTCTATTTAGTTGATTCTCTAGGATTTTCTAAAGTATACCATCATATCATCTGCAAAGAGGGATAGTTTTGTTCTATACCTATCCTAATTCCTTCAATTTCTATTTCTTCTCTTATTGCTATAGCTAATATTTCTAATACAATATCCCCATTATAGATGTTGTTTGCTGATGGTTTTAGATAAATATTACATCATTTTAAGGTAAGTTCCATTTATTCCTAAACTCTCTAGTACTTTGGTTTTCTTTGGGGGGGGGGGGGTGTTTTTGTTTTTTGGTGAGGCAATTGGGTTTAAACGACTTGCCCAGGGTCACACAGCTAGTACGTGTCAAGTGTCTGAGGCTGGATTTGAACTCAGGTCTTCCTGACTCCAGGGCCAGTGCTCTATCTACTGTGCCACCTATCTGTCTCTCTCTAGTACTTTTAATAGGAGTGGGTGCTGTATTTTATCAAAGGCTTTTTAGTATGGCAATTCTGTTAGCATTTGTCTCGTCATTTTCTGAAATTAAATCATCAATTATTTCTATGATTTGTTCTTTGACCCACTTGTTTTTAGGATTAGATTATTTCATTTCCAATTAATTTGTATCTCTTTCCATTGTCTATTATTGAATGTAGTTTTTGTTATATTATAATCTATATATAGTTGTGAGGTTTTTATGTCCTTAAAAATGGTCAATTTTTGTGTAGGAGTCATGTACTGCTAAGAAAAAGATATATTCCTTTCAATTCCCATTCAGTTTTCACCACAGATCTATCATATCTAACTTTTCCAGAATTTTATTCACCTCCTACACTTCTTTCTTGTTTATTTTTTGGCTAGATTTATCTAGTTCTGACTGGGGAAAGTTGAGGTCCCCCGCTAGTATAGTTTATTTATGTCCTCTGGTAATTCCTTCAAATTCTCCTTCAAAACTTTAGATGCTATATCATTTGGTGTATATATGTTTACTATTGATAGAACTTAATTGTCTATGGTACCTTTCAGCAAGATAAAGTTTCCTTCTTTAATTCTTTTAATCTGCTTTTGCTTTGAGATTATGATTAATAACCCTGCTTTCTTTGCTTCAGCTTAGCATAATAATTTCTGCTCCAGCCCCTTACTTTACCCTATGTGTATTTCTCTGCTTCAGATATGTTTCTCAAAAACAACATGCTGTAGGATTCTGGTTTTTAAACCATTATGCTATCCACTTCCATTTTATGAGTATTCATACTATTCATATTTATAATTATGATAACTGTGGGGGTCAGCTAGGTGGCGCAGTGGGTAAAGCCCTGGCCCTGGGTTCAGGAGAACCTGAGTTCAAATCTGGCTTCAGACACTTGACACTTACTAGCTGTGTGACCCTGGGCAAGTCACTTAACCCTCATTGCCTCACAAAAACAAACAAATATATGAATGAATGAATGAATGAATGAATGAATGAATAAACAAATAAATAAGTGAATAAATAAATAAATAAATGTTTATTTCTCTCCATGCTATTTTTCACTTGTTTATCCCCTTCTTACCACCCCCCCACCTTTCCCTCCTCACAAGTGGTTTACTTCTGATCACTGCCTTGCCCAATATGCCTTCCTTTTTGTTAGTCCCTCCTCCCCCTTCTATTATCCTCATCCCTTTCATTTCCTTACAGAGTAAGATAGATTTCTATATTTGAATGTGTAAGTTATTCCCCCTTTGAGACAATTTTGATGAAAGTAAGGTTTAAGCTTTGCCCCCACCCCCACAACACACCCACCTTCCCCTCCATTTTAATAGCTCTTTCCTACTCCTTTTATGTGGGATACTCTACCCTATTCTATCTCCCCCTCTTTCTTCCAGTGTAATTTTATTTCTCACCCCTTTATTTTGTTTTTGGGTTGTTATCCAATCAAAGTCACATTATATTCACACCCTCTGTCTATATATTCTCCTCCTAATTGCTCTTAGAATAATAAAGTTGAGTTAGAAATACTAACTTGCCATAGAGAAATAGAAACAGTTTAACCTTTTTGAGTTTCTTATGTTTTTTATTGTTTCTATTTTACCTTTTTAATGTTTCCCTTGAGTCTGATATTTGGAGGTCAGATTTTTTATTCATCTCTGGCCTTTTAGTTAGAAATGCTTGAAAGACCTCTATTTCATTAATTTTCCATTTTCCCCCTGAAAATTTTATTCAGTTATACTGGGTAGGGGATTCTTGGTTGTAATCCTAACTCTGTTGCCATTTGGTGAATCTTATTGCAAGTCTTGTAGTTCTTTAATGTGGAAGTTGCTGAATGCCATATAATCCTGAGTATAAGTCCACAATATTTGAATTGTTTCTTTTTGACTGCTTACAATGCTTTCTCCTTGATCTGTGAGCTCTAAAATTTGGCTATGGTGTTCCTGGGAGTTTTCTTTCAGATCACTTTCAGGAAATTATGAGTGGATTCTTTCAATTTCTATTTTTCCCTTTGGTTCTAGAATAATAGGGCAATTTCCTTTGATAATTTCTTAAATATGTTGTCCAGCCTATTTTTTTCTTTAATCATGGCTTTCAAGTAGTATAATGGTTCTTATATTATCTCTCCTGGCTCTATTTTCTAGGTCAGTTGTTTTTCCAATAAGAAATTTCACATTTTTCTTCTATTTTGCTACTTTTTAAATTTTGTTTTATCATATGTTGATGTCACATAGAGTCATTAATTTCCACTTCTTCACTTCTAATTTTTAAGGAATTATTCTCCTTAGTGATATTTCATACTTCCTTTACCATTTGGCCAATTCTATTTTTAGGGAGTTATTTTCCTTTGTACAGTTTTGTATATCTTTTCCCATGCTATTAAATCATTTTTCATGATTCTTTTATATTGCTTTTCATTCATTTACAAATTTTTCTTCTTCTTTTCTAATTGGCTTTCTAAAATACTTTTTAAGCTTCCAGGAATTCTTTTGGGGGGCCTGAGACAAGATTACATTTTTCTTTGAGGCTTCACATGTAGCCATTCTGACACTATTCTCCTCTTCCAAGTTTATACCTTGATCCTCCCTGTCACCATAGTAACTTCCTACAGTATAGGTTTTTGGGAATTTTGTTCATTTTTCTCCCTTTTTTTGTTTTTGACTTGGTGTTTTATGTGAGAGTTGGCTCTGGTCCTGCACTGCCACAAACTTTTGTGCTAGGGCTCTGGGTCTTACTGCTGGATTTCACTGGGCTTCAGGGCTTAGCTGCTTGCTTTCTCTGGAGGGTAAGCTTCCTTTCTGCCTTATACTGGGGGTGGGACCTCCCCACTGGCCTTCCCTGGGTATGGAATTTAGTTACTGGCCTGCTCCAGGGGTAGGACCTTGCTGCTGGCTTGCTATGCAAACAGAGTCTTTCTGAGGGCTGGCCCTAGAGGGGGAATCTTGTTGCTGGTCTGGCCCAGGTGTGAAGCCCTGCTGCTGGGTTGCTATGGAAGCAGTGACTCTATTAGGAAAAAATTGGGAAATGAATGAGAAAGTAGTCTCCAGGGGCAGGGTCTTGTTGTTGGCCAGCCCCAAGGGTAGGGCTTCACTACTGGTCAGCAATGGGATCAACAAGCTGGTGGCTTGTGCTAGGGCTGGGGTCATTTGGGTGGGGCCTTGCTGAGCTACACAGATTGCTTACTTGCCTAATTGGCTTCTGGTTAGCCGGAGGGCAGAGCCTTGCTTGTGGATTGCCCCAAGCTTGGAGCCTTGCTGCAGGACCCCTGCTATGAGGCTGGTTGTTGTTGCTTGGACCTTGCTCACCTCCCACCCCAGAGAGACAGACCTTTCCTGCTGTGCTGGGAAACTGCTTCCCTGCTCCTCGATTAATTCTGAGGCAGTTTTCTAGTTGTTTGGATGGAAATTTTGGAGGCCTTCAGAGGGTTCCTTCCTCACTCCACCATCTTGGTACCAGAAGTCCTAAAATATTTTTTAAAAGGAAAAAATGGAACTCTACCCAAAAACTTGTATACAGAAAATGGGGTATTGATTTTCAGACTTATTAAAGAACACTAAAAATGAAAATTTTATTAGTGAATAAAGCCAAAATACTAAATGAGACACTAGCTAACATGATATAGCAGTAAAATTTAAGAGTATTAACTGCAATGAAAAAGGGTATGATTCGATTTTTATAAGGATTTGAAATGTAATATTTATTCAATACCCTGTTAACCTTGAAATTAAGGAAACAATAGAGGAGAAATAAGGTATTTAATCAGGGCAGAGGAACTATAGTGGTATAGCAAAGCCTGGAAGCTAGGAATACCCAAAGATAGGAACAAAGGACAGGGTTTTTATGGGGTAACAGAACAAAAAGGGAACCAAAAGATTGCTCCAGAGTGACATATAGCTACTTAATGAAAATGAACCTTTGACAAAAGAAATAATAGAACTACTCCTAAGTTAAGTATAGGTGTTACTGACTCTGAATAGAAACTACTTAATGTAGGTGGACCCTTTTTACATAATAACATAAAGTCCCTGGAGTAAGGTGGGGAACATTGGGAGGGGTAAGTTCCTTGGGGGAAGGTCCATAAGTCCATCAAGAGTCTGGAAATGACAAAGACAGTCAGCCCCAGGCAATTAATTTGTCTGGGAAAGAGGGGACCGGGTGGGGAATCAGTTCTCAGGAAATTTTGTAGTTCTCAACCCATAAAATATATGTTATAAGGATGGGGTATTTAATTTATTCAACTCCATCTTTACTTGAAGTGTGAACTTATTCTAGGTCTTTTAATGTATTGGGGTAACTGTGTAGTACATGGACTACAGATTTTGCTAAAATCTCTTCTATGTGACCTTTTCACTCGCATTTGCTCTCACATATGCCTTCCAAAATAATTTTTGCATATCTTCCTGCATAACAAGAGAAAAATGAAATGCCTTAATTATTAAGATCATACAAATGCTCTGATGTGAAGAGGACAATTTGTTTCAAGGTGGTGAAGGGGTTCATAAAGTACAGTTCATTTCCCTTAGAGAGGAACTAAAGAATGATGATAAATTAATAAAAAAAAAAATAATACTTACAAAATAAATTCACATACTTAAACTGTAATGGGGGGAAATGGGGTACGGGTTTGGTTAGGGGTTGGGATTGGGGTTCTTAGAAATTCTTCTTTAAAGAATTACACCCTCTTGCACACAAAAAGTAGTTAGAATAAGGTGGTAGTTTATTTAGGAGCAAGGGAAGGGAAGAGTGGGGGGAGGGAAACCATGAAAGAAATCCTTGAACTTTCATGGGGAGATAGGCACAAAGCACATGGCTCTGAGGTACCAAATCTCCTCCTACAGGAGACTGGAAGGTACTTTTATAGAGGCCTGATGGGGGTGGACCATCTGCCTGTGAAAAGTTCCTTTAGTGAGAGAGGATCATCCCCCACTGGTGGTAGCTGGGGGAATTGGGTGAGGAGTGGAGGACCATCCCCCACTGGTAGTGACTAGAGGAATTCTGTGAGGGGTGGCTCTCTCTAGGACACAAAGGCCACAACCACACCCAAGGGAGACCAGAATGAAGGGTAGGAATCCAAAGCTAGCTCAGTCCAATTTGGTTCAGATTATCTCTCTAGGTGTTATGTGTCCTCTGGTTTAGTTTCTCAAGGAGAAGGTTCCTTTATGTGCCCCAGAGAACTTCTGGAGTGCTCTGTACCCCATGACAAAACTAATGCCAATTACTCAGTGAGAATTTATTTAGTACCAATTATATACCAGGCACCATGCATGACTCTGGGATTACAAAGAAAAAAAATTAAGTCCCTACCTTCAAGCAACTTCCATTCTATTAGTACAGGTAATAAGTACATGTGGGGAGATTATATGTATATATGCATATATATATATACACCCAGAAATATAAGGGTGTACTTCTTGCAGTGTTTAGGGCCAAGTAATAGACTAGGAGATATAAGGGCACTTCTCAGCCAAACTATGTTTGCATTTCATAGAAAAAGGGTCCTTTTTCAGATATGAGTGCATCATTCCAGGCACTGAAAAGTATATAAGACTATTATATGGGGGGAAATGGGGTACGGATTGGGTTAGGGCTAGGGGTTGGGGTTCTTAGGAATTCCTCTTTAAAAAATTACACCCTTGGGGCAGCTAGGTGGCACAGTGGATAGAGCACTGGCCCTGGAGTCAGGAGTACCTGAGTTCAAATCCAGCCTCAGACACTTAACACTTACTAGCTGTGTGACCCTGGGCAAGTCACTTAACCCCAATTGCCTCACTAAAAAAAAAAAATTACACCCTCTTGCACACAAAAGCAGTTAGAATAAGGTGGTAGTTTATTTTTAGGGGCAAGGGAAGGGAAGGGGCGGGGAAGGGAAACCATGACAGAAATCCTTGGACTTCTCATGGGGAGATAGGCACAAAGCAAGTGACTCAGAGGTATCAATCTCCTCGAGCAGGAGACTGGCAGGTACTTTTATAGGGGGCTGATGGGGGTGGACCATCTGCCTGTGGAAAGTTCCTTTAGTGAGGGAGGACCATCCCCCACTGGTAGTGACTGGAGGAATTGGGTGAGGGGTGGCTATGGATCTCTCTTCAAGACACAAAGGCCACAGCCACACCCAAACTTTTCTCTCCAGGGGTAAGGGAGACCAGAATGAAGGGTGGAGATCCGAAGCTAGCTCACAGTCTAATTTGATTTGGTTCTGCTTACCTCTCTAGGCATATCTGTCCTCTCGTTTAGTTTCTCAAGGAGAAGATTCCTTGATGTGCCCCAGAGAACTTCTGGGGTGCTCTACACCCCATGACAACTAGAAGTAATTCATTTTAATATTTAAAGGTCAGCAGAGACAATAAACTTGCCTCAAAAATATAAATGACATGTACACATTTTGCCTAGCCACTCATTTTCAGGGACCACTAGGCAAACTTTAGAGCTAAATAAAACTAGGAAATCTGAAAATCCAAAGTTTATTATTATGACCAAGTGATGTGGTATGGAAATTTGGGGTCAAATTGATTTTGAGTCATCCCAAAAGAATTGCAAGACTCAGTGACTCAGTTTACCAAGTTTTATTGCAATGTTGTGGGTGACCACAGGGAAAGAACTAGAATATTGGAAAGGTATCTCTCGAATAAGGAAAGGAAAGACAGTTATATTTATAGTATGGATAAATTGATTATCAGTCTCATTATAATAATCTCCACCTTGGGGAGGTATAGGGGAGGGCCTGTCCTACTCATTATAATATTCTCCACGGGGGGGGGGGGGTGTTGTTACAAGGGAGGGCTTATCCTAATTTGGAGTTCCTGGGGTCCTAAGCCAACCCCCGAGGCAGGTACCTTTTTCAGTGGAGGTGTGTTTTGGGGGGTTACCCATCATAAGGTGAATCTGGGGACAAATTTGGCCTTTTCTGCGCATGTCTCTTCCTGATTCCCATAGCTAGTTTCAAAATATAATCATTTTTAATTAGATTTTCTATAGGTTGTCTTTTTCCTTTATTGTTATTTTGACCTGATCCGCTCTGGTCCGTTATGGATGTTGATCACTGTGGGTACGAGAACCTAGCATTTTGACTTGTAACTTATCCATTAACTGGGGTCTGACTCCCTTTTAGAGCTAATATCTGAATTAGAGCTTGGGTCTTGGGTTTTTCTATTAACCCTTTTTTTGCCTCCTACATCACAAAGCTTACAAAGAAAAAAAGGTATGGGAATATATACAATTATCACAGGTTCACCATAAATTCAAGTAATGTCTCACTGAGGGGGACCAGCTCAGAATCATGCTTAATGATCCAATGGAAAGGCTAAACTTCACCTCTGATTCCATATTTTTTGGATGTTTCAGGTCAGGGAGGAAGCTTTCTAGGGTGCAGACCTGGAAAGATTTCTATCAGACTTGAACTGAAGCTCTTTGGTCATTGACTGGACAGATTCTGAACTGCTGACTGGAAATGAAACAAGATGTTACAGATAGAATGAAAGTTCTGTGAGGAGCAATCCCAGCTTCAGGCTCACCTGCAATCTTACATATTGTGCTATTTCAGTCAGTCAATAAGTATTTTGAGTGCTTACTATGTGCCAAGGTGTAAATGATCACATTGAAATTTTAACAAATGGGTGGCAGTTACGTGGTGCAGTGGATAAAGCACCAGCCCTGGATTCAGGAGGACCTGAATTCAAATCCAGCTCAGACAATTGACACATACTAGCTGTGTGACCCTGGGCAAGTCACTTAACCCTCATTGCCCCATCCCACCCCCAAAAGAAAAAGAAAAAGAAAAATAAATTTTAACAAATGGTTCTCAGAGGCAATGCTAACTAGCTCCAGCACTCTCTTATCTTAAGACCTTCAAATTTATTAAAGATTGAAAGGGGCACAAGCTTTAATAGTGTAATTATGTGTGCCATGGGAAGTTGGCACTAGCAACTGAAGGGATCAGGAAAAACTTTCTGTAGGCAGTACAACTTAAGCTTAGCTTTGATAGTACCTACGGATTCAAAAAAATGAACATGTGGATGGAATACATTCTAAGCCTGGGGGACAGCCTCTGCTAAACCATGGGAGATCACATCTTGTAAGGAAAGAAAAGGAAAAGAGCCACTTTCCCTAAGCTATAGATTTCAAGAGGAAAACTAATATATAAGCCCATAAAGATAGGTTGACACCTGGTTGCATTGGGCTTTAAATGCCCTAAAACAGTGATAGAATATAATAGAATATATATTCTTTTAGAAATGATTGGAGGAAAGGTCTTTTTATTTGTGTACATAGTAAAAAACCGTAGTAGGTATTTTTAAATGGTCATTGATTGATTGATTTTAGTGGAAATAATCAATGATGTTTATTAAGTACACATATGAGGCAATAAGAATAGTACTTCAGAAAACTGACTTTAGCAGCTGGGTGAAGTATGTACTAGGGAGGGGAAAACTTAGTTAGGGTGACCAATTCAGAAGCTCTTAAAATGGTCCAAGTGAGAGAGGATGAGGGTCTGAGCCAGGTTGGTGGCCTTGTCAATTCTAGAAAGACATACAGAGGTATCTTCTTAGAACTGACTAGCCCTGAAATGTATATAGAAAAATGAGTTTGTAAGAATATCAAGTAATATTTTTGGCAGAAATGGGAGTGAAGGTTAACTTGCTGCCTCAGATATTAATTCCCATTAGAAAACTCCTTCTTGCAAAACCTGCTGATATTAAAACCAAATATGTTCAAATATTAGGGCATCACTGAAATGTTATGTCACTTTGTGCATTCAAATTCATTTCATATGATCTAGAATTGGAAGAGGTCTCAAAAGTCACATTATTTAAGTGTTAAAAGTTACAAAGTGTATCTAGTTATATACTGTAAAAATTAATTTTATAGGTACTATCAAAGCTAAGCTTAAGTTGTGCAGCCTACATAAAGTTTTTCCTGATCCCTTCAGTTGCTAGTACCAACCTACCATGGTACACACAATGACACTGTGAAAGCCTGTGCCCCTTTCAGTCTTCAACATATTTGTAGATCTTAAGATAAGAGAGGGCTAGAGCTAATCAGCATTGCCTCTGAGAACCATTTGTTAAAATTTCACCTTGGCACATAGTAAGCACCCAAAATGCTTATTGACTAAATGAAATAGCACCACATATAAGACTGAAGCTGAGCCTGAAATTTGTATTGCTCCTCACAGAATATTCATTGTATATGTAACACTTTATGTTTCATTAAATGTTAGCAACTCAGGAGATATCCAGGGGTGTGTTTGTAGGTGAATAAAACTAGTCAGTACATAAAGAGAGATTTTAGGAAGAGAGTGAAGATGATACTAGGAGCCATGTGATGGAGAAGAAAGGAAGAAATTGAATGACAATGCATAGAGAAGGGTTTGTGTTTTGAAGAGAAGTTTGCATCATCTCCATGTGAGACAAGGGTGAAGAAAGGGAGTGGTAAGAGATTAAATGGGAAAATATTGATAAAGTGCTTTGTAAACTTCAAAGCATTACATAAATGCTGTGTATAAATACTATTATTAAGGCATCTCAGTGATATAAGATGAGCAGGAAAGGGAGTTTTTTATCAATTGCATCAATTTTTAAAATTAATCATGGTGCAAGGTACTCATGTGAAAGAGTGCAGAGAGGAGGATCTGTGGTAGGTTTGAGGAAGCATGAAAAGATTTGTAAAAGCTGCTATGGTAAGTGGGATACTGAATCTCTTAGAAAGTTGTCATATCAAGAGCATCGATAGTGATTTCTTTTTTGAGAGAAGGGTATTGGATATATCAACTACAAGCATTCTGAAAAATCAGAAACCACTGCAGGCCCATATGGGCAAATTTTCCAAATGTTCTTCTTGAGTGTGTCAAAGTGATACCAAAAAGAGAAGGAAAGGTACAGCTAGGTGGCACAGTGGATAGAGCACCAGCCCTGGATTCAGGAGGACCTGAGTTCAAATCCAGCTTCAGACATTTAACATTTACTAGCTGTGTGACCCTGGGCAAGTCACTTAACCCCAACTGCCTCACCAAAGGGAAAAAAAAAAAAACAAATAACAAAACAAACAAAAAGAGAAGGAAATACAGAATGGATGTCTCCCAATGGTGCCCCTTTATACCAGTGGCAGTGCTGAGACAAACTAACTTAATAGGATCCCTTAACTTTATCCCATATTCTGACTAAGAATGTGGGAATAGTTAACTTTAATTTAAAGGCTTCACCCTTTGTCCTCTTTTCTAGCTAAGACATAGAGGCTGGATTTATTCCAAACATTATGTTCCTCTTGCTGCTGATTTACTTTCTTATGCATATGCATGTATGAAAGACTACCCTGGCCCACCTCCACCATCTTACATTGGTTTTCACACCTTTATACAAAAACATGTACTTAATTTTCTTGAAAATATCTAGACTTATGCAACTGAAATACCTGCTGTCCTCCCAACCACATTAATCTCCTATGAGCACTTTCCTTATTAATCCTTACTTGCATTGTTTACTCCTTTAAACAAATGTTCCAAGCAAACAACATACCTTTCTGACCTCTCTTCCCATGTTCTACACTACTTTCCAACATGAAGCTATCTATGGCCCTGTTTTGAGTACTTGGTTCTACATGCTAGTAACCCTCACTGGGTTAATAGAAAGTCAGCCAAGGGGGATCTCAGAAACATCTGTCATAGGATCATAGATTTAGAGCTAGAATGGACCTCAGGAGCAATCCATTCCAATCCCTTCCTGGCCTTTCCCTTCTCTGTCATAATGGGTAGATCCTTTTTCTTATCTCTATCTCTATCCATGCTAGGAAGATCCAACTTCAAATAGTTCAAGAAGATCCTCTTGTAGAGAAGATAAAGAAATAGATGCACACAAAGGCAGAAGCCCCCTGGAAATCTCTTCAATGGAGAAACAAAAGACAAAACTCTTCTACTTGGAAAGGTAAATGGGATAAGGGGATAGAGATCCACACAACCTGATTCATGAACATCAACTTCAGAAGACAACCAGAGAGTCAAAAGTATCTTCTTTTAGAGCTTTGGTGAAGATGGTCACATACAGGTTAGATTTCTCAGGAAGAAAATGAAGCTGAGGTTTACTGCAGAAACTGAACCATTATTGGGAAGATAAGATAAAGTTGAAGGATGTTGCCTTTGAACTAATAATATGCATGATTTCATCATTGATTCCTTATGAGTCTATTAATATAGTGTACTAGAACCCTTCATAGAGGTAACAATCAAAATTGTGTGTTTGGAATGTACTAGGGTGCTGCCTAGTGGAGTATAAATCATCTTTCTGTTCCACTCCTTCTAGATGGAACAATTTTTAAAAATGCCTTTATAGTCTTTAAAACAACTTGGATTTGGAGAAATACAGGACAACAATTTCCCATATCTTAAATGCATCAGGATGACTTTTGAATGTACAAAGAAAATTGTTGGTATGAACAGAACAGTAGACATTGTAGCTTTACAAAATCAGATCCACCATCTATTAATAGATTGTCAGCATAGATTGGAACTAACTCCCCTTTTACTATGACACTACATGAATATTGAAAAAACAAGTCAGAACTCTTCTACCTGACCATCCATGTAGTCTATGAAGAGGTCTATAGAGGAATAAAGCAAATAGTAACAGTAAACAATACCACAGTACTGACTCTTCAACCTTAAAAGTTGATTCTTCAACATCTGGCTTGTCTAATTGTCTCATAGCAGAAATATTGAAATGTATGTTGAGAAACTTGGCAAGAGAACAAGTATAATCTTAGTTCATGAAAATATGTAGAATGTGCCTGTGGAGAAATCCACAGTTTGCAGCTCACAGATTCCTGACAATTACTGGAACAATCTAGAAAGTTTCCTTTACCTGTGATAGACGGTCACAGAGACCATCTCAATGACTGGCTGGTCAATGGCATCATCACAGTGTCCAGCAGCTCATAAGCATACCTATAGCAGTAGTACAGAAGAAGAGTGGAAGGATATAAATATTTCTATACTACTAGACTTTGAACAAAAGAAATACACTAAAACTCTTCATGACAAGAGTTGATGAATCCCTGGAATTTCTGTTAGTCTCACATTCATCGTTATTATCATTCTTCCAATAACTACTTACTACCAGATCCTACTGCAGAAAAAGGAAAGAAGACTACTTTCATGTACTATGCTATATTTTACCACTGTGAGTATATGCCCCCAAGGCATTGGGGTGGGGGAATAGCCGGGAGAAACCTGCCACTTTTTTTTTTTTTTTTTTGGTTTTTGGTGAGGCAATTGGGGTTAAGTGACTTGCCCAGGGTCACCACTAGTACGTGTTAAGTGTCTGAGGCCGGATTTGAACTCAGGTCCTCCTGAATCCAGGGCCGGTGCTCTATCCACTGCGCCACCTAGCTGCCCCAACCTGCCACTTTTTAACAAATAATGGAGAAGGTAAATGGAGACAATAACTACCCCCAAATGTTTGTGGGCTTTTCTGGCATCAGTCTTTGCAAAGACCCTAGAAGAACATGAGGAGATACTGATGAAAATGTTAGATAACCTGGAATATAATGGTCTGAATCTTTGAAATAGCAAGTGGCAATCTTTCAAAGACTCTGTCACATATGTAGGTCACAGAAAATCTCACAAGGTATGAATGCCAAGTCAGAGAAGTACTCTTAACTTAGCCTTATCCACAGAGACTTCAAAATCTAAGGACTCTGCCAAGCTGTGATTTTTACTGAAATTTCATTAAGAACTATGTTCATTGAATGACCTAACTAGGGCTTACATAATTTAAGAAAATCAGAATCAAAAGGGCAATAGTGATTTGTCTAACTACCAAGGAAGTCCATTAGCGATCAATGTATTGCAGATGTTAACAAGCTTTCAAACACCCAGTCAACTGCTTCACAGGTATATCAATGATGACCTGTGTATATGTAACTGAGTCTTTTGTCCATGCAAATCACAACTTGGAAAGTTACGAGAAAAAAGAACAATAGTCCCAGAAACCAGTTGTATTTTTAAGCAGAGCACTGAGTGAAAACAAGAATCATTATCACAGAGGCATTATTCTATCACTAGAAATAATGTACTGGTATAGTTTAAGTAGTTTCTTAGCCCCTGTAAGGGCTGCAAAGGCCTTTCAGAGCTGTTTTCTACCATTGGTGTCCACCTGATTCACCCAACTCTCACCTGTGGTGCCAACAAGTTATAGCATGAGAAGTGGTCACCCTCTGGTAAACCATTTTGGCAGGTAGGTAAACTATTTTGGCACAGAGGGTAAACAAGGAGTCTCAAAACCATGGGTGAGTTAGGGGAACTAACCCCCAAGCTTGTGAATATTTACCCTGGTGAAATGGGCAGATGTGAACAATTCCTTCCAATGGACATGAAGGCCAATGAAGCAAGTGCTGTGGAGCACTTAGAGCTTGGTTAGCCATCAAAGATGCCAAGGTCATCTACTACATCCTGAACCAAAACCCATTATCTTGACTTTGGGATTGCCACTGGATTCTGATGACTCTGGAAGAGAGAGTGAGGCTGATGGCTTCTAGAAACTGTCTCATGTAAATTCAATTGATGTTCATGTCCAAAGATAGCTCCCATACTATTTTACCATTTTTAGCTACCACAAAGTGCTGTGGTGACAGGCAAGTGACAAAAGAGCTGTAGTCACAACTCTTCACACAGACAGCCCAAGCCACAGAGTCATCTTACTGGACCAAAGCAGCAGTGGGATTCAGCAATGTTCTGGGTGTCTGAGCAGCCATTTTAAGGACTGTACTGCTCCCATTCTAGTGTAAGGGAGGGGTTATAAAGGGTGCCCTAAAAATTGTGTGTTTCTGACAACCTTCACCTGTTTCCCTCAGCAGGCAGGGATCCTACCTTGTGGTCACAAGTTTAGAAACATCTACACTCCAGGTGTTTATATGGACTATTTGTGCCCAACCTGTGTTAGAGTCTTCCAAGCTTATATTGGCATGATCAGCCACAGTCAGATACATTGTACCTTGCAATGTAGCAATGTCAGTTCATTCCTCTTCAAGAACAAAGGACAGCAATCAACCAAACAACTAAATATATGTTAAGCCAGTTATTATGATAAGTATTCCCCACAGCATTGTTTTGTTTTGTTTTTTTTTAGTGAGGCAATTGGGGTTAAGTGACTTGCCCAGGGTCACACAGCTAGTAAGTGTTAAGTGTCTGAGGTCAGATTTGAACTCAGGTACTCCTGATTCCAGGGCCGGTGCTCTATCCACTGCGCCACCTAGCCACCCCACCATTGCATTGTTAGGCTATGTGTCTTAGTGGATAAATGTAGCAGGAAAATTGTGCAGTGCCTGGGAGGGGAATGAAATAGATTTTCTAATAGGTATAGATTTTAGCAAACCAGGTAATCTTTCTGTAGACAGAGAGCTGTAGTAAGAGAATTATTGATTCGTTTTGTGCATGTTCTATGGCAGAGAGAGGACTTTGCCTATGATCTTTAAAACTAGACAATGACTCAAATGAGGCAGCAACTTGGCTAGGGTAAGCACTGACTGCCTGGCTGGCATTGGGACACAAGACTATCACTAATTTTCTTCCCTTTGTTCACTGTGGCCCTGTTTGAAAGGAAAATCACTTGTGCGGAGGCAAGGAGCCAAATGAGTGACTGGAGAAAAAATTATTTCTGAGGGCAGAAGAGTAGTTCAGCCTCAACAAGGGTAGGGACAGGTAAGATTTATATCTCTGATACCCTGTTTTTTACCAACACAGCCTAGCAGCACACCACCACTATTCCACTGTTAAACAGTTTTTGAATGCTGAGTAACTGTCTACCATTTGAGGTCCTCTAAAATGTCCAAAGGATAGACTATCCTTATTTCTTACAATACCTAATGCATTCAATATTCCAGCCAAATTTAGCTATTTTAAATCTGCCAATCTCACCCTGCCCTCTTTATATCATATCCCTTTACTCATACCATGCCTCATACTTGGAATACATTCTCTCTCTTCTCTGACTCTCTCTCTGTTTCTCTCTGTCTCTCTGTCTCTTTCTCTCTTTCTGTCTCTCTCTGTCTCCCTATCTCCATTTGTCTCTGTCTCTGTCTCTCTTTCATACACATACACACACACACATACATACACACACACTCATACACTTACCTAGGATCACACACCACCTCCACTTCCCAGCCCTCCTCCAACTATACCTTCATTGATTAAAATTTTTCCATTTCCTTCATATGCTAACAAGCAAATGCCGCCTTCTCTAAGAGGCTTTTACTTACCCTTTTCTCTCCTTTCCCTATTACAATTGCTTTCTCCCTCTTTAAATTTCTCATACAGGGCAGCTAGGTGGCACAGTGGATAAAGTACCAGCCCTGGATTCAGGAAGACCTGAGTTCGAATCCGGCCTCAGACACTTGACACTTACTAGCTGTGTGACCTTGGACAATTCAACCCCAATTGCCTCACACAAAAAAATTTCTCATACAATTCTTCTTAGGTCTCCTTTGCCCTTATCAGATGACAAGGGGTGACATATTTATATGTTTTTGTTTTATATTTTACCTGTCTATTGGACAGTAAGTTACTTGAGAGAAGGAAAGGCAACATTTTTCATCTTGGTACCTCCACTGTCTTGCACTTTAAAGGGCACATGGTAAATGTTTGCTAAATTGAAATTCTTTCAGAGAAGTAAACTAACATGACCTCTAAGGTTGGATTAACACACTTAATTTACAACTTAATTGATTAATTCATCAATTAATTAACCACAAAGAACCCAATCCAGGGCACCCCCCAGACTACTGGGTCTTGCCAACAGGGCAATTCCCTTTTTCCGTTCTCAGAAAAAAAGGCAAAATCTCTCAAGGTAAATCACTTGATCCCAGATCAACAAGAAATACCCCCACTCCATTTGGCAAGCCAGCCTCCCAAATAAGCCAAAACATGAGTTCAGGAGTTAAATGCAGATCTCAAACTTACTCCACTGCTTTAAAAAAAAAAAAAAAAAAAGAAAAACAACATCTATCAATATCTCAACATTTTTGTCATCCTAAACTGTCCACTTCCCTTACTCTAAATGAATAAAGCATGGGAGGATTGAATTGACAAAAAAATCAAATGCAACAAAAATTAACTAATTAGATAATATGTGTAAAACACTGTGCTGGGCACTGAAGAAGATACAAAGATTGTTTTACAAAAGAGTTGATGTAGGAGGCAAAAAAAAAAAAAGGGGGTTAACAGAAAAACCTAAGACCCAAACATGAGCCCTAAGAGGAATTCAGACCCCAGTTAATGGGTAACTTACAAGTCAGCATGCTAAGTTCTCTTGCCCACAGTAATCAGTACCCATAACAGGAACATAAAGGGGAAGGTCATATAACAATGAAAAAAAAAATGACAAGCTATAGAAATTTAGACTAGAAATAAATGATAAATGAAGATGTTTTGAAACTAAGCATGGGAACCAGAAAGAGACATGCACAGAAAAGGCCAAATTTGTCCCCAGATTTACCTTATGGTGTGTAAACCCCCAAAACACACCTCCACTTGAAAAGGTACCCACCTCAGAGCTTGGCTTTAAGACCCCAGGAATTCCATCCCACATCATTTGGCACCCAACGTGGCTTCAAGTCCCAGACTCAAACTCTTTTTCTATTTTTTTTAAAGCAGTGGGGTAAAATCTTGCTAAGGTAAGTTTGGGATCTGCCTTTAACTCCTGCACTTAGGTTTTGGCTCATTTGGGAGGCTGGATCACCAAATGAAGCAGGGATATTTCTCGTTAATCCGGGATCAAATGATTTACCCTGAGAGATTTTGCCTTTTTTCTGAGAAGGGAAAAAGGGAATTGCCCTGTTGGCAAGACCCAGCAGTCTAGGGGACATCCTGTATTGGGTCCTTTGTGGTTAATTAATTGACACCCATGTGGACACAGGTATGGTGTTGGTAACCTCTGGGAAGTTACAGAGGGGTCAGGAAGTTAGGGTAGTTCGGGGTGCATTTAGACAAATTGGGACAAGTCTGATCACACTGGCCTGAAAAAGAAAATGCATGGTGTTTTACTGCAGTACTGTCTGGCCACAGCAACCCCCTCATTTGGCTCTTGGGTTCCCTGGGATGGAGTATGCATTGTGTTTTTTTCTTCTGTTGCCTCAGAAACTTCAGTCACATTGGGTGGTCCCCCAAGGTCAGAGGTAGGATTTTTCTCAGGTGCAGTCTTAGCCCAACCAACCTTAAAATGACAGGGAGAGAAAACATTCTGCATGACCCCTCAGGTGCATCCTTATAAATTTGGGTGAAAAAGGGGGGGGGCAAGGATTGGACATGGGTGAAAAGGAACAAATGACATTTGCAAGAGAAAGATTTAAGGTAACAGACCTCCTGATTATCCCCTACCAGAGTGGGTTGGTCAGTAAGAAGTAATATCTCATGGCTGTTTGATTGCTTATCTGTATGTAACCACTAGTCTGCTTGTTGTCTCATGCATTTATGTATGTCAAATGTTGTAATTGTGTTGTAGAACCTGTGGGGAATTTTTGGTTATACCCCTGTAGCCTTTCAGAGTGGTGGCCAGTCTCTGAAGGTGGGGGAAGGGAAGTCTCTGACTTCTGGATATCTATACAGGTGTGTGTCTACCTAAGAGTTTGAATTTGGAATTGGGATATAACTTCTTTGCTAGGCATTCATAACCTTAGATGAACATTGCAAAAGCTGGTTTAAAAAAATGCTACTACTTTGAAATCTTTTGTAGTGGAATGGTTAAAAATCAGGAACTATTTGTAATGTGTAAAAGTTTCAAAGCTAGTGAAGCATGACTTGTGCTGCTGCTCTCTTTCTCTCCCTCCCTCCTTCTCAGGGGCTGGCTGTGCAGCACTGGAGTGGTGAGTGGGTGAGAGAGAAAGAATGTTTAGAAAATCTTAAGAAACTGTCCAGAGTATTTTATATTTTTGGTAAAAGCAAATAGAAAGAAAACTGTGCCATTTTGTACTGACTGTTCAAAGAATTTGGAATCTTGAAAAAAAGGGGGGGAGGTATATTTAAGGTGCACTTCTACTTTAAGTGCTCACCTGCCATTTCAAGGTTTGTGAATTACAGAAGAAACCAAAGAATAAATGAGTTTATTGGAAAACTAAATTACTGTTAGAGTTGTAAGTTACTTTTAAATTGGTGTATGTGTGTTAAAAACAAAGCAATTGATGGTCTTAACAAAAACAGCTACATTAGTTGTTTCCTCTAAGACAGAGGAAAGCATTGGAAGCTGGCAAAATATTACACAGAAAAAAAAAACCTTCTAGACTTCTTTTAATTTGTAAACTTTCCAGAAAAGAGCTTGTTAAAAGGAATAGTTTTGGTGAGGATTTATAATGTTTCTTATTGTACAGAAGTAATTTCTAATGATTGATCTTTACACCAGGATAAAGTTTAAACCTGAGAAGAAGGTTACTATCCCAGGTTCTTCTTCTAACTCTAGTATGAGAAGAGGCAGTAGCATTCTTACTATAGTATCCAAATACCCTAAGATAACATATGGGCTTAAACAGGTGGTAGTTAACACTAATAACTTATAAATCTCCTCCTTGTTATAGCAAGGGGAAATATCTTTGGGGCACAGTAGGGTGCAAGGGGACCAGGTCTAGGGTTGACTGGTGAATGAACCCAGTAGCTGATCTAGCAGCAAGGCCTGTTCTGTGATTCCCCTGTGCTACATAGGTGGTAGCTTGGTGCCCTTGGCAGTACATAACAGAGATCCGACTTGGCAGATGTATGGTAAAACCTAAAATGTATAACTATGGTTCCTAGTTACCATCCTCCCTCTCATCAGCAATGGGGAGGAATTTCACTTTCTTCTAAACCAAAAAGATACCCAATTAATTTAACCTTATCATAATACCATATAAACATTAGCAGGGAGATGGCAAACCTGAATATTAATATACCTTGTTTTGCATATCAAATGACCACACATTTAAACTGAAAACAGTAAGATCTTACATACTTGCATTGTGCTCATTTCTTCTACTACTTGCCTTACCTGTAAGCAGCACATTCCCTATTGTGGCTTTGGGATAATTTTCTTTAGTGGGAATTTAGTGGGTCTGGAAAACTCCTGCCCTCACTATTCCTTTTAGTTGGGTAACATGAACATGAAGCTATGCTTACAAATTTAACATTGGTAATAGAATAAGTTTCTAATTCCACTGCATTAGGGTTACAAGAATTGGAAGAGTGCTTTAACTTTCTGGAAAATGTGGTCCTGGACTCAGGGGGAGTCTGTATGGTTCATAACACCTTCTGAAGGTGTTCAGTACAGTACAGAGATTACCTGGATGGCTGAAACTGTTCACAACTGTTTGTTTCACCTGGTTTTTTTCATGGAACTCTTAGATTTATTCTGTATTAGGATCCCTGTTGCCCCTTGGTCTGTTTGTAAATCATTTGTGTTTTTTGTTGTGGTTCTTGCATTTGTAACTCAAGTTCCTAGATCTCCCTCAATTCGTAAACCCCCCCCCATGGGCCCCTACTTCACCCCTGTTCAGCAGGAAGCAGTAACAGAAGAGATGATCTTCATCCTTTTTCCCAGGATATATGAAAAGAGGGGAATGATGTAGGAGGCAAAAAAGGGGTTAACAGAAAAACCTAAGACCCAAGCATGAGCTCTAAGAGAAATTCAGACCCCAGTTAATGGATAACTTATAAGTCAGCATGCTAAGTTCTCTTGCCCACAGTAATCAGTACCTATAATGGGAACATAAAGGGGCAGGTCATATAACAATGAAAAACATGACAGGCTATAGAAATTTAGACTAGAAATAAATGATAAATGAAGTTTTGAAACTAAGCATGGGAACCAGAAAGAGACATGCACAGAAAAGGCCAAATTTGTCCCCAGATTTACCTTATAATGTGTAAACCCCAAAAACACACCTCCACAGAAAAAGGTACCTGCCTCAGGGGTTATTTTAGGACCCCAGGAACTCCAAATTAGGATAAACCCTCCCCTGTACCTCCCTAAATTGGAGATTATTATAATGAGATGGACAATCAATTTATCCATACTATAAATATAACTGTCTTTCCTTTCCTTATTTGATAGATACCTTTCCACTTTTCTGGTTCTCTCCCTGTGATCACTCACAGTATTGCAATAAAACTTAGGAAACTGAGTCACTGAGTCTTGTCATTCTTTTGGTATGACTCACAATCCATTTGACCTTAATTCCATCCCACATCAGAGTCATGTTTCACAGAGTGGTTGGTCTAGATATGTTTGTATATATAAACATATATACACATATATGTACTGTGAGAAATGATTGTTTGTAACTAATTTCTTGGAGGTTCACTCCATTGTGAGAAATTATTTTTAACCAATATCCTGGAGATTTAATCCTGACTTCCCCAGTCCTAATTTCCCTCATTTCAAAGTCCTTCTTGATAAAATAAGATACTGTCTTTGGCCCTGGTCACATCTATAAACCTCTAGGAATCTTGATAAGATAAAGATGATCCTTCTAAATTCTAGTTAGGGCCACACAAATTTGTTCTGGGGTCAATTCCCATTGTGTCCTGTTAAGGAAACAAACTTTTTGGGGCAGTTAGGTGGTGCAGTGGATAGAGCACTGGCCTTGGATTCAGGAGGACCTGAGTTCAAATCCAGCCTCAGACACTTAACACTTACTAGCTGTGTGACCCTGGGCAAGTCACTTAACCCCAATTGCCTCACCAAAAAAAAAAACAAAAACAAAAACAAAAAACCCAAGGAAACAAACTTTTTGTTTCAATAGAAAGGCCTCTTCCAGTGAGAGGTTATTCAGCTTGCCTTTTAAAAAGGACATACATTCTTTGAATGGTTAGCTCAAGATTTGGGATGGTTTGACATTAATCCTTCATTTTAATATAGCCTACCTCCAAATTAAGTTGGCCAATCAGAGGTGATTAGGCATCCCTCAGGAACACTTCATCTTTGAAGGGCATATAATCTATGACCCCACCATGATTAGGGGTCTTTTGTCTGAGAGAGAAGGTTGACCATCTTTTTATTACCTGCCATCCTATTAATAAAATGAGTAAATTACACAGAAACTATGTCTCTCATATTTTTAATCATCACAATGCATATGTGTGTGTTTAGGTATATGCACATATACATGTGATTACTTGATAACCTTTGTACCCAACTCTTGGAAATTGATTTGCAGCTCTTTTTTCCCTTTTTGCCCTAATCTATAAGTATAGCTGTTCTCTCCCACAATTCATCTCAGGCCCTCAGATTGGTGTGATGGTTGTGGATCCTAAGGAAATGGTGCTTCCCCTAAGCTGACTGTTGTTTGGGGTTGAACAGTAGAGGAAATAAAGGATGATTTGGTTCTAGATCAACAAAAACACCAGAACTCAAGGAAAGGTGGGTTTTCTGTCTTTAGACTAGTATAGGTAGAGGGAGATCAAGATCACATTTTGACTGACTTCATTCCTGGTACCCTGAGCAAAAACAAATATACTAACTCTGGTATTCCTTTCTTCTCTGATTGCCTAAGCCAAATCTGAACTCATTCTTTTGCTCCTCAAGATGGATGGGCTGATTTTGAAAGAAATATCAATAAGTATCTGGTCAAGGAAAGTTCTTAGTAGCATCCCTCAATAGTAATTTCAAGTGCCATAGGCATGGGAGGGAGAAAGCAATAGCAGTGTGAGTTTTTCCAATGTGCTGTAATCTCATAATGTGATAGTCACATGACTACTGTTTCCCTCTAGGTCAGTCTGGCTCATCTCTTTAAGACTTAGAGAGAATGCTTACTACAGATGTCTGCATTGGGACCTTTTTGCTCTTACAGTCTACAGTTGGGATCCTGGCAAACTTCTACCTCCTTTCTCTTTATCTTTTGAATCTCCAACCTGGCCAGAAATTAAGGCCACTAAACTTAATTCTGATCCAGTTAATTGTGGCCAACATCACTATGCTGGTTAGCAAAGGAAGCCCAGAAATACTGCAAGCTTTTGAGATAAGAAATTTCTTGGATGATGTTGGATGCAAAATGATATTTTTCCTTTACAGAATTGCCCAGGGGCTTTCAATTTGTTTCACCTGCCTTCTGTGTTGCTTTCAAGCCATCACTATCAGTCCCAGTGGTTCCACACTATCAGGACATAAAGCCAGAATTCCAGAACAAATGTTTACCTTCTGCCTCTCTTGTTGGATCCTGAATATCTTGATAGAAATTCCTGTGCCAATGTTTATGAGAGGACCGAGAAGCATCACCAACAATACATATGAATCTAATATTATATATTGCTCAATGGGAATGTTTATAGATATTTACTTCATTATGACTACTCTGAGGAATGTGCTCTGTGTGGGACTCATGTTTTGGACAAGTGGCTACATGGTGCTTCTCCTGCACAGACACCACCAGCAAATCCAGAACATCCATAGTACCAGTTTCTCATCCAGATTTCCCCCTGAGGTGAGAGCCACCCAAACAATCCTACTACTGATGGGCATTTTTGTCTCCTCTTACTTACTTCACTCCATCACTTTGGTTGCTGTCATTTATTTAGATGATAACCTAAACTGGTTGTCCACCTCTGCCATTCTGTCTCTTTGCTTCCCAACACTTAGCCCCTTTGTGTTGCTGCCCCAAGCCCCCAAGCACAGCTGCATTCTCTGAACAAAAAAAGGCTCTGATACTTGTATTGTCCTAAAGTTTGAATATAGGGTTGCCAAAGTGATTTCTCCTATCCACACTCATGTTTTCCACCCCATGAAGGTCCTTGTCGCAATGAATAAAAACTTGAACAACTTCTAGTTTGGAAACATCAGCTAGTCCTGGAACTCTCCTGTGGTGACACTGGAAGTTTAGTGTCCACTGCAAAGTCAAATACTTCATCCTCACATCCTCTTCCAGATTATTTATACAAATGTTAAATTCCTAGCAACCTTCTCCCTCATGAGAGGAGGTGGAGGTGGAGGACTCCTCCAAGAACCTCTATTTAAGGAGAATGACCAGGCCAAGCACCTCTCCATTTCCCACTCAACTGAATGCCACTGGAATTTGCCATCATGCCCCAGGATGCTCATCACACTGCAAGAACACTTCACATAAAGAATTCATACCTCATCAGTACCCTGTTCCCCTGGAGGCCTCTCCCTCTGATTGGAGGGAGTGGAGATGAAGGACTACTTCCAGAATTTTCATTTAAGAAGGACTCCCAGGTGAGTGATATTTTCATTTTCCATCTGGCTGCACTGCTCTGAACTTAACCATCATGCCCTGTGTACTGGATACCATCATTTTTATCAACTTTTAAGCTTCTTTTTGAGTGTTGTCTACCCACATTATACATGCATTCATTCAATAAAAAATTAATTGAGTGCCTACTATGTGCTAGACACTGTGCTAAGAGTTGAGGACACAAAAAGAATCAAAAGACATCCCTAACCTCAAGAAGCTTACAATCGTACATATATAACCTGGTTGCAATCTTGTGGCGGGGGCAGGAAAGGGAGGGAGGGAGGGAGAAAAATTTGGAACTCTTAAATCTTATGAAAATGAATGTTTGAAAACTACCCTAGGGGGCAGCTAGGTGGCACAGTGGATAGAGCACTGGCCCTGGATTCAGGAGGACCTGAGTTCAAATCCAGCCTCAGACACTTAACACTTACTAGCTGTGTGACCCTGGGCAAGTCACTTAACCCCAATTGCCTCACCAAAGAAAAGAAAAGAAAGAAAGAAAACTATGCTGGAGGAAAAGGTTTTTCTTGGATAGAGGGATGGCCAAAAAGCATCTCATAAGGTGCTATATATGTAGTGCCAAGGGTAGAATATCAGGCTACTTAAAATGAGTTTCAGTGCACTATTTTCCAATCATGCTCTTAAGCTCTTACTCATATGTTCCACCTGGCCTGAACTTTGTGGGTGGTAGGGTATATGGAATTTTGGAGTAACTCCCAAGAAAGAGCAAATTTGGGATAAAATAGAATCAGTAAAATGTATGCTTTTGTCAGAATCAGTGTGTGCTGGTGGGCCAAAGGGAGAGACTATTTCTTTAAGGAGGGTTTTGGCAACAAAGGCAGCTGTGGCTCAGGAACACGGAAAAGCTTCTACCCACCCAGTGAGTTGATCAACTATAACAAGACAAAACTTATAACATCCTGCCTTAGGCATTGAAATATAATCAATTTGTAGATGCCCAAAAGGTGTATATGCTAAAGGACACCCTCCATAAGCTTTAGCCCGAAAAGCATGTTGATTATAAGTCTGACAAACTGAACAAGAGGCACAAATCATATAGGCCACATTAGTAACTCCAGGGGCAATCCAAACCCTTTTTACTGAGTCCACAATTCCTTGTCTGACAAAATGGCCTTTTCTGTGAATAGTTAGGCATACCTGATGTTAGAAGCTCTGGGGGAGAAGTGGCTTCCCCTCTGGAGTCACCCAGACCCCATTGACTTCTTTAGCCTTGTATTTCTTTTTCCACTTCTCTACTTCAGACTTATCATAAGTAAGAGAAATGGAAATATCATCATCAGAAGAAAGATTAAATACATATTCAGGGGCTTCCAAACAGCAAGCTTAGCAGCAGTATCAGCTCATTCGTTCCCTTTTGAAACAGGGTCACTTTTTCCAGTACAAGCAGGACAATGAACAATAGTTAAGGCAGATGGGAATTTTAAAGCAGATAGGAGATCTTTAATAAATTCTCCATTAGCAATGGCTTTGCCAGCAAAGATTAAAAATCCCCTTTGCATCCACAGCATACCAACAGCATGGCACACACTAAATGCATATCTAGAATCAGTATAGATAGTAGCACTGTTTCCTCTGGCTAGAGAACAGGCTTGTGTGAGATCCACAAGTTCAGAAGCCTATGCACTAAGATGTGAAGGCAGAGAAGCTGCCCAGATAATATCATAATCAGAAACTACAGCATCCCCTGTATAACGGGTACCCTTACACATAAAAGATGAACTATCAGTATTGAAAATAAAATTAGGTTTCTCTAAGGGTGTGTCAAAAAGATCATCACAAAGTTTCTCAGTTATGTCAACTAGGGAGGTTGCTGGGTTAAGGACTGTACAACACTTTAAAGTGATTCTTTCATTTCCTAGTAGGGTTGCTTCATATCTAGTGATCCATTGATATTAAAAAGTCTGTGTCCTCTGATGTAGTAAAAGAGTCTCAACTTCATGAGGGCACTGCATGATTAGAGGGTTACCTAAGACCATATCAGAGATTTTTTTCTACCAAAAGAGCTGTAGCCACCACTGCCCAAAGGCAAGGTGGCACCACAGTAGCTACCAAATCAAGTTGGGTGGAATAATAAGCTATTGGGTGCTGGACAGGTCCTAATTTTTGAGTCAGGACCCCAGAAGCCACTCCCTTCTGTTCATGTACAAAAAGAGTAAAAGACTTACTGTAGTCTGGGAGTCCTAGTGCAGGTGCTGATAACAAGGCCCATTTAAATTCTGTTATAGCTGAAAGATGCTGGGAATCCAGCTTTAAGGGTACTGGGACAGATTTGGTTAGAGCTGTAAGAGGCTTAGTAATTTCACCAAAAGAGGGTATCCATTGTCTGCAATATTCAGATGCTTCCAGAATAGCCCTTAGCTGCTTCTTAGTAGAGGGAGCAAAAAGTTGTTGAATAGTCTGGACACACTTAGGAGAGATGGATCGAGTGGCAGCAGCCAAAACAAAAACCAAATATTCCACCTGAGGTAGACACCATTGTACTTTAGACTTAGAGACCTTATGGCCTTGTTTGTGCAGCTCTAATAACAGGTGTCAGCTGTCTTCCTGGCAAATCTCAGTATTAGGTGCAGCCAGGAGTAAGTCATCTACATATTGTACTAAGGTAGAAGCTTTAAAGGTAATGGAGGTTAAATCCTCATGCAAAATTTGAGAGAATAGTGTGGGACTGTCAACAAACCCCTGTGGGAGTCTGGTCCAAGTTCACTGTCTATTCTTCCAGGTAAAGGCAAACAAATATTGGGAGTCCTGATGTACTGGTATTGAAAAGAAAGCAGAGCAGAGATCTACCACTGTGAAGCATGTTGCTTCACATGGGATTGAGGAAATAATAATAGCAGGGTTTGGTAATATCAGATTCTAGGTATAACATAGGAATTAATTGCTCACAGATCTTGTACAAAATGGTAAACAGGCTTGCCATCTGGCCCACACTTGGGTTTTTTAGCTGTCAAAATAGGGCTATTGCATGAGGAATAAGGGCATCGGACAATTATACCTTGGCTTGTCAAATCCTCAATTATAGGAGAAATTCCCTCAATGGGTTCTCTAGATAAGGAATGGAATGGATGGTGCTAGGCCACCTTTGGTCTTAATGGTAACAGGCACAGAAGATTTAAGGAGACCTATGTCAGTAGAGGAGGAAGCCCATAGGGACTCAGGAATATCAGAAAGGATTTCAAATTCTCCCCTGTTTTTTGAGTGTCTGAGATCAAAATTGGCAGTAAGTGGACAGTATCCTCTGGCACTTCCAGGGAAATGCCACCAACTGGAGAACAAGATATGGTTGCTCTAAGTTTACTTTTTTTAATTTACTTTTTAATTTTTGTGAGGTAATTGGGGTTAAGTGACTTGCCCAGGGTCACACAGCTAGTAAGTGTCAAGTGTCTGAGGCTGGATTGGAACTCAAGTACTCGTGACTCCAGGACTGGTACTCTATCTACTGCACCACCTAGCTGCCCCCTGCTCTAAGTTTACAAAGGAGGTCATGACCTAATAGGTTTGCAGGAGAGTCAGACATAAGTAGAAATGAATGTTCTACTGTTAATGGGCCCAGATTCACTATGTGAGGGGTTAATTCTGCAATGGATTAGGCTTTTTCTGAAATGCCCACTACATTTATAGATCCAATAGGTGTACATTCAGGGTCAGGTTGGCTCACTAGGACTGATCTTGAGGCTCCTGTATCTAATAAACAATTATAATAAGTATCTCCAACCCTAAGGGTTACATGGGGTTCATTACTTTAGGGAGGGAAATGGACTGTCACAAGAAGCTTCAGGATCTGGAAAGGTAAAGTTTTCAGATTCCACTGTCCTTCCACAACCCCCGCCCCATACACCATGAATCCTCTATATCTCTCTGACCTGTACCCCTTTGAGAGAGCCTATAACTGCTTTCATTCTGCTCACCTATATCTCTCTGAAAGGGTCTGTTTTGCCTCCGTCTGTCTGTACCCCCCTGAAAAGATCTATCTCTATTTTGGTTCTGCCTCTCTGTTTCCTCTGAGAGAAATTGTATCTGTCTTGGTTCTGTTCTCTTTTCATAATCCTACAAAATCATATAAAGTGTTCTTGTTTATGGCAGTCATGGCAAAATTTAGGGGGCTGATAGTGATACTGGGGTTGGTAGTGATTCTAGGGTTGATAGTAATTCTCAATTGCCCAGCTTCACTGCCTCATTATTTCCTGTACTGGAGCTAAAATTCCTTGTCTGTTCCTTTCCTCCCTCTCATTTCCTTCATAAATATATGTTGCTATTTCTTTAAGTCTGTCGGGACTCAAACTACTCCAGCCTGGACACTGCCTTTCAAAATATTTCCAAATTTCTGGTAAAGACTGGTGTATAAAATGAGAACAGATAACATTGGCATCTCTAGCATCTAAGGCGTCTACTCTAGCATATTGCCTGGCATGCTTACACAACCTGTCGTAGAATCTATTAGGTCTCTCATTAGGTCCCTGAACTGTATCTATAAATTTTTGCCAGTTATCAGTCTTTCTAGGACAGGATGCCATTGCCTTCAACAATGTTTCCCTTGGATCCTTCAACATATCAAAATGCCCAGGGATATTGGGGTCCCAGTCAGGGTCTTGCACAGGCCCCCCAATATCAACTTTTCCCATGGCTTCCAAGGAATTTGCTGCAGCTATTATATCAGCAATTATATATTATAATATATAATATATGATATATTATCCCCTGGGGATAATATTGTTTCCATGAGATCATTAACATCATTCCAAGTGGGCTGATATCCTTTGAAAATTGCCCTAGACTGGCTTATAACTGCCGTAGGATCTTCATCAAATTTAGGAATTTCTAATTTCCATAAACTTAAATCTTTGGGGCCAAAAGGTATATACCACCTGAGCTTCACTACAATACCCCTTTTATCTTGGATGGGGATCTCTTGAAGGAGAAAGATTTTTATCCTCTATGTCTCCTCTACACATGAATTTTCTCTTTTTTTTTCTTTTTTTTATTTCCTTGGTTGATGTTTCAGTCTGAAAGACAGGCTTGCATTCAAGTTCAGATTCATATTCCTCCTGGTTTTTCCCCTTTTTGGTCAATTCCTTAGTTGCTACATTCCAGAGGTTCCAATAAGTTAAATCTTTGGGGGACTCAAAGTGCTGGATCATTTGTAGAGTTTTAAGTGTTAAGTGATTAAAAGATCCATTCTCTAACCATTTGTTTTCCAGTAAGCTAGAATATTTTTTATACCACACAAAACACAGTTTGATAAGCTTTGTTTTTGTCATGCCTGGCTGAATTGGTAGCTTATAAGAGTCCCATGCTGCGATTATTTTCTCAAGGGGGGAGCCCTGTATGATATGGTATGCATTAGCATCAGTTCCCTTCTTGCAATTCAAAAATTTCCCCACTATAACACACACAAAAAAAGTAAGAATAATGATAAAAATAGGAATAGAACATTTGAATTCATAAGGACCAAGCATAAACATGAGATCAATCCTGGCGTGGGTGAATAACTAGGAAAGGAAGCTTTAAACACTAAAACCCATGGATAGAGCACCAGCCCTGGAGTCAAGAGGACCTGAGTTAAAATGCGGCCTCAGACACTTAACACTTACTAGCTGCGTGACCCTGGGCAAGTCACTTAACCCCAATCGCCTCACTTAAAACAAACAAAAAAAAAACAAAACACTAAAACCCAGGAAGCTTTTTTGATACACCTTTAGAGAACCCTGATATTGTCCTATATATAGAAGGTTCTTTGTTTATGAAAGATGGGCCCCATTTCACTGAGGCCACTGTAGTTTCTGATTATGATACTGTCTGGGCAGCTTCTCTACCTTCCCATTTTAGTGCACAATCTGCTGCATTTGTGGCTCTCATGGAAGCTTGTAACATAGCCAAAGGGAAGAGTGCCACCATTTTTACTGACTCGAAATATTCTTATGGCATATGCCACACAGTGGGCATGCATTGGCTACAGAGAGGCTTTCTAACATCCTCTGGCAAAGCTATTGCTAATGGATACCTTATCAAGGACCTCCTATCTGCCCTGAAACTTCCCTTTGCTCTAGCCATTGTACACTGCCCTGCCCACACAGGGAATAATGATCCTGTTTCAAAGGGGAATGCACGAGCTGATTCTGCAGCCAAGCTCCCGGCTTTAGAAGCTCCTGAACATGTATTTAACCTCTCACCTTCTGAGGATGTTCCTCTCCACCTAACTTATGATGATTCAGAAGTGGAAAAATGGAGAAAGAAATTCAAGGCAAAACAGATCAGTTGTGTCTGGGTGTCTCTGGAAGGTAAGTCACTTCTCCCCCAGAAATTCTATCACCAGGTATGCCTCTCTGTTCACAAAAAAGGCCATTTTGGTACACAAGGCATTGTGGACTCTGTTAAGAGGAAATGGATGGCACCAGGTGTGACTAACACAGCATCTCGAATCTGCTCGGGCTGCTCCACATATCAATCTTATAATCAGCATGCTTTCAAGGCCAAAGCTTATGGAGGATGTCCTTTAGCATATACATTCTTTGAGCACTTGCAGATTGACTATATTACAATGCCAAAGTCAGGACATTATAAATTTTGCCTTGTTATAGTTGATCAACTCACTCAGTAGGTAGAGGCATTTCCCAGCCCCTGAGCCACAGCTGTGTTTGTTGCCAAGATTCTTCTTAAAGAGATAGTTCCTCGCTTTGGCTCACCAGCCCAAATTGATTCTGACAAAGGCACACATTTTACTGATTCAGTTTTATCCCAAATCTACTCTTTCTTGGGAGTAAGTCCAAAATTCCATATGCCCTACTACCCACAAAGTTCAGGCCAGGTTGAACATATGAATAAAGAGCTTAAGATCATGGTTGGGGGGGGGCAGCTAGGTGGCGCAGTGGATAAAACAATGGCCCTGGATTCAGGAGTAACTGAGTTCAAATTCGGCCTCAGACACTTGACACTTACTAGCGGTGTGACCCTGGGCAAGTCACTTAACCTCCATTGCCCCACAAAAAAAAAAAAAAGAAAAGAAAAAAAAAAAAAAGATTATGGTTGGCAAATTATGTACTGAAACCCATTTGAAATGGCCTGATGTTCAACCATTGGCATTATTCTATCTATGCAGTAGACCAAGAGGAGAACTTCATATATCTCCTTATGAGATGCTTTTTGGTCACCCTCCTATCCAGGCTAAAACTTTTTCTCCAGTTTATACATCACTGGTGGGAGGTGATACTTCTGTTGCTTCCCATATACAGGAATTACAGAAAAGGCTACGTGAACTCCATGAGGCAGGAGTTGCTGTACAAGCTGGTCCTTTAGATTTTTCCGTGCATGATTTAAGTCCTGGAGACAATGTATATATTAAGAATTTTCAGCAGACCAGTGGGACCCAGCCCACTTGGGAGGGACCTTTTCCAGTATTATTGACAACCCCCATTGCCATTAAAATTGGAGAAAAAGAATCTTGGATTCATTGTTCCCATGTAAAAGCCTGCACCATTTATAGGTAAAGAAATTTCAAATAAAACTCAAGCAGATGCTAAAGAGCAAAAAAACCTAACAATAGCAGCTACTAAAGAACAAAGAACCCTAACAAAAAAAGTGGCAGTTCCAATTGGAAAACCCTACGACTCAATTGTGATCTCTGGGACTCAGACTCCATAAGGTACAAGGAGATGGAAATTGTCTTTTTAGAGCCCTTGGAGACCAGTTAGAAGGTCATTCTAGAAACCATCTCAAACACAGACAAGAAACTGCTCATTATATGCTTAATCATAGAAAAGACTTTGAGCCTTTTAGAGAGGACAATATTCCCTTTGAAAACTACATTGCCAACTTTAAAAAAATGGGAACATTTGGAGACAATGATACAGTTGTAGCTTTTGCAAAACATAACCAGCTGAATGTAATCATTCATCAGTTGAATAAACCCCTATGTCAAATTCGTGGTACAGACAAAGCCAATGCTAAAGAACTCCACATTTTCTACCATAAAGAACATTATGACAGCATTAGAAAAATCAATGATAATTTGGAAACCCCTGCCACTTCGGCATTCAGAGAATTGGGGAACCAGTTAAAACAATGTGGTGTACCCCAGACTCTAGCAATATAATAACTTACCTTTAACAAGTTTTTCCTTCTACAGGTAAACCACTAAGAGCACTTGGCCTTGTTTTCTGGCCTACCTCAACCTCCCCCACCCCTTCCCCTTTCCCCTACTGAACCCTACTTCCTTAAAACCATCTCTTTTTTTGTTATTGTTTTTTGAAAGGCATTGAAAAGGCCTGGAATTCACCACATACTTAAGTTTCCTTATGAACACAAAAGGGTACTTAGCAAATCTTTTGATTTTTTGTTTTTGATTTTTATTTCTTTTGTTTTCTTTTTAACTCAATTTTGTAAACTGAGTGAATTTCAAAGACATTTTAAGTATATAACCATTCAGCTCTGATGACTTCAAAAATCTATTACTTTGACTGGGCTGAGGATATAGGTAGGGCCATTGGGCCTCAGAAGCTGAAGCTATCACAATTTTTTTTAATTTTTTAGTGAGGCAATTGGGGTTAAGTGACTTGCCCAGGGTCACACAGCTAGTAAGTGTCTGAGGCCGGATTTGAACTCAGGTACTCCTGACTCCAGGACCAGTTGTCTATCCACTGTGCCACCTAGCTGCCCCTATCACAATTTTTAAAAGAAAAAAAAAGAACCATGGGTTTAATAAGTTAGTTTATGGGATTATGTTTTGGGGGGGGAAGGGTTATTGAACCCTATTGCTTGGTTTATCAATGAACATATTGAATATTGAGTCTTGCTGATTGAGGTTTTATTTCTTTTTGATAAATTGATTACCACTTCAAGTATCTGTTATTGTCATACTAGAGAATTCATGTACAAGGTGATGTGGTCTATTTGCTCAAAGAAGATTATGTAATAATGTTTAATATCATCATCCATTTACATTCATTTATCATTTATATGTCATTGTGACTATGTATACTCTGGGTATGGTTTGGAATTATTGTATATATTACACTTATGTCCTGAGTTAACATACATTTTTACTACCATACTGTCTTTGGTGTAATTAATATGAGATTTATGAATTATGGAAACTTAACATTTCAGAGACTGATTGCTCTTACAATGAGCTTGATGGAGATGGTTCAACTCCACGATGCAGGCCCTGGAAAGAATATATGTACAACAGGAGGAGAGATAGGTACATATAAGATGCCCTGATGGAGGCTGAGAAAACAGCCAAATACATTCAGGTAGTCCATAGTTTTCTTATGATGGCGACTATGTAGACCAAAATTTGCTGGATATAGTCCAGTTTCTTCCTCTCTCCCTCCAAAATTAGCCTGGTGTCATGGAAGCTCCAACACATGCACCTCGTTTAACTTAATTTGTTTTCTTTTTCTTTCACTAAGTCTGATGGCATGGTCAGAATCCATCCACCTGCCACCTAACACAATTGCTGGATGTCTCAGAAACCACGAGATGTGGTATGGTAACCTTTTCATAAAATTTTCAGGTGTCATCATGGACACATTATTAAATTTGGCCTTGATCCAGACACATGATGGTAAGAAGTGTTATAGGATGCATAACTGCCTCAACTCTGTATTTTATATAAAGGGGGGGTGGATGTAATATTATATATATAAAGTTTGAGCATGAGTTATATTTTGAAGAACTCTCCCTGTTTAATTTGATCATTGACAATGCTATACTAAGGATTAATGAAAATCCAGCAGTTCAACAGCTAAAGAAGTAAAAGAGTCCAGAGGGAACCAGAGTCCAGACCAGAGTCCAGTTTTCCTGATAAGATCTCACCACTCCAAGAAGACAGGATCTCAAAGACTTTAAATGAGTGGTTTTGTTTTGTTGTTGTTTTTTCCCTTCTGTTATTATACACACCATTTGTAATATGTATTCTCTGCAGAGGCCCTCCTTCTGCAGACAGTGTCAAAGCACGGGTTCATGAGGGACCACCCCTCTGGACAAAATTTCCCCTTTCTCCCATTTCTATATTGTTATTAACATATTGTTCGTTAGCATAGGGTATTATATTCTGCTATTTTTTACTGTTTCATCAAGGAAAGACCCCATGTTCCTCAAAGAAACAAAGCAGGGGGAGGGGGGGAATATGGTAAGATTATTGGAATTTGGCAGACTGATTGGGATGGGCCACACCTGTCCTGTCCTGAGTGATGTGTGCTGCTGATGTCAGCAGTAGAAACCACTCTCCACAGGCAGTTTTGAAGGACATCCCCTTTTGGGGGAGGAAGAGTAAACGCTCACTAAGGGGAGCTCAGGCTCTTCCAGAGTGACTTCCTTTCTGGTGGTGTGAGCTGCAGCAGGAGATGAGAAAGAGGTTAAGAAAAAGAACTAAGAAAACTGCTAAGAAAAGCAGTTTTTGTCCTGTGGGCCCTGGCCATTTTCCATTGAAACTATGGACCCCAGGTGGTGAGTTAACATACAAGCCCTGATCTTTTGAATTAGCTGAACTGGAAGTGAGTTTGGGGATTGTATAGACTTACATTAGAGTTAGGAGGATTATCAGTATTTCTTTTTCCCTATTCCCTTGTCTTTGATTTTATTAATTTCACTTTTGCTATTTATTTTATTTATTCCAATTAATAAAACCTGATTCATTTGTGGAAAAGAGGCTGTTAGTCTCCTTTCTTATTGGCCTGGGAGAAATATCTAAAAAGGCAGTTCAAAGGGGAGGGAGCTTTGAACCTAGAGGTCCCTCATTATTTCTGGGACACCACTATTATGGTTAGCCAATCAATTAATGCTCCCTATATTAAATTTGGCTCTCACACAAGCCAGAGCTCACAATGTCCCTCCCAGCAGGGGGTGTCATTCCAATTCTCACACTATTCGCCCTGATGGAGCCACACTGATCAATGATGAGGACATGATCTTAGAGAGACTGGTTGAGCATTTCCTTGGTGTTCTCAGAAGATACAAGTTCAGCCTGGCCTGCTTCTTTCAAGAGTCCTCTACCACCAAGAGCCTGTTTAAGAGATGAACTCCAAGTGGAAGCTCCCTCTGCTTCCAGAGAAGAGGTCATCCTTCCACCCTACTTCAAGCTATTTGGCTAACATCACCCAAATTCATTGGTTCACTGGACTTAAGGGTGGTCCTGTATTGAAGTCAGAGTCCACAGCTTCTGAGAACATACCCTCTTGAGGGCCAAGCAGGTGTGGTTTAGCTGAATTAACTTTAAGTGAGTTAATAAGCAAAGTATGTATTCTCTGCAGAGGCAATCCAATCAATCCAAATCAATCTCCTGCTGAGCTGGGGCCTTTGGGCATTTGCAAGGCCCATTCTTTTCTCACAAAAGTAAAGTCAGACCAACATCTTATGCCATATGCCAATATAAGTTCCAAATGGATCATCCCAGCAAAAATTTCTTACTTGTTACTTCCATATACACAAACCAAACCAAGCTTATACTGTAGGACCCATTCAGGGAAGGTCTTATGCTTCAGTCTCTACCAGTACATCCCATCTCTGCCTTTCACACAGTATTCTGTTGCAACTAGCAAAGGATATTGACTCTCTCAAAGCATTATAAATGAAGGTAGGGGGGCAGCGAGGTGGCGCAGTGGATAAAGCACCAGCCCTGGAGTCAGGAGTACCTGAGTTCAAATCTGGTCTCAGACACTTGACACTTACTAGCTGTGTGACCCTGGGCAAGTCACTTAACCCCCATTGCCCCGCAAAACAAAAACAAAAACAAAAAACCAAACAAACAGAAATGAAAGTAGGGTTTGAGGTTGGGAAGTCAAGTTTCCTGCTTTGGGGGGTAGTCCCTAGGTTAGGGAATCATGAGGCAGAACACCTAATGGTTTTTTTTTAAATTATGATATTAATAAATATTTATTTTCTTTTTCTTCCACTGGCCCACTCAACAAAAAGGAAAAGGAAAAAAAGAGAAAAATCTCCAAAAAAATGCATGGTGGGTGAAAATAAATTATATTGGTCACATCCAAAAATATATGTCACATTCTAAAGATTTAGTCTTTCACCTCTTTGTCAGGAGATAGATAAGATTTTTCACCCTCAGTATATTGGGGTCATGGTTGGTCATTGGCAAGATGAAAATAATTAGGACTTTCTAAATTGTTATTTTAATGAGGTCATTAGAATATAAATTGTTTCCCTGGTTTTGTTCCACTAACTCTGAATCAGTTCATGATTCAGATGCATGATTCAGTCCAACTTCCAACAAAAATAGGAAGGATTGGGTAAGGAAGCCAGAGTGCATAGCTATCTCAAGCCTGAAGTAAAGGGAGCTAGAATTTCAAGTGTGTATTTGATAGAATTATCTTGTTCATCCTTCTACCGTTTTTCTTTTGTTTGGGAATTTCATTTATCAATTTATAGATTGCTAGAAGAATAGAAGTACAGCAATGTGTTCCAGAAGTGTTCAAGAGAAAGATTAAAAATTAATGATTGGGGTAGATAGAGCACTGGCCTGGAGTCAGGAGGGCCTGAGGTCAAATCCGGCCTCAGACACTTAACACTTACTAGCTGTGTGACCCTGGGCAAGTCACTTAACCCCAATTGCCTCACTAAAAAAAAATTAATGATTGGGGTAGATAGAGCACTGGCCTGGAGTCAGGAGGGCCTGAGGTCAAATCCGGCCTCAGACACTTAACACTTACTGTGTGCCCCTTGGGCAAGTCACTTAACCCCAACTGCCTCACCAAAAAAAAAATCCCCCAAAAAATGAATGATTGGGGGGGCTGCTAGGTGGTGCAGTGAATAAAGCACCAGCCCTGGATTCAGAAGGACCTGAGTTCAAATCCAACCTCAGACATTTGACACTTACTAGCTATGCGACCCTGGGCAAGGCACTTAACCCTCATTTCCCTGAAAAAAAACAAAAACAAAAACAAAGATGAATGATTGGTATAATTTATGGATTATAAAGGAAAAATTACTGGAATAGAAACACTTGAATCAAATTTCAAGATGCATAGGGGTTAAATCCCAAAATTTCAATGACAAAAAATAAATTCTGTAAGCAATCAAGAGAAAGATCTCCAAATATAAAGGAAAGGAAAGTCAAATAACATAAAGCTAATCTGCAACCATCAAAAACTGCAGAAGGGGAATAACATATTATTAAAAGGAAAGAAGTTCATAATAGAATGCAAAAGGACACATCATATAAATATAAGTCTAATCATCATTTAAACAAAAATGGATGCTCAATAAAGGAAAAACATTTGAAACATTCCAGGAAAAAAATAGATCAATCAACAACATTTATTAAGGGCCTACTGTGTGCCAGGCAGTGTACTAAATGATAAAGATACAAAGAGAGGTAAAAGATAGTCCCTAACATCAAAGAGCTTACATTCTAATGGAAGAGACAGCATAATAATAAATATACACAAAGCAAGCTATATGCAGAATGAATAGGAAATAATTAATAGAAGGAAGGCACTAGAATTAAAAGGGGTTGGGAAAGGCTTCCAGTTAAAGATAACATTTTAGTTTGGGACTTAAAAGACACCAGGGAGCTCAGTAGGTCAAGCAGATGAGGAATAGTATTCCAGACAGAGTAACAGTCAGAGAAAATGCCTGGAGCTGAGAGATGAAATGTCTTGCTTGTGGAACAACCAGGAGGCCAATGTCAATGGACTAAAGAGTATTTGTCAAGGAATAAGATAGAAGAGGAATGAAAAGGCAAGAGGGGACTAGGTTGTAAAGGGCTTTGAATACCAAACAGAGCACTTTATATTTGATCCTAAAAGCAATAGTAATTCAGTGTAGTTTATTAAGTAGCAGGGTGACACAATCAGACATGCACTTTAGGAAAATCACTTTAGTGGCTGAATGGAGAATGTATTGAGGTGGGTAGAGACCTGAGGCAGGCAGGCCTACCAGCAGACTATTGCAATAATCCAAGTATGAGGTAATGAGGGCCTACACTAGAGTAGTGGCAGGGTCAGAGGAAAGAAGGGGATATTTTCTAGAGATGATAGAAATGTAAAATTGATAGGCTTTGGGGGTGGAGCCAAGATGGTGGAGTCAGGCAGTGACTTGCCTGAGCTCTTCCCAAGACCACTCCAAATGCCTTCAAATAATGACATAAGACAATTTCTGGAGCAGTGGAACCCACAAAAGGATAGGGTGAAATACTTTTCCAGATAAAGACAACTTAGAAGGTCAGCAGGAAAGGTCTATTGTACCAGAGGGAGAGTATAGTCCAGCACAGGCCATGCCAGCACAAACCCAGCCCCAGTAAACCAAGAACAGGCCTCAGGAGCCAATGAATCAGCAGTAATAACAACTGCTTCTGGAACTCTTAGCCCACAGATGGTAAGGGTAGTAAACAGTTGGCCAGAAGGAGATTACAGGGGTTTCTTTGCACCTAAGCAGTATTCTGTTGTTGTGCCCATACTTGGATCCAGGTCACATTCTTTGGTGTCAGTCTCAGGTTTTGTTCATAGTTCCAGGGCACAAAAACAGGCTTCTTGTTGCTTGCAGAGCAGAGCACAGGCCAGGAGAGTAATAAGCATACCTCTCCTTAAATCATACCACCTTGGAAGAAATAAAAACTTACAAATTCCCAGAAGTAGCTCTGGAAACAGCTACACAAACCCCCTGAAGCTTGGGACAGTGTGCCCTATACCTGTAAGCAGTGCACTTTAAGCACTTTAACAAAGAGTTAAAAGTCAAGAACTAGACTGGGAAAATAAGCAAACAGAAAAAAATCCTCACCACAGAAAGTTTCTGTGTTGACAAAGAAGATCAAAATACACCTTCAGAAGGTAACAAAGTCAAAGCTCCTACATCCAGAGGTTCCAAGAAAAAATATGAATTGGTCTCAGGCCATAGAAGCACTCAAAAGGGATTTTGAAAATAAAGAAAGAGGCAGCTAGGTGGCACAGTGGATAGAGCACCAGCCCTGGAGTCAGGAGTACCTGAGTTCAAGTCCAGCCTCAGACACATAACACTTACTAGCTGTGTGACCCTGGGCAAGTCACTTAACCCTAATTGCCTCACTTAAAAAAAAAAGAAAAAGAAAATAAAGAAAGAGAGGTAGAGGAAAAAATGGAAAGAGAAATGAGAATGAAAATCATGGAGAAAAAAATCAATAGCTTGGTAAAGGAGACACAAAAAAATACTGAAGAAAATAACACCATAAAAGACAGACTAGAAGCCAAGATGGAGGAGGAATGGCAGTGAGATTGCAAACTCACTAAACGATCACTCAAAAAAACATCCAAATAATGCCATAGGACAATTCCTGGAGCAGCAAAATCCACAGAAGAATGTGCTGAGATCGTTTTCCAACCAAGGACAGCTTGGAAGGTCAGAAAGGAGGGAGGTGCTTTGCTGGGACAGTAGTGGAGCCCAACCCCACAGTCACAAAAACAAAAACCAGACTAGGCCAAATGATAAAAGAGGTACAAAAAGCCAATTAGAAAAGAATGCCTTGAAAAGTCAAATTGGCCAAATGGAAGAGAAGGTACAAAAGCTCTCTGAAGGAACTAAAATTAAAATCCTTAAAAATTAGGATTGAACAAAAGGAGGCTAATGACTTTATGAGAAATCAAGCAAAGCAAAGGAAGCTAATGCCTTTATGAAAAATCAATAACAAAGCAAAACCAAAAGAATTTTTAAGATAGAAGACAATGTGAAATATCTCATTGGAAAAACAACTGACCTGGAAAATAGAGCCAGGAGAGATCATTTGAAAAATTATTGGACTACCTAAAATCCATGATAAAAAAAAAGCCTAGATATTATCTTCCAAGAAATTGTCAGGGAAAACTACCCTGATATTCTAGAAGCAGAAGGTAAAATAGAAATTTAAAGAAACCACCAATCACCTCCTGAAAGAGATCCCAAAAGGAAAACTCCCAGGAATATTATAGCTAAATTCCAGAACTCCCAGGTCAAGGAGAAAAATATTGTAAGCAACCAAAAAGAAGTGATTCAAGTATGGTGGAGCCACAGTCAATATAACATAAGATCTAGCAGCTTCTACATTAAAGCATCTGAGGGCTTCGAATATGATATTCCAGAGGACAACAGAACTGGGATTACAACCAAGGATCACCTACCCAGCAAAACATTATAATCCTTCAGGGGGGAAATGGGAATTCAACAAAAGAGAGGACTTTGAGGCCTTCTTGATGAAAAGACCTGAGCTGAATAGAAAATTTAACTTTTAAATACAAGACTCTAGAGAAGCATAAACAGGGAAACAGAAAAAGAAATAAAAAGGAATATTAAAAGTTTAAACTGTTTATATCCCTACATGAGAGGATGATATTTGTAACTCATAAAAACTTTCTCATTATTTGGGCAGCTGGATACAGAGGGCACAGGTGTTAGTTGAATATAAAGAGATGATATCTTTAAAAAATAAAATTAAGAGGGGAGATAGGAATACACTGGGAGAAAGGGAAAGGGAGAAGTATAATGAGGTAAAGTACCTCACATAAATGAAGCAAGAAAAAGCTTATACAGAGGATGGGAAGAAGGGGACTGCTGGGGAGTGACTAAACTTTACTCTGATCAGAGTTGACTCAAAGAGGGAATAACATACACACTCAATTGGGTATAGAAATCTATCTTACCCTTCAGGAAAGCAGGAGGGGAAAGAGATAAGGGAGGGAGGGTGATAGAAGGGAGGGCAGATTGGGGAAGAAGAAAAACAATTTTGTGGAGGGACAGGGTGAAAGGATATAGAGAATAGAATAAATGTCATGTGGAGGGAATAGGAAGGAGAGAAATACAGTTAGCAATAGTAACTGAAAAATGTTTGAAAAAAGTTTGATAAAGGCCTCCTTTCTCAAAAACATAGAGAACTGAGTCAAATTTATTAAAATAAGAGCTGAACAATTACTGTAGGAAAGTTCCACCATTAGGAGAAGGCATCTGAGAGCAAGTCATGTGACTTGGAAGGTCAGTTCCTTGGCGTCAGGAAGTGACGTTTCCTTGTGGGTACTGTCTATCAAAGCTACTAGCCAATTAGCTTGGAGCTGTGGGGGGCAGGGGAGGACAGGCTGTTTCAGTTTTTGAGGAAAGGCTTCTGGAAGGAAGAAGGAAGCATTGGGGCCTTTTTGTTTCTGACTTTGCCATGACAGGTCGGATGATGGGGTCTCTTAGAAATAGTTAGATTTTTACCTTTCTCCCTGATCATTAGATCCTAATTCTCTTTAATGAATGCTTTAAAGTCTAAACTTTTGCTAAAGCTTCTAATTTATTGGCAACCACTCATTAGATATTTTAGACAATATACCTAGATGGCAACTTTACAGATGCAAGTCAAAACAATTCTGGGTTACTGCCTCATACCTATTGGATTGGATAATAGAACAGCAGAGGAAACTGGCAAATATTGTAGGGGATATGGGAGAAATGAGACATTAATGAACTATTGGTGGAATTATAAACTGATTCAAACATTTTGTAGAGCAATTTGGAACTACGGCCAAAGGGGTATAAAGCTATGCATATATTCTTTGACCTAGTAATACCACTACTAGGTCAGTATCCAAAAAGAGATAAAAAACAAAAAATTAAAGGACTTATATGTACAAAAATATTTATGCTCTTTTCTGCTGCAAAGAATTTAAAATTGAGGGGAAGTCCATCAATTGAGAAATGGCTGAACAAACTGTGGGATGTGATTATGATGGAACACTATTGTGCTATGAGAAATGATGATCAGGATGCTCTCAGAAAAACCTGGAAAGACTTACATGGCCTGATGCAAAGAGAAATGTACTGTATACAAAGTAACAGCAATTTTGGAAGATGATCAGCTGTGAATGACTTTGCTGTTCTCAGCAATACAATGATCCGACACAACTCTGAAGGACTTATGAAAATTTTCCATTTCCAGGGAAAGAATTGATGGTGTCTGAATACAGAGAGAAGCATAATATTTTAGTTTATTTTTTGTGAGATTTTTTTGTCTGTTTTCTGTCACAACCTGACTAATATGGAAATGTTTTGCATGACTACACATGTATAACATATTGAATAGCTCACATTCTTAAGGGGTTGAGGGAGGGAGGAAGGGAAAAAATTTGGAGCACAAAGTTTTAAAATTTTACATTAATATTTGTTTTTACATGTAATTGGAGGAAATTAAATTCTAATTTTTTTTAAAAAAAGAGAAGGGGAAAAAAGAATTGCTAGGCCTTGGCAATAGTTTGGATTGGGGGCAATATGAAAAAGAGTGAGGGATCCAGCATGACTCCTAGGTTGAAGGCCTGAGGGATTGGAAGAATGATGTTGCCCTCTACAACAATAGGCAAGGTAAGAGGGTGGAGAGATTAAACTCCACATGATCTTTAATTAATGCACAATCTTGATACACTGGGCACTTCTGCATGCCTAGGAATAGCTCAAGTTGTGTCACAAATAGCCAAAAATGAGTCACAACTATTTCCCTGATGCCTTCTACATGAAGTACATACCTATGTCTCAGAAGACCTAAACAGGAACTCAGCTTGTAAATAAAACTTAGAGCAATCATATAGGTCACACACAAAACAAACATATTCATACTATGAATTGCTGAGATTCAATATTGTCTGTCTGGTTCCCACATTCCTCATTATCTGCTGTTCAGAAAAGGTGAAGCCTCAGCTGCTCCAGTCACTTAATGTACACTGAATATTAATAATAATTGTGTTTGATAATTTACATCTGGGACAAAAGTTGACTCTTTCTTTGGAGATAATGTTCAACTCCCTCTGCAGACAGTGCCACTTTTCTCCCAGGTGATATGTTGATCACAGCTCGGGGAGAAGGACTCATATCCCTATAAATCAGGACCCAGCTTTCTTGCTGCACACAGAGATTGCTACAGCACTGGAGTTCACACTGACAGCAGAGACTGGTAAGAATCATTTCTGTTTCACCCCTGGAGATATGGCAGTGAGGAAGAGAGCTAAGTAGAGGGAAATGTACCTGGGGTAGAGAACTCCGAGTTTTCAAGATTAGAAAAGAACATACAAAAAGCAGTTAAAGCAGAGTTTATTCTGCCTTCTTGGCTTCTCTGTGCACTAGGGAAAGCGGTTTGAGAGGGAGCTCTCAGTAGGGAAATATTAATGCTGAGCATCGATTGCAAGAGTAACCCTAAGAATGTTGTTTGGACTGTGTCTGTCATTCAGTCAAATCTTTCAGATGGTGACACAGAAAGGGTCTGGGTCTGTCTCTTCTCCCAGGTCTAAGTTTTTCTCATCCCTGATCTCCTTTGCCTTACCTCTTTTTTTTTTCTTTCTTTCTTTTTTTTTTTTTGCAGGGCAATGGGGGTTAAGTGACTTGCCCAGGGTCACACAGGTAGTGTCAAATGTCTGAGGCTGGATTTGAACTCAGGTACTCCTGAATCCAGGGCCAGTGCTTTATCCACTGCACCACCTAGCTGCCCCCTGCCTTACCTCTTTTTAGCAAATATAATACATGCTCAGTGCTTTAAGTGATTTACAGTCACATTGAGGAAAATCTTTGTCCTTTCCATTTTTGCAGACATAAGCCACCATGAACACCACTGACTATGTACAAAATACCTTCTGACAGGCAGCAGGAGACCCCATCAGTGTGTCACTGGATGTCTCTATCTCTCACTTTAAGGACCTAAAAATTTGTGGGGGTTTTTCTTTGTTTGGTTTTGGTTTTGGTGAGGCTTAAGTGACTTGCCCAGGGTCACACAGCTAGTAAGTGTTAAGTGTATGAGGCCGGATTTGAACTCAGGTACTCCTGACTCCTGGGCCAGTGCTCTATCCACTGCGCCACCTAGCTGCCCCAATTTGTCTTTTTCCAAAGCATGCAACTCCATTTCTCCCTATCATCCTCTCCCTCTGAATGGGTGTCATGATACTGGCCACATTGTGGTATAAATTATTTACCTTTTGGGAGCCCTAGAGTCTTCATATCCCACTTTTCTTAATTAATGAAAAATCACCTTCTTGTATTCTGCCTGACTCCTAGTTTGAAATCATTGCCTCTGTATCTGTGTGTTCTTTATCTTTATCTGCCTCTTCCATTGCCTGTATTTATGACTCTCAAAACATTAGAGAGACTAATATGGTAATGTTTTACATACTTGCACATGTACAACCTATATCTGATTGCTTACCACTTCAGACAGGGGGGAGGGGAGAAAGGGAATTAGAGAGAGAATTTGGAACTAAAACCTTTAAATAAAAAGATTTATTATTTGAAAAACTTAGAGAAAATTATGAATCAAATATACAAAGAAAAGGTTTACTTAGAAATTACAAAATTAAAGGCATGAAGTATAGGAGAAAAGATGAAATAATAAATGAATTAATAAATATAATCAGGATCAGTCTTTTGAAAAGGCCAATAAGATTGATGTATTTGCCAAAATTTAAGAAGAAATAAAGAGGCCATTTCCATTAGGGAGCTGGCCCATTGTAAATGTAAATAAAGACCTTTGATTAAAAAAAAAAAGAAATAAACACAAATCAACCAAAATCACAAATGAAAGAGACAACTGAGAAACAGAAAATTAATAATGTAATTAACAAAAATAACTGTGACAACAAATCATAAAGAAATACCTAGTAAATGCCCCCATGTGACTATATGATAACAAAATTTAGAACAATAGATTATCTGCAAAGAGATAAATTACCACAAATGACATAGTAAGAAATGATTTATTTTAACAGAATTACCTGCAGAAAAAAATAATTATGCTAGAAGGATATGTCTCTCTCAAGTATTCACAGGTGAGTTCTTCAAAATATTCTAAAAATAATCTCTGTATTACATAAACTATATATAAAATTCAAGAATCATAATGCCTCAAAGTTTTTTATTTTCATTTTTTGATTATTAGAGAGGTTGATCAAGTGATAATTAACACTTTTTCATAACTAAAAAAAATGCTACTGCTGCAATTGTAAGAAAGAATAATTTTGAAGTATGAAGAAAAATGTACAAAAATTATAATACAACAAATACACCAAAATTCCATTTTTCTTACCATATGCTGAAACTATTGTCAAAAATTAATTTTAAAAAGCTCTTTAAATATTGTTTATAATTATGATTTCTAATTGCCCAAAGCTAGAAGAAACCTAAATGTTCAACAACATAGAATTCCTATAGAAACGTTAAAATTTCTGTTGTAGAGTACTAATTAATTAATGCAATGAAAATTAAAAAGTGCAAGGACCTTAATGAAGTCTCCAAAAAAAAAGCTATATGAAATAACACAAGTGGTCCAACAAATAGAATAATTATCAACTACAGCAATTTAATACATCAGTGAAAGGTATAAATAATGATAATGACTGGCATTAATTATAGTCATTTAAGATTTGAAAAGTTCTTGACACATTTTCTCATTTAAGCCTTGCAACAATCTGTGAGACCATTACTATAGATAACACTAACCCCATTTCCACATATGTGGAAACTAAGATTCTCAGAGTTTAAGGCAATTTTCCATGGTCAAACACATAGCAAGTGTTGAAGAGGATATGATAGATCTTTCTAATTCCTAGTGTAATACTCTATAACTATGTAATGGAAACAAATCCACAAATAAAGATTCCTGATGGAGGCTAAGATGAAGTGACTACAATATTTTGATGACATTGATTGAACTTCATTTATTTGATTACAAATATCCCTGGGTCCATTCTGTTTGGTTGATTTGGTGATAATATTGTTTATAACGGGTTTTTTATGGTGTTTATTTTTTTTAAATTTTAAAAATATTTTTACTTATAGTTTTGAGTTTCAAATTCTATTCCCTCCTCCCCTATCCCTCCTTGAAATGGTAAGCAATCAGATGTAGGTTATACAATGGCAATTATATGAAACACTTCCTTAACACTTATTTTAAACAAGAAGACTAGATTGAAAGAAAAAAATGAAAGTGGAAATAGCATGTTTCCTTCTGTATTCAATCAATATCAATTCTTCTTCTCGAGAAAAATAGTATACTTCATCATTAAACCTTTGGGATTATCTTGGAATGCTGTTTTGTTGAAAATAGCTAAGTCATTCACAGTTCTTCATTGGACAATATTGTTGTTACTGTGTACAACATACTCCTGGTTCTGTTTACTTCAATATGTATCACTTCATGCAAGATTTTCCAAGTTTTTCTAAAATCATCCTGCTTGTCATTTCTTATAGCACAATAATATTCCATTACAATTATATACCACAGCTTGTTTAGTCAATCTGAATTGATGGGCATCCCTTTATTGTCCAACTCTTAGCCACCACAAAAAGAGCTACTATAAGTACTTTTCTACAGACAGGTCCTTTTCCTTTTTTTTGCTTGTCTTTGGAATATAGACCTAGTAGTAGTATTGTACAATCAAAGGATGTGCACAGTTTTATAGCCCTTTCTACATTGTTGCAAATTGTTCTCCAGAGTGGCTAGATCAGTTCACAACACCATCAATGGTGCATTAGTATCCCAGTTTTCCCACATCCTCTCCAACATCCAACATTTTCCTTTTTGGTCATGTTAGCCAATTTGATAGGTGTGAAGTGTTACCTCAGAGTTGCTTTAAATTGCATTTCTCTAATCAATAGTGATTTAAAACATGTATAACTGTCAAAAACTTTGATTTCTTTGTCTGAAAACTGCCTCTTCATATCCCTTGAACATTGACAAATTGAGGAATGACTAGTATTTTTACAAATTTGACTCAGGTCAAATATATATTTGAGAAATGAAGCCTTTATCAGAAACACTTGTTGCAAAAATTTTCCCCAGTTTTCTGCAGTCCTTATAATTTTGGTTGCATTGGTTTTGTTTGTACAAAAACTTTTAAATTTTATATAATAAAAAGTATATATTTTACATTTTCTAATGTTCTCTATACCTTCTTTGGTCCTGAAGTCTTCCCTTATCCATAAATCTGATTGATAAACTATTACAAGGTCTCTTGATTTGCTTATTTTTATGTATCACCCTTTATGGGCAAATCATATGCCCATTTTGATCATATCTTGATATATGGTGTGAAATGTTGATCTGTACCTAGTTTCTGCCATACTGTTTTCCAGTTTTCCCTGTAGTTCTGTCAAATAATGAGCTTGGATCTTTGGGTTTATCATATATTCAATAACTGTAATCATTTGCTATAATGGAATTTGTACCTAATCTATTCTACTGATCCACTACTCTATTTCTTAGCCAGTACCAGACTATTTTTATAATTACTGCTTTAGTATACACTTTGAGATGTCATATGGCTAGACCAACTTTTTTCACATTTTTTCATTGATTCCCTTGATGTCCATAAGCTTTTCTTCTTCCAGATGAAGTTTTTGATTATTTTTCTAGCTCTATAAAATGATTTTTGATAGTTTGATTGGTGTGGCACTGAATAAATAGACTATTTGAGGTAAAATTGTCATTTTTGTTTTATTAGCTTGGCCTATGCCTGGGGAATTAATATGTTTCCAATTCTTTAGATATGGCTTTATTTGTGTGAAAATTACTTTATACTTGTGTTCACATAGTTCTGGAGTTCGTCTTCACAGGTAGACTCCTAAGTATTTTATATTGTCTACAGGTATTTTAAATGGAATTTTTCTTTCTATCTCTTACAGCTGGACCTTGTAATACATAGAAATACTGATGATTTGTGTGCATTCACTTTGTATCCTGAAGCTTTGCTAAAGTTGTTAATTATTTCAAGTAGTATTTTAAGTTGATTCTCTAGGATTTTCTAAAGTATACCATCATATCATCTGCAAAGAGGGATAGTTTTGTTCTATGCCTATCCTAATTCCTTCAATTATTATTTCTTCTCTTATTGCTATAGCTGACATTTCTAATACAATATTAAATAAAAGAGGTGATAATAGGCATCCTTACTTCAAGCCTGATTGTATTGGGAAGGCTTCTAGCTTATCCCCATTACAGATGATGTTTGCTGATGGTTTTAGATTAATATAACATCATTTTAAGGTAAGTTCCATTTATTCCTAAGCTCTCTAGTACTTTTAATAGGAATGGGTGCTGTATTTTATCAAAGGCTTTTTAGTATGTTCACATTGGTGTTATTTTCTTTAATGAAATCATCAATTTTTTCTATGATTTGTTCTTTGACCCACTTGATTTTTAGGATTATATTATTTAATTTCTAATTAATTTGTATCTCTTTCCATTGTCTATTATTGAATGTAGTTTTTGTTATATTATAATCTATATAAGGTTGTGAGGTTTTTGTGTCTGCAAAAATGGTCAATTTTGTGTAGAAGTTATGTACTGCTACTACTTCAATTTTCTCTAGAAATCTATCATATTTAACTTTTCCAGAATTTTATTCACCTCCTACACTTCTTTCCTTTTTTATTTTTTGGTTAGAGTTATCTAGTTCTGACTGGGGAAAGTTGAGGTCCCCCACTAGTACAGTTTCATTATTTATTTCCTCTGGTAATTCCTTCAAATTCTCCTTCAAAACTTTAGATGCTATACCATTTGGTGTATATATGTTTACTATTGATTTGACTTAATTGTCTATGGTACCTTTCAGCAAGACAAAGTTTCCTTCTTTATCTCTTTTAATTTGCTTTTTTCTTTGAGATTATGATTAATAACCCTGTTTTCTTTGCTTCGGCTGAGCATAACAATTTCTGCTCCAGCCCCTCACTTTACCCTATGTGTATCTCTCTGCTTCAAATGTGTTTCTCATAAACAACATACTGTAGGATTCTGGTTTTTAATCCATTCTGATATCCACTTCCACTTTATGAGTATGTTCATACCATTCATATTTATAATTATGATAACTGTATTTCCTTCCATGCTATTTTTCACTTGTTTATCCCCTTCTTACCACCCCCCCACCTTTCCCTCCTCACAAGTGTTTTACTTATGATCACTACCTTGCCCAATATGCCTTCCTTTTTATTAGTCCCTCCTCCCCCTTCTATTATCCTCATCCCTTTTTACTTCCTTAGAAGGTAAGATAGATTTATATATTTGAGGGTATAAGTTATTCCCCCTTTGAGCCAATTTTGATGAGAGTAAGGTTTAAGGTTTGCCCTCACACCCATAACACACCCACCTTTCTCTCCATTTTAATAGTTCTTTCCTGCTCCTTTTATGTGGAATATTCTACCCTATTCTATCTCTCCCTCCTTCTTCCAGTGCAATTTTATTTCTCACCCCTTTATTTTTTTTTTGGATTGTTATCCTATCAAAGTCACATTATATCCACACCCTCTGTCTATATATTCTCCTCATAATTGCTCTTAGAATAATAAAGTTGAATTACAAATACTCACTTGCCATAGAGAAATACAGTTTAGCCTTTTTGAGTTTCTTATGTTTTTTTTTTGTTTTGTTTTGTTTTTTACCTTTTTAATGTTTCCCGTGAGTCTGGTATTTGGAGGTCAGATTTGTTATTCAGTTCTGGCCTTTTAATTAGAATTGCTTGGGGCAGCTAGGTAGTGCAGTGGAAAGAGCACTGGCCCTGGATTCAGGAGGACCTGAATTCAAATCTGGCCTCAGTCACTTAACACTTACTAGCTGTGTGACCCTGGGTAAGTCACAACCCCAATTGCCTCACCAAAAAAAAAGATTTGCTTTAAAGACCTCTATTTAATTAATTTTCCATTTTTTCCCCAGGAAAAAAAAAACATTTTTAATTATACTGGGTAGGAGATTCTTGGTTGTAATCCTAACTCTGTTGCCATTAGGTAAATCTTATTCCAAGTCTTGTAATTCTTTAATGTGGAAGTTGCTGAATGCCATATAATCCTGAGTATAAGTCCACAATATTTGAATTGTTTCTTTTTGACTGCTTACAATACTTTCTCCTTGATCTATGAGCTCTAAAATTTGGCTATGGTGTTCCTGGGAGTTTTCTTTCAGATCACTTTCAGGAAATTATGAGTGGATTCTTTCAATTTCTATTTTTCCCTTTGGTTCTAGAATAACAGGGCAATCTCCTTTGATAATTTCTTAAATATGTTGTCCGGCCTTTTTTTTCTTTAATCATGGCTTTCAAGTAGTCTAATGATTCTTATATTATCTCTCCTGGCTCTATTTTCTAGGTCAGTTGTTTTTCCAATAAGAAATTTCACATTTTTCTTCTATTTTGCTACTTTTTAAATTTTGTTTTATCATATCTTGATGTCACATAGAGTCATTAGTTTCCACTTCTTCACTTCTAATTTTTAAGGAATTATTCTCCTTAGTGATATTTCATACTTCCTTTACCATTTGGCCAATTCTATTTTTAGGGAGTTATTTTCCTTTGTACAGTTTTGTATATCTTTTCCCATGCTGTTAAATCTTTTTTCATGATTCTCTTACATTGTTTTTCATTTGTTTCCAATTTTTTCTTCTTCTTTTCTAATTGGCTTTCTAAAATACTTTTTAAGCTTCCAGGAATTCTTTTGGGGGGCCTGAGACAAGATTACATTTTTCTTTGAGGCTTCACATGTAGCCATTCTGACACTATTCTCCTCTTCCAAGTTTATACCTTGATCCTCCCTGTCACTATAGTAACTTCCTACAGTCAAGGTTTTGGGGAATTTTGCTCATTTTTCTCCCTTTTTTTGTTTTTGACTTGGTGTTTTATGTGTGAGTTGGGCTCTGGTCCTGCACTGCCACAAACTTTTGTGCTAGGGCTCTGGGTCTTACTGCTGGATTTCACTGGGCTTCAGGGCTTAGCTGCTTGCTTTCTCTGGAGGGTAAGCTTCCTTTCTGCCTTATACTGGGGGTGGGACCTCCCCACTGGCCTTCCCTGGGTATGGAATTTAGTTACTGGCCTGCTCCAGGGGTAGGACCTTGCTGCTGGCTTGCTATGCAGAGTCTTTCTGAGGGCTGGCCCTAGAGGGGGGAATCTTGTTGCTGGTCTGGCCCAGGTGTGAAGCCCTGCTGCTATGGAAGCAGGGACTCTATTAGGAAAAAATTGGGAAATGAATGAGAAAGTAGTCTCCAGGGGCAGGGTCTTGTTGTTGGCCAGCCCCAAGGGGAGGGCTTCACTACTGGTCAGCAATGGAATCAACAAGCTGGTGGCTTGTGTTAGGGCTGGGGTCATTTGGTTGGGGCCTTGCTGAACTACACAGATTGCTTACTTGCCTAGTTGGCAACTGAGTGGGATAGTGAATCTCTTAGGAAGTTGTCATATGGAGAGCATCAATAGTGATTTTTTTTTTGGAGAGAGGGGTATAGGATATATCTACCACAAGCATTCTAAAAAATCAGAAACCACTGCAGGCCCATATGGGCAAATTTCCCAAATGTTCTTCTTGAGTGTGCCAAAGTGATAGCAAAAAGAGAAGGAAGTAAAGAATAGATGTCTCCCAATGGTGCCCTCTTATATCAATGGCAGTGCTGAAACAAATTAACTTAATATGATCCTTTAAGTTTATTCCATATTCTGACTAAGAATGTAGGAATAGTTCATTTTAATTTAAGGGCTTCACCCTTTGTCCTCTTTTCTAGCTAAGATGTGGAGGCTGGATTTGTTCCAAACATTATGTTCCTCCTGCTACTGATTTACTTTCTTATGCATATGCATGTATGAAAGACTACCCTGGCCCACCTCCACCATCTTACATTGGTTTTCACACCTTTATACAAAAACATGTACTTAATTTTCTTGAAAATATCTAGACTTATGCAACTGAAATACCTGCTGTCCTCCCAACCACATTAATCTCCTATGAGCACTTTCCTTATTAATCCTTACTTGCATTGTTTACTCCTTTAAACAAATGTTCCAAGCAAACAACATACCTTTCTGACCTCTCTTCCCATGTTCTACACTACTTTCCAACATGAAGCTATCTATGGCCCTGTTTTGAGTACTTGGTTCTACATGCTAGTAACCCTCACTGGGTTAATAGAAAGTCAGCCAAGGGGGATCTCAGAAACATCTGTCATAGGATCATAGATTTAGAGCTAGAATGGACCTCAGGAGCAATCCATTCCAATCCCTTCCTGGCCTTTCTCTTCTATGTCAAAATGGGTGAGTCCTTTTTCCTATCTCTATCTCTATCCATGCTAGGAAGGATTCCCACTAGGAAGATGCAATTTCAAATAGTTCAAAAAAATCCTCTTATGGAAGAAATGAAGAAATAGAAAAAATAGCCTTACTAGAGATGCACACAAAGGCAGAAGCCCTCTGGAAATATCTTCAATGAAGAAACAAAAGACAAAACTCTTCTACTTGGAAAGGGAAAGGGAAAAGGGAAAAGAGACCCACACAACCTGATTCATGAACATCAACTTCAGAAGACAACCAGAGAGTCAAAAGTATCTTCTTTTAGAGCTTTGGTGAAGATGGTCACATACAGGTTAGATTTCTCAGGAAGAAAATGAAGCTTTGGTGCTATAGAATCTGAGATTTAGTACAGAAACTAAGGTATATGAAACCAGAATTGGGAAGATGAGATAAACTTGAAGAAGAATGTTGCCTTTTAACTAATAATACACATAATTTCATCATCAATTCCTTATAAGTCTATTAATCTAGTGGACTAGAACCCTTCATAGATATAACAATCAAGGTTGTATGTTTGTAATATACTAGGGTACTAGCCAGTGGAGTATAAATCATCTTTCTGTTTCACTCCTTCTAGTTGGAACATTTAAGAAGAATGCCTTTGTAGTCCTTAAAACAACTTGGATTTGGAGAAATACATGACAGCAATTTCCCATATCTGGAATGCATCAGAATGACTTTTGAATGTACAAAGAAAAGTGTTGATGTGAACAGAACAGTAGACATTGTAGCTTTACCAAATCAGATCCACCATCTATCAATAGATTGTCAGCATAGATTGGAACTAACTCCTTTTTTACTATGATACTACATGAATATTGAAAAAATAAGTCAGAACTCTTCTACTTGTTCACTCTGACCACCCATGTAGTCTATGAAGAGGTCTATAGAGGAATAAAGCAAATAGTAACAGTAAACAATACCAGAGTACTGACTCTTCAATCTTAAAAGTTGATTCTTAGGGGCAGCTAGGTGGTTCAGTGGATAGAGTACCAGCCCTGGAGTCAGGAGTACCTGAGTTCAAATCTGGCCTCAGACACTTAACATTGACTAGCTATGTGACCCTGGGCAAGTCACTTAACCCCCATTGCCCTGAAAAAAAAAAGTTGATTCTTCAACATCTGGCTTGTCTAATTGTCTCATAGCAGAAATATTGAAATGTATGTTGAGAAACTTGGCAAGAGAACAAGTATAATCTTAGTTCATGAAAATATGTAGAATGTGCCTGTGGGGAAATCCACAGTTTGCAGCTCACAGATTCCTGACAATTACTGGAACAATCTAGAAAGCTTCCTTTACCTGTGATAGATGGTCACAGAGATCATCTCAATGACTGGCTGGTCAATGGCATCATCACAGTGTCCAGCAGCTCATAAGCATAACTATAGCAGTAGTACAGAAGAAGAGTGGAAGGATATAAATATTTCTATACTACTAGACTTTGAACAAAAGAAATACACTAAAACTCTTCATGACGAGAGTTGATGAATCCTTAGATTTTCTGTTAGTCTCATATTCATCATTATTATCAGATTCTTGCAATAACTACTACCAAATCCTACTGCAGAAAAAGGAAAGAAGACTACTTTCATCTACTATGCTATATTTTACCACCATGAGTGTATGCCCTAAGGCAGGGGGAGGGCACCTGCCACTTTACAACAAATGATGGAGAGGGTAAGTGGAGACAAGAACTACCCCCCATGTGTTCATGGACCTTTCTAGCATCAGTGTCTGCAAAGACTAGATGAGCATAAGGAAATACTGATGAAAATGTTAGATAAGCTAGACAATAATGGTCTGAAGGTTTCAAATAGAAGTGTCAGTCTTTCAAAGACTCTTGTCAAATATGTGGGTCATATTAAATCTCACAAGGCATGAACACTAAGTCATAGAAGACAGAAATGCCTTTAACTTAGCCTCATCCACAGAGCCTCCAAAATCTAAGGAGTCTGCCAAATTGTGATTATTATCAAAATTTTATTAAGAACTATATTCAGGGGGCAGCTAGGTGGTACAGTGGATAAAGCACTGACCTTGGATTCAGGAGGACCTGAGTTCAAATCCAGCCTCAGACACTTGACATTTAACTAGCTGTGTGACCCTAGGCAAGTCACTTAACCCTCATTGCTCTGCAAAAAAAAAAAAAAAAAAAAAAGAACTATGTTCATTGGGGGCAGCTAAGTGGCACAGTGGATAGAGTACCGGCCCTGGATTCAAGAGGACCTGAGTTCAAATCCAGTTTCAGACACTTGACACTTATTAGCTGTGCGACCCTGGGCAAGTCACTTAACCCCAATTGCCCAGCAAGGAGGAAAAAAAAGAATTATGTTCATTGAATGAGCTAACTTGGGCTTACATAATTGAAGAGAATCAAAAGGAAAAGGGCAATATTGATTTGTCTAACAATCAAGGAAGCCTATTAGAGATCAATGTATTGCAAATGTTAACAAGCTTTCAAACACCTAGTCAACTGCCTCACAGGTATACCAATGATTACCTGTGCATATATAAACAAGTCTTTTGTCCATGCAAATTACAACTTGGAAAGTTTTGAGGAAAAAGAACAATGGTCACAGAAACCAGTTGTATTTTCCAGCAAAGCACTGGGCAAAAATAAGAAACACTAGTATATCACTGAGACATTGTGCTGTCACCAAAAATAATATGCTGGAATATTTTTTGGGTGGGGCAATGAGGGTTAAGTGACTTGCCCAAGGTCACACAGCTAGGAAGTGTCAAGTGTCTGAGGTCGGATTTGAATTCAGGTCTTCCTGAATCCAGGGCTGGTGCTTTATCCACTGTGCTACCTAGCTGCCCTGGAATATTTTAAGTAGTTTGAAGTGGGATGCTGCATTCCAGAAATGGATAATGGAGGAGAATCAATGCCTCATAGCCTACCAACCATTTCACATAGAAAGAGAGGGTTTTGAAAACAGAGGGAACAACTTTCCTACTTAAAATTTCAGCTATAGAATTTCGGAGAGAACAGGGACTCCTCCCAACACACACACACACACACACACACACACACACACACACACACAGAAAAACAGAGGGAAGGAGAGAGAGAGACAGAGACAGAGACAGACAGAGAGAGAAACATAACAGCACCATTAAGCCAGCCTGAGGCCTCTAGAAGTTCAAATTTGTGAATGTAGGATTCTAGTTCTGATGAGATCTAAGATTAGGCTACACCATCATCTAACTCAGGTACAAAGACAGCTGATTAGGTAATAAGAGAGCTAAGGCTATTCATTATCTGAGTCTAACCTATGATAATATATGGAAAACTGCAGAAGTAGTTTAAAAAGGCATACTATAACTAAGTTGACCAATGAAAATTGAACCATGTAATTATGTGTGCCTTACCTATAATTGCATCTATTCACTGATGTACATATAAATTACTACATGTTTTGAGTATGCTTCTGTTTTATTTTCTTGTTCATATTGATTTGATTTGGTATCCCTAGCACATATATACTATAGGAACATTTGTCTGCTCTATTCAGTTTTATTTTTATGTATGTATATGTGTGTGTATGTGTGTGTGTGTGTGTGTGTGTGTATGCTGTTATTTATGGTATTGTTCTATTCCATGGGTGTACTGATAGGTTATTGCCTTTCTTCACTTTGCTGTTAAGTATACTCCATCCTGAGCCATCACCAGTTTTCTTAACTTTTGACTTGCCACTGGACCCTGATGACTCTAGAAGAGAAAGTGAGGCTGATGACTTCTAGCAACTCTGCCTCACTTAAATCCAGCTGACGCTCATGTCAAAAGACAGGATCCATACTATTTTACCATTTTAGCTACCTCAAAATCCTGTAGTGACAGACAATTGACAAAGCAGCTGGTGTGAATACACTAGGAACTATAGTCACAATCCAAGACTCAGATGACCCAAACCATAGGGTCATCTTACTGGACTGAAGCAGCTGTAGGATTCAGCAGCCCCCTGAGTGTCTAAGCAGCCCTTCTTAAGGACAACACTGCTCCCATCCTGGTGTGAGGAGGGGGCTAGAAAGAATACCCTTCAAATTGTCTTTTTCACATACCCTGGCCTGCTTGTCTCAACAGGCAAGGGCCCTACCTTGAAGTCACAAATTTGGAAACATCTCCCCTCCAGATGTTCATATGGACTATTTGTTCCCTATCTGTGGTAGAGCCTTCCAAGCTTATAATGGCTATGATCAGCCACAGTCAGATACATTGTTCCTTCACTCCAACATAATGATATCAATTTGGTCCTCTTCAAGAACAAGGGACAACAATCAACCAACCAATTATGTATCCATTAATCAGCTATTAGGGAAAAAAATGTTATTAACCACTGCATTGCTAGGCTATATGTCTTAGTGGATAAATGTAGCAGAAAAGATTGTGGAATGCCTGGGAGGGGTATGAAATAGGTTTTCTAATAGATATAGACTTTAGTAGAGCAGTTAGTCTTTCTGTAAGCTGAAAGTGGTATTAAGAGAATTATTTATTCTTTTTTGTACATGTTCCATAGCAGAGAGAAAAAAAATACTTTTCTTATGACCTTTAACATGAGACAATGACCCAAATGAGGTAGCAACTTGGCTAGGGTAAGCACTGACTACCTGGCTGGCACTGGGACACAAGACCATCACCAATTTTCTTCCCTTTGCTACAGCCCTGTTTCAAAGGAAAATCATTTATACAGAGGCAAGGAGCCAAATAAGTGACTAGAGAAAATATTATTCCTGAGGGGAGGAACCAATAGAGTGCCAGGAAAAGAGTAGTTCAGCCTTAACAAGGGCAGGGGCAGGTAAGATTTATATCCCGAAACCCTTTTTTTGACCAACATAGCCTATCAACACAACACCACTCTTCCACTATTAAACAGTTTTTCAGTGCTGAGTACCTGTCTACCATTTAAGCCTCTAAAAGATCCAAAGGATAGACTGTCCTTATTTCTTACAACTCCACTTAATGTACTCAATATTCTAGCCAAATTTAACTACTTACAATCTGCCAATCTCACCCTGCCTCTTCATATCATATCCCATTGCTAATACTATACATCATTCTTGGAATAAATTCTCTCTCTCCTCCTTCTCCCTTCCCCTCTCCCTCTTCCTCTTCCTCTCTCTCCTTCTCCCTGTACTTCTCTCTCTACATCTCCCTCTCTCTCAAGGAAAGGTGGGGATTTTTCTTTAGATAAGTGGGGAAGGGGGGGAATCATATTTTGACTTGCTTCATTCCTGAGGTCCTGAGCACCAACAAATATAGTAATGCTAAACTCAGTGTTTTGCTCTTCAAGTATGGACTTAGTTTGAAGGAAATATGAATACGTATCTGGTGAAGGAAAGTTCTTTATAGTATCCCTCAATAGTAATTTCAAGTGTCAGGCATGGGAAGGAGATAGGAATCAAGATATGAACTTTTCCCATGTGCTGCAATCTCACAATGTGATAGTCACACAGCTGCTGTTTCCCCCTAGGTCAGTCTGGCTCATCCTCTCTTCAAGAAATACAGAGAATGCTTGCTAGTGATGGCTGCATTGGGATCTTTTTGCTCTTACAAATTACAGTTGGGATCCTGGCAAACTTCTTCCTTCTTTCTCTTTATATTTTGAATCTCCAACTTGGCCATAAATTAAGGCCACTAAACTTGATACTGATCCAACTAATCTTGGCCAACATCACTATGCTGGTGAGCATAGGAAGCCCAGAAATACTGCAAGCTTTTGAGATAAGTAATTTCTTGGATGATGTTGGATGCAAAGTGATATTTTTCCTTTACAGAATTGCCCAGGGGCTTTCAATCTGTTTCACCTGCCTTCTGTGTAGCTTTCAGGCCATCACCATTAGTCCCAGTGGCTCCACACTGTCAGGAGTTAAATCCAGAATTCCAGAACAAATTTCTACCCTCTCTCTCTTCTGTTGGATCCTTAATACCTTGATAGAAATTCCTGTGCCAATATTTCTGAGAGGACCTAGGAGTACCACCAACAATACATATAAATCTAATATTATATATTGCTCAATGGGAATGTTTATAGATATTTACTTCATCATGACTACTCTGAGAAATGTGCTTTGTATGGGACTCATGTTTTGGACCAGTGGCTACATGGTGCTTCTCCTGAACAGACACCACCAGCAAGTCCAAAACATTCATAGTACCAGTTTCTCATTCAAAGGTTCCCCTGAGCTCAGAGCCACCCAAACAATCCTACTACTGATGGGCATTTTTGTCTCCTTTTACTTACTTCACTCCATCACTTTGATGTTTCTCACTTATTTAGGTCATAACCGAAACTGGTTGACCATCTCTATAATTCTGTCTCTTTGCTTCCCAACCCTTAGTCCTTTTATATTGCTGCCCCGAGCCCCCAAGCACAGCTGCATTCTTTGAACAAGAAAAAACACTGATTCTCAAATTGTCCTAAAGTTTGAATATTGGGTTGGTAGAGTGATTTCTCCTATTTGCACTCATGCTTCCAACCCTTGAAGGTCCTTGTCACAATGAATAAGAACTTGAACAACTTCTAGTTTGGAAATATCAGCTAGTCCTGGAACTCTTCTGTGGTGACATCAGAAGTTTAATGTCCACTGCACAGTAAAATACTTCACTCCTCACATCCTCTTCCAGATCATTTATGCAATGTTAAGCTCCTACGAACCTTCTCTCTCAAGAGAGGAGGTGGAGGTAGAGGACTGCCCCAAGAGCTTCCATTTAAGGAGAATGCCTAGGCCAAGCATCTCTTCATTTCCCACTCATCTGCATTCAATTGAACTTTGCCATCATGCCCCCAGGATACTCATCACACTGCAAGAACACTTCACAACAAGAATTCATACCTCTTCAGTACCCTGTTCCCCTGGAGGCCCCTCCCTCTGATTGGAGGGAGTGAAGATGAAGGACTCCTCCCAAAATTTTCATTTAAGGACTCCCAGGTGAGTAATATTTTCATTTTCCACCTGGCTGCACTACTCTGAACCTCACCATCATGCCCTGTGTGATGTATACCTTCCTTTCCATTACCTTTTCAGCTTCCTTTTGTGTGTTGTCTCCCACCATTATTCATCCACTCATTCAATAAACATTTATCAAATGCTTACTATGTGCCAGACACTACACTAAGATCTGAGGACACAAAAAGAATCATATGATAGCCCCTGCCCTCAAGAAGCTTACAATCTAATGGAGGAGATAACACACAAACAAAAATATACAAAGTAAGCTACATAAGGATGAATAGAAAATAATTAAAACAGGGAAAGCACTGGAATTAAAAAGGGTTAAGGAAGACTTCCAGTAGAGGGTGGGATTTTAGTTGGGATTTAAAGAAAGTTAGGAAGGTCAATAGTTGGAACAAAGGAAGGAGAGCATTTCAGGCTTGGGGGAGAGCCAACAAAAATGCCCAGAGCCAGAGATTGAGTGTCTTCTTTATGGAACAGCCAGGAGTCCAGTATCACTGGATAAAAGGGTACACCTAGCATGACCAGCTAGGTGGTGCAGGGAACAGAGTGCTTGGCTTGATGTCAGAAGGACCTGGGTATAAATTCTAGCCTCAAATACTAGTTTTTTGCCCCTGAGCCAGACACTTAACCTGTTTGTCACAGTTTCCTCAACTATAAATTGGGGTCTATGGAGAAGAAAATGGCAACCACTCCAGTATTTTTGCCAGGAAAACCCCAAATGGGGTCATGAAGAATTGGGCATAACTTTAACAACAACACGGCACAAGAAGACTGAAAAGGTAGGAAAAGACTATGTTATGAAAGGCTTTTAATGCCAAACAGAGCATTTTGTATTTGCTTCTGGAGGCAATTAAAATCCACTGGAATTTATTGAGTGGGGGGAGGAGGAGGTAGCATGATTCGACTTGAATTTTAGGGAAAATCGCTTTAGTCTTCATATGGAGAATGGATTGGAGTAAGGATAGTCTTCAATCAGGCATACCAACCAGCAGACTATTGCAGAAATCAAGGTGTGAGGTGTGAGGTGTCCTGGGCCTGCACTAGAGTGGTGCCAATGTCAGAGGAGAGAAGTGAATATAATCAAGAGAAGTTACAAAGGTGAAAATGGCAGGCCTTGGCAACAATGTGGATATGGAGGATAAGAGATAGTCCAGGATGAATCCTAGGTTGTAAGACTGAGAGTCTGGGAGAATGGTTTTGCCCTCTACAAAGGAAATAGGGAAGGTAGAAGAAGGAGGGGGCAGGGATCAAGAGGAAAGATAATGAGTCCTATTTTGGACATATTGAATTTAAGATGTCTACTAGGCATTCAACTCATGACATCATTTGAGACATGAGATTGAAGGTCAAGAGAGTAAATGGAACATGAAAAATAGATTTGAAAATTATCAGCATTAATATGGTTATTATATTCATGGGTGCTGATGAGATTGCCAAGTGAAGTAGTATAGAGGGGGAAGAGAAGAAGATCCAGAATAAAATGCTGAGGGACACTCACATTAAGGGGGAATGATCTAGAAGAGGATTCAACAAAGAAAACAGAGAAAAAGCAGTAAGGTGAATAGAAAACCAGGAGACAGTGATGTCCTGAAAATGTAGGTTTAAGAGAACTCTCAGGGTAGCTAGGTGGCACAGTGGATAAAGCAACAGTCCTGGATTCAGGAGGACCTAAGTTCAAATCCAGCCTCAGACACTTGACACTTACTAGCTGTGTGACCCTAAGCAAGTCATTTAACCCTAATCCTCCCCCCACCAAAAAAAAAGAGTACTCTCAAGCAGAAGAGACAACAGTGTCAAGGACTGCAGAGAATTAAAGGACAAGGAGAATGGAGAAAATGCCACTGGATTTTTCACTTTATGGCATTGAGTTATCAAATTTGTGGGTTTTTTTCTTTTGTTCATTTGGGCATATTATATTATTGTAGGTAATCCTCCATTTTCTTTTAAGTTCTCAGGTTTTATTATCTTATAATTGTGTAGAGTAGATTCTAATAATTCTTTTGTTTCCTCTGTACATTTAAATTACCTTGAAGTAATTCCCCTGGTAGGTTAATTTTCCTTTCACCCTTTGAAAAACAGTCAAATTATCTAATTATTTATTGATTTTCTAATTTTTTAAAAAGTTCAAGATTTTTGTGTTTTTTTTAGGTTGAAAACTCACTAACTTTCTAGCTTATTATTTCATGCTTGATTAAATTAAACTCTCTTTTATATATTAGGTATACTTTTCCTTTCCTCTTAGGAATGCCTCAGTGGCATCTCCAAAATGTTGATATATCAGGGGCAGCTAGATGACTCAGTGGATAGAGCACTGGCCCTGGATTCAGGAGTACCTGAGTTCAAATCCAGACACTTAACACTTACTAGCTGTGTGACCCTGGGCAAGTCACTTAACCCTCATTGCCCTGCAAATAAATAGATAGATAGATAGATAGATAGATAGATAGATAGATAGATAGATAGATAGATAGATAGATAGATAGATAGACAGATAAATAAAAATGTTGATATATCATTTCATTGTTGTCATTCTCTGTTATACAGTTGTTGATACACTTTGTTCATTGTGTAAGATGTTTATTTTCATTTAGATTTATGTATTTTATTTTTGTTACCTGCATTAATTAGGTTTTATCTAATTTAATATGTGAATGATATAGTCAACATTGCTGCCTATTCACATTTATATTAGTTCTTTGTACCCTAGCACATAATTGATTATTTCTAAAAGTATCATATACTGATGAAAACTGTATATGTTATTTAAAGGAGTAATTCAGAAAAAAGTCATAGGTCTTTAATTTTAAAATTTCCAAGTCTCTTTAGTGTATGATATTATATATATATATACATATATATATATGTTTTTCTGTTAAATTCATCTAGCTCTGGAAAGGGGACATTAAATATGAAAGTATCCTATACTTGTCATCTAACTTCCTATGTTTTGGAATTTGGTCACGTTTTCCTATGAATTATGATGTCATGAAATTTGACACATAACTTTAATAATAATATGATTTTGACAGTGTGACATAGTAGAGACAGAGCTGGTCTTTAAGACTATGAAGACTTGGGTTCAAATCTTACCTGTGACACATATTCATTATGTGACTCTGAGTAAGTAACAAATTTTTGGTACTCAAGTTGACTCTCTAAGACTATAAATTATAGAAGAGATGCTGATCTGAATTAGATGAGAGGGTTTCCTTATCTGGGAGTCCTTTATGCCAAAGAAATTGCAGGTCCAGTCTATAACTCTATTATTTCATTGTCCATGGTTCCATTAAATATAATGCAATTCTCCTTTTTGTGTCTAAGTGTCATGAATTTTTATTTCCGGTTCTAATGCCATAATTGTAACCCCTAGTTTCTTAAATTCATCTGATGCAGAGTCAGTTCTGTGCCAGCCATTCAGTTTCATTACATAAATTCTTAATTTCTAAAATGTTTCCTTTATTTAGTAAGTTGATGAATTTTTTATTGTATTTATTATATAATTTCAATTCAATTTATTCTGTAATTTCTATTTAATCTTGTTGGTGTGCTTAACACATTCACATTTAGGAGAATAATTATTTGCTTTGTGTTTGACAAAGTTTGATTATTTTACATTGATTTTCACCCTCCTCTTTTAAGACATCCTTTGGTCCCTGGGATTACCATTATTTATATTCATTGATCTGAGTTTTCTCCTACAGTCTTTCTTTCTCTTTTATTTCCATGTCCTATCTCAAATTTTCTGGCTTTGCTTCCATTATTATTTACTTATTTCTGATTTATTTTCTGATTTATTTTTATTCATTCATTTATTGGTTCATTTGTGTGTGCCTATATCTCTCTTTTTTTTGGCATTATTTGTTCTTTAGTTCATCTTTTTCCTCTTCCCCCATTCCTCTCAGGTTTCTAAATTCTCTAATTACATTTCTAATTACATTCTAAAAATTCTCTAAATACATTTCTTAATTAGCATTACCTCTCTTCTCCTCTACTGTCTCATCTTACTCAATGTTCATTCTCTCTTTATACTTTATATATGCAAGATTTATTTGGGGAAAGGAAAAACTATTTTCTCCTTTCTCTGTCCATAATGGCTAGAAAGCTGTACTTGGAGTCATGAAAGTCTGCGTTCAAATCCTGCCTCAAACACTTATTGGCTACGTAACAAGTCAGCAAGCTACTTAACCTCATGCTGCTTTAGTTTCCTTATCTGTAAAATGGGAATAATAAAAGCACCCACTTCACAGTTTTTATGAAGATCAAATATGAAAATATATGCAAAGTGTTTTGCAAACCTTGAATCACTATATAAATTCTAGCTATTATTGTTTCATTTCAATTTCAGGTCATGCTTTTACCTCCCTCTTTTATTGGGAGAGGAGAGGGAGGGGAGAAACATTGACAATACTTCAGTCTATTAATTTATTTACTTGTTTCTTTCTAATGGGTTTTTTCTAATGATTTTCACTCCCTGATATCTCAATTCATGGAGGAGATGATGTAGTGGAGTAAAAGAATTTCTGTTGCCCAAGTCAAAAGGCCTGATTATTCTGTTTTAATATAGTCAATGCTTGGTTGGTTGGTTGGTTGGTTGGTTGGTTGGTTGGTTGGTTGGTTGGTTGGTTGGTTGGTTGGTTGGTTATTGCCCTTTGTTCTCTAAGAGAACCAAAATGACATCACTATATTAAAGCCAAGTTACAGTGGGTCCAACTGTGGTTGATCAGATCAATATGAACTTGGAATGCTTTACCACAAGTCAGGCACAAATAATCCACATGAATATTTGGGGTGGATTCTCTAGATGCCTAACCTAAGGTCCAGATAACATATCTCTGGACTTTTGACACCTGTCCAACATAGATTACCCTGGGAGACCATCAACTGTCCCTCCTGTAAAGCTTTGCCTTTACTTAGAGAAAGCAGAGCAATCCTACAATGTCCATTCTTCCCTTCATAAAAGCCATAACAAATCTCTTATTACTCATCACCATCAATTGGATGTACTTCAGTATTCCCTCATCATTTTCTTAGCTTCATGCTTCCTGAGGCCTTTCTTCCTAATTCTCCTATCCTATCCCAAAGCCTCAGCTAAGTCAAGGGACCTAAGAAACATTTTCCCCATCTACTCTCAAAGACAGCCTGTGTGGAGTTTTTCTCTGGCTTCCCTCCGTCACTCACCAACTGCTCATTAAAGTGACTTCCCTATGAATTCCCCTCTCTCATCCCACATGCAAAGTTATCATTTCCTTATGGGGAATTAAGGTCTTAGTCCATGGAATATTTATTTAATTATTTCTCCTTTCCTTCTCCTGACTCTTTTATTCCCCATAGTTCTTTAAAACTTTACACTCTTTTGTCCATAAATAACTCCTATCTCTTCTCTTTTTTTAAGTTGTCAAAAAGCATTTATTAAGTAACAACTTTATACAAGATATTCTGCCAAGCACAGGCAATAAAAAGATATGAGAAGGGGGCGGCTCGGTGGCGCAGTGGATAAAGCACTGGCCCTGGATTCAGGAGTACCTGAGTTCAAATCCAGCCTCAGACGCTTGACACTTACTAGCTGTGTGACCCTGGGCAAGTCACTTAACCCTCATTTGTCCTGCCAAAAAAAAAAGAAAAAAAAAGATATGAGAATACTCCTGTTCTCAAGGAGCTCACAATATAATGGAGGAAACAATATGGAAATGACTACATACAAACAAGAAGCATTTATGATCAATTGAAAAGAGAATGGTCTAGCATTTAGGGGGCTCAGGAAAAGATTTCATGCAGAAAGTGGTATTCTACCTGGTACTTGAAAAAAAGTCAGGGAAGACAGAAGTCATGAAAACGTGAGAATTCCAGGCATGAACATATGGGACAGGGGATGATAATGCAGAAACAGGAAATGGAGTAAGGTGTTCAAAAATCAGCAAGGAGATTAATGTCACTGCAGTAAAATGTATAAATGGGTACAGTAAAGTAGAAGACTGGAAAGTTAGGAAGAAGCAAGTTTATAAAGGGCTTTGAATACCGAACAGAGGATTTTATATTTGATCCTGAAAGTGATAGGGAACAACTGGAGCTTATTAAATAAGATGGTAACATGGTAAGAACTTCAGAAACATCAACTTGACAGCTGAGTGGGAGATGGACTGAAGGAGGGAGAGAGAAATGAGTCACAAAGACCAATCAACAGGATATTGCAATAGTTCAGGCAAGGGTAATGAAGGCCTGCACTAAGATAGTGGCAGGATCAGTGGAGAGAAGGAGGTATATATGGTCAAAAGAGAAACTGAGAAGCCTCCTCATGAGGGTGAAAAAGGAAAGTGTAAAAGGTAGCTTGAAGCTTAACACCAAAAAAACTAAGATCTTGACAACTGGTCCCACCACTGCCTGGCAAATAGAATAAGAAATGGAAGCACTGTAAGTTTTTATATTCTTGGGCTCACAGCAAGAAGATCTAATCAGTCAATACTTAAAGAAATTAATTCAGGCTATTTGCTGGAATGGCAAATGCTGAAGATGAAGCTTAAATACTTTGACCACATAATGAGTTGAGACTCATTGGAAAAGAACCTGATTCTGGGAAAGATTGAAGGCAAAAGGAAGGCAGCAGAGGATGAGATGGATAGATAGTGTCATGGACCATGAACTTGAACAGACTTTGAGAAACAGTGGAGGGTAGAATGGCCTGTTATGCTGTGGTCATTGGGTCATGAAGAGTTGGAAATGACTGAACAACAATAAAAATGATCAGTATTATGAATGTAAAATCAACAGCACTTATCAGCTAATTGGATACTGAAGGGTTAGAGAGAGTGGAGAGTTGAGGATACCTGGGCTGTGAGCCTAGAAGATTGAGAGGATGGTAGTGCTCTCCATAGTAACAGGAAAGTTAGAAAGAGGGTGGGGAGCTTGGCGAGAGAAACAATCAGTTCAGTATGAAACCTGTTTAAGATAAAATCTATTGTTGTTGCTTTATTGATTAGTCAGGTTCAACTCTTTGCTATCTTATTTGTGGTTTTCTTGGCAAAGATACTGGAGGGGTTTGGCATTTCCTATTCCAGTTCATTTTACAGATAAGGAAACTGAGGCAACCAAAGTTAAGTTATTTGTTCAGGGTCACACAGCTAGTGTCTAAGGTCAGAAATGAACTCAGGTCTTCCTGATTCCAGGGTTGGCATTCTATCCACTGCATCACCTAACTACTTCTAAAATGTATAGATATATTCAGTTTAAGATGTCCAATAAACTATAGAAAACGCAAATTTGAAAGCTAAGGGATAAGTAAGGACTAGATAATTAGGTCTGGGAACATAAAGATGATAATTGAATTCATGATAACCTATAAGATCGTAAACTTAGTGTAAAAAAATTTTAAACAATAACTTTGTAATTTGATTTTTTTTTTGGTGAGGCAATTGGGGTTAAGTGACTCACTCAGGGTCACACAGCTAGTAAGTGTCAAGTGTCTGAGGCCAGATTTGAACTCAGGTCCTCCTGAATCTAGGGCTAGTGCTCTATCCACTGCAACACCTAGCTGCCCCATAATTTGATTTTAAAAAGAAAGAAAGAAAGAAGAAAACCTAATTTCTAGTATCAAAAATGAAAATGGTGAATTCACCACCAACAAAGAGAAAATTAAAACAATAATTAGGAGTTATTTTGCCCAACTATATGACAATAAATTTGACAAACTTACAAATGGAAATGGATAAATATTTACAAAAATATAAATTACCTAGATTAACAGAAGAGGAAATCAAATTCTTAAATAAGCCCATTTTAGAAAAAGAAATTGAACAAGCCATCAATGAACTCCCTAAAAAGAAATCTCTGGGGCGAGATGGATTTACATGTGAATTCTAACAGGGCAGCTAGGTGGCACAGTGGATAGAGCACTGGCCCTGGATTCATGAGGACCTGAGTTCAAATTCAGCCTCAGATACTTGACACTTAACAGCGGTATGACCCTGGGCAAGTCACTTAACCCCAATTGCCTCACCAAAAAAACAACAACAACAAAAAAGTGAATTCTATCAAGCATTTAAAGAACAATTCATTCTAATACTATATAAACTATTTGGAAAAATAGGTGAAGAAGGAATCCTACCAAATTCCTTCCATGAAACAAATATGGTTCTGATACCTAAACCAGGAAGAGCAAAAAAAAAAAGAGAAAGAAAAAAAAAGACCCATTTCCCTAATTAATATTTTTGTTTGTTTGTTTTTTGTGGGGGGCAATGAGGGTAAAGTGACTTGCCCAGAGTCACACAGCTAGTAAGTGTCAAGTGTCTGAGGCTGGATTTGAACTCAGGTTCTCCTGAATCGAGGGCCAGTGCTTTATCCACTGTGCCACCCAGCTGCCCCAGCTGCCCCCACTGCCTAGCTGCACCCCAGTGAATATTGATGCAAAAATTCTAAATAGAATATTAGCAAAGAGATTATAGCAATTTATCACCAGGATTATACATTGCAACCAGGTGGGATTTATACCAGGAATACAGGGCTGGTTCAATATTAGGAAAACTATCAAAATTATTGACTGCATCAATAACAAAACTAACCAAAATCATATGATTATTTCAATAGATGCAGAGAAAGCTTTTGACAAAATACACTACCCATTCCTATTAAAAACACTACAGCATAGGAATAGATGGAGCTTTCCTTAAGATGATAAAGAGTAGCTTAAACCATCAGCAAGCAATGGGGATAAGTTAGAGGCATTCCCAGTAAGATCATGGTTGAAACAACAATGTCCATTATCACCACTATTATTCAATATTGTACCAAGAAATGTTAGCCTTAGTAATAAGAGAAGAAAACTAAATTGAAGGAATTAGAATAGGCAAGGAGGAAACAAAACTTTTTGCAGATGATATGATAGTATACTTAGAGAATGCTAAAGAATAAACTAAAAAACTACTTGAAACAATTGACAACTTTAGCAAAGTTACAGGATATAAAATAAACCCACATAAATCATCAGCATTTCTACATATGACCAACACAGTCCAGCACCAATTAATAGAAAGATAAATTCCATTTAAAATAAACAGGAGACAATATAAAATACTTGGTAGTCTACCTGCCAAGGCAAACCCAGGAACTATATGAACACAATTACAAAACACTTTTGACACAACTAAAATCAGATAGAAACAAATGGGAAAATATCAGTTGCTCATGCATAGTTCAAGATAATATAAAAATGATGATTCTACCTAAATTAATTTACTTATTCAGTGCTATGCCAGTCAAACTACCAAAAAATTATTTCATAGAGCTAGAAAAAAACATAACAAAATTCATCTAGAAGAATAAAAGGTCAACAATATCAAGGGAATTAATGGAAAAAATGCAAAGGAAGGTAGCCTAGCTATACCAGATATAAAACTATATTATAAAGCATCAACCATCAAAACTATTTGGTACTGGCTAAGAAATATGAGTGGTAGATCAGAAGAATATGTTAGGCACACAAAACAAGCAGTAAATGAATATTGCAATCTCCTGTTTGATAAACCCAAAGATTCTAACCTCTGGGATAACCTCACTATCTGACAAAAACTACTGGGAAAACTGGAAAATAGTATGGCAGAAACTAGGCATAGACCAGCATCTTACACTATATACCAAAGTAAAGTCAAAATGAGTACATGATCTAGATATAAAGGGTGATATCAAAGGCAAATTAGAAAAGAAAGGAATAGTTTACTTGTCAGATCTATGGAGAGGGGAAGGATTTATGACCAAACCTGAGATAGAGAGCATTATTAAATGCAAAATGGATCAATTTGATTACATTAAATTTTTTAAGTTTTGCAGAAGCAAAACCAGCACAACTAAGATTAGAAGAAAAGCAGAAAGCTGGGAAATAATTTTTATAGCCAGTATTTCTGATAAAGTTCTAATTTCTAAAATATAGAGAGAACTGAATCAAACTTTAAGAATACAAGTCATTCTCCAATTGAGAAATGGTTAAATAATATGAATAGGCAGTTTTCAGATGAAGAAATTAAAGCTATCTACAGCCATTTTTAAAAATGTTCTTAATCACTACTGATTAAAGAAATGCACATTAAAATAAAACTACTCTGAAATACCACCTCACACCCATCCTAATTGTCTAATATGACAAAAAAAGGAAAATTATAAATGTTGGAGATGTGAGAATATTGTAACACTAATGCATTGCTGGTGGAGTTTTGAACTGATCCAACCATTTTTTTTTTAGTGAGGCAATTGGGATTAAGTGACTTGCCCAGGGTCACACAGCTAGTAAGTGTTAAGTGTCTGAATCCAGATTTGAACTCAGGTCCTCTTGACTCCAGGGCCAGTGCTCTATCCACTGCACCACCTAGCTGCCCCAATCCAACCATTCTTGAGAGCAATTTGGAACTATGCCTAAAAGGCTAAAAAATTGTACATACCTTCTGTCCCAGTAATACTACTCCTAGGTCTGTATCCCAAAGAGATCATTAAAAAAGGGGAAAATACCCATGTATACAAAAATATACCTGCTCTAGATGAATAAGTCAATCCAGAGAATGAGAATGGGGCCCACATTATACCCAGCCCACACTAAAGTCTCTCATCCAATCCAGATGGAATTCACTGGGGCATATGGTGCAAGAGTGACTTTAAATCTCTTTCCTCCCATGTTGAAAATTTCATAATATATTAAATAATAAATTCTTTCCAAAACTTTTATTTATATAGATATATTATATGTTTATATGTATAATAGTCCCTACCCATGTCTGTTATGTTAAATAATATGTGCAGGGGCAGCTAGGTGGTGCAGTGGATAGAACACAGGCCCTGGATTCAGGAGGACCTGAGTTCAAATCCGGCCTCAGACACTTAACACTAGCTGCGTGACCCTGGGCAAGTCACTTAACCCCAAATGCCTCACCAAAAAAAATAAAATAAAATAAAAAATAATATGTGCATAGTGCTTTGCAAACCTTAAAGCACTGTATAAATGCCAACTATCATTATTAGTAGTAGTTTATCAAAAACTAATCTTTGGTAAACATCTGATTTGATGCCTAATGTATTTATTGTATTCCGTTCAATATCTCTTTTTCTTAGGATCTGACAGTTTTGATAAACATTTTATAATTTAAAGTCTGATAACACAAGACCATATTCAATTAGCTTTTCTCTTCTATGTATCCCTTATTCTTGCCCATTATTTTTCCATATAAATTTCATTATGACTTTGTCTAATTCTATAAAGAAACCCTCTAGTGCTTTCATTGATATTGCATTAATTGTACAAATTAATTTGGGGGAGTTTATTAATTTTACCATATTAATACAACCAGTCCATGAACTCTTTTATTTTAGTTACTTATAATTTTATAGTTGTTTTCACAAAAATCCTGTTCAAAATTCATCCCTTTGGGGCAGCTAGGTGGCACAGTAGATAAAGCACTGGCCCTGGATTCAAGAGGACCTGAGTTCAAATCCAGCTTCAGCCACTTGACACATACTACTTCTGTAACCCTGAGCAAGTTACTTAACCCTCATTACTGTGAGATTTAAAATTGGATATTAGATCATAAATCTACCCTACTTAACCTTTCCCTTAATTTATCTCCCAGACTAGTAAATGGAAGAAGCTTCTGGTTTTCTAGATAGACCTTTTATTGTATGGTAGTCACAAGGTGATGTTGATTAGAAGGATAGGAAAGTAGAAACACAATACAAATCGTCTTAAGTCTAAGCTTAGTCTATATTCCGTATAAAACTCACCAAAAGAGAAGGCCACCTTTGGGGAGAGAGAGACCGTCTGTGCAGCGCAGCCAGGAGACCAGCAGAGCAGGAAAAAACTCCACTTCCGTTCTCTCCTTGCCTTTTAAGCTCTCACCCCGGAAGTCGAGTGCGTAGCAGGCAGTCTGACGTGCGCAGCAGGCGGACTGGCATGCGTAGCTCATGCCGTTGGTCTCCTCCCCAAAAGGGTGGTCCTTAAAAAAAAAAACTGGTGTCTTTCAGTTATCCTAACCGACTGTTAAAAAACTTTCATATTTTTTTTACCACATTACCCTGCAAAAAAAAAAAAGAAAAGAAATGTTGTAAAAACAAAATTCATCCCTCTTCCTAAGTTCATTATTTCGAGAGTGCCACTATATTTCTACTCCTTGAGTTTCAAAAGTTCACATAGTTGACTTTTTCTCCCTCTTTTTCAATATTTAATTAATTGTCCAGTCCTGTTGCTTCTATTTCCCAAATATACCTCTTCTCTCTAATTACATGGATACCAATCTAGTTCAGACATATGAACATCCTAAACAGAAATGGTGTTTATGATCTTAGGTGTTTATGTATCTTAGGAAAAACTGAAGTAATCAACTAGTGCAAATGTTTCTTTTATTTTTCTATTCTAAAGTATGATGTAAATTCAATTGTAAAGTATGTTTTTCTCTGCTTAGCTTTTTCTTTTTAAAAAAGGCTCAGAGTTTAGAAGCTATTATTTGGATTCCTGATGCCTGATGCCTGAAAGTTATTCTAGATTCTCAAAGGCTATGTCAATGGAATATAAGTTCTGGAAGATACTACTGAACTGGAAAGGTTTTGAATATAAGCCCAATGACAGACTATGTCCCAAGAATCAGAGAAAGTAAGATCATAAAGGTTCATCAGGTTGACTGCAAGGTGATGAATTTCTTTTGGGGGGGGGGAGTGTTGGGGAGCAGGGCAATGAAGGTTAAGTGACTTGCCCAGGGACACACAGCTATTAAGTGTCTGAGGACAGATTTGAACTCAGGTCCTCCTGAATCCAAGGCCAGTGCTTTATCCACCGCACCATCTAGCTGCCCCTAGGTGATGAATTTCTTAGCCACAGTCACTCTTGTAAAATCATAAATCCCCAAAACACTGAATCACTATTGGGCTTATAGCCCAAGGAGCTAAAAGACAGAGGGAACGTATGTATGAATTATGTATCTATGTATGTGTATGTATATGTGTGTATGTATACATATACACACACATATATATACATATATTTGTAGCAGCACTTTGGGTAGTCGAGAAATCTGGAAACAAAGTGGGTATTCATCAATTAGGAAATGGCTGAATAAACTGTGGTATCTCATATCATATATTTAGAGCTGGAAGGGACCTTAGATACCATTGAATCCAGCCTCTCTATTTTTATAGATGAGATAATCAATGAACATAGATGTTAAATGACACAACTAGTAAGGGGGTCACACAGCTAGTAAGTGTCTGAAGGATTTGAACCCAACTATTTCTGATTCTAAGCTCATTGTCTTATACCCTCAACAATATTGCCTATCCTATATGAATTTATGGAATATCGGGGCAGCTAGGTGGCACAATGGATGGAGCACTGGCCCTGGAGTCAGGAAAAATGGAGTTCAAATCCCGGCCTTAGACACTTGACACTACTAGCTGTGTGACTCTGGACAAGTCATTTAACCCCAATTGCCTTAAAACATCCAGAGCCATCTCCAGTCTTCCTGACATATATCCAGTCCACTGGACCCAGATGGCTCTGGAGGAAAGAGTAAGGCTGGTGACTTTGCACAGCCCTTCCTCACTTAAATCCAATTCAGTGCAAGTCATAACATCACCTCCTGATATCATGGTCCCCTTTGAGAATGAAGGACAAATAACAACAACAACAACAATGTAATCGTCTTGTGCAATAAGAAATTACAAATAATGAAGAAATTCAGAGAAACTTGGGGAAATTTGAATGAACAATGTAAAATAATCAGAAGCAAAGGAGCAATTACACAATGATTATAATAGTTCAAAGGAAAATAAAACTGAAAAAATCAGAATTCTGACCAATTCAACAGCTATTCTTGACTCCAAAAGACCTGTGATGAAATATACCTCCTTTCTCTTTGTAAAGAGGTGAGGCACTAGGTGTGGAATAAACAATTCATTGTCAAACAGTACTCTTTCTGTTGCTTGATTTGGTTAACTATTCTCTGTTACAAAGGAAGATTCTATTAGAGTAGAGTATGGGTACTGTGAAGTGATAACAATATAAAAACAAACTTCAAAAAAATATTTATTTTTAAAAGTATTTCCTATCTCACACTTGTGTACTTCCTGTTGGACCTTTTTTTTTTAAAAGAAATGTGCATTCAAAAGTAAGAGGAAAATAAAAAAATATCTTGTCCATCTTTCAACTTTACATGTGACTGAAAAACATTTAACTCTTAGGAATTTAATGAATAATAAATTTGATAAGATTTTACCATATTATTACATCCTGTGAATAAGACTAAGCCTCTCATTCTATTAATGACTGAACTACCTTAGAAGGCCTTCTCATATTCATTATATTAGTAGGGTTTCTTTCAGATATGACCTATAACATTTAATAAGACTGCCCATGAGGGCAGTTAGGTGGCGCAGTGGATAGAGCACTGGCCCTGGAGTCAGGAGTACCTGAGTTCAAATCCGGCCTCAGACACTTAACACACACTTACTAGCTGTGTGACCCTGGGCAAGTCACTTAACCCCAATTGCCTCACTTAAAAAAAAAATAAGACTGCCCTCCCAACTTACTGAAAGCTTGCTGTCATTCATGATAATTAGAGAGTTTCAAAGACCCACAATATTTAGAACTAGAAAGATCCCTACATACTATCTAATCAAATGCCCTCATTTTATAGATAAGTGACTTAGAATCAAGAAGGTGAAGTGAATTGTCAAAGATCATAGAGATACAGTAGATTATAGCACTGGGATTTATCTCCAAATGCAGGTTGTCTGATTCCAAATCCATTGCTTTAAATTATACCATTAGATTTCTCATAACAATGAATTCTCTGATGTTAAAAAAAAAAGTTTCTACATTCAATTATAATATACATACATTGCAGTGAGAATTCTGTGCTGCTGTGGAAGGTATTTGAATTGACCAAAGACCCCTTCATATCTATTATATTTCTAAGGTTTCTCTCCAGTATGTATTCTCTGGTGTAGAGTAAGGTATATGCTTTTCCACATTCAATACATTTAAAGGGATTACTTCTGCTATGAATTATCTGGCATTGAGTAAGGTGTATACTCTGGCTAAAGACTTTTCTACATTCATTACATATATATGGTTTCTCTCCTGTATGAATCTACTTATGTTGAGTAAGATTTATAATTTAACTAAAGACTTCCACATTCACTACATTTACAGGGTTTTTTCCCAGTATAAATTTTTTATGCAATGTGAGTAGAAGGCTTTACTACACTGATTAAACTTATAGGGTTTCTCTCTAGTACAAATTCTTTGATGTTGAATAAGGTATATGCTTTAACTGAGAGCTTTTCCACATTCACAACATTTATATGGTTTTTCTCCGATACAGATTCTCTGACATTGGGTAAGGCTTCCACTCTGACTGAAGGCTTACATTTATAGGGTTTCTCTGCAGTATGAATACTCCAGTGTTGAATAAGGCCTGTGCTTTGGCTGAAGGGCTTACCACATACAGTACACTTATAGGGTTTCTCTTCTTTATGAATTTCTGCTGTTGAGTAAAGCATCTACTATGGCTAAAGGCTTTTCTGCATTCATGACATTTACAGGGCTTCTCAGTATAAATTCACTCATGTTGAATAAGGTGGTATTTCTGACTGAGGGTTTTTAAACATTCAGTACACTTATAGGGCTTCTCTCCAGTGTGAACTCTTTGGTGTAGAGTAAGAGATGAGCTATCACTAAAGGCTTTATTACACACATCACATTTTAAATGCTTCTCCCCAGTATGAATTCTCTGATTACGTGGAAGGTGCATACTTCTGAACGTTTTTCCACATTCACTACATTTATATGGTTTTTCTCCAGTATGAATTCTCTGATGTTGAATAAGGCTTGTGCACTGCCTAAAGACTTTACCACATGTTTTACATTTATAAGGTTTTTCTCCAGTATGAATTCTCTGATGTTGAGTAAGGTGTATATTCTGGTTGAATGCTCTCCCACATTCATTACACTTATAGGGTTTCTCCCCGGTATGAATTCTTTGATGTTGAGTAAGGTGTGTATTCTGGTTGAATGCTTTCCCACACTCACTACACTTATATGGTTTCTCTCCAGTATGAATTCTCTGGTGTAGAACAAGGGATGAGCTGTCACTGAAGGCTTTACCACATTCCTTACATTTATAGGGTTTCTCCCCAGTATGGATTCTCCGATGTCGAGTAAGGTTCATGTTTTGGTTGAAGGCTTTTCCACATTCCTTACATTTATAGGGCTTCTCTCCAGTATGAATTCTCTGATGTTGAGTAAGATGTATACTCTGGCTGAAGGCTTTTTCACATTCACTACATTTGTATGGTTTTTCTCCAGAAAGAATTCTTTGATATCTAATGGGGCCTGAGAAGTAATTAAATGCTTTACTCTGTTCATTGTACATACAATCTTTCATTTCTGTGGAAATGTTAGTACATTTATTTAGGAATGAATACTGTTTGATGATATTTTCATGTGTATCATATTTATGGACATATTTCTGTGTAACAATATTTGGTTCATGCAATGTATTGTATTGCATCTTCTCAAGAATTTTCTTCTGCAAGATTGTTATATCTTGCTTCAAACATGTCTCCTGATTTCTCTGCGACATTTCAAATCTATTATCACATTCACGAAGTTCTCCCAACTCAAAGTCCCAGAAACCCTCCCTTGTGGCTCTTTCCTGGAGCGCTTCTTCAAAAGAAATATCCTGCTTTGGAATTGTCTTCTTGGTTTCAGACCTAGTCCTGGAACCTGAAAAAAAAATACAAGCGTGTAAATGTCTTTTTTCCCCCCTGTGCTAAAAGGAAATCGCTTGCTCTCTAGTTTACTGTTTCCTTACTGTTCATCAAGGTTACATTTCCAAAAACCTTAAGAAAAATAAAGATGCTAAGCTTATGCTGTTTTTCCCCTAAGTAGAGCTACTTGTACTTTTCCCACTACTCAACTGGACACTTTATTAAAGACCTTATTGCAACAGTTGGTCCTTGTTTTCTCCAATGTCGGTATGTGCATTTGGGAGGGAGGAAAGGGAAAAGAGTATATATTATAGTCACCCTTCCCCTAATTAAATGATACAAAATGTGATCCGTCCTTCCCAGTTCATTAGGGAACTCCCTTTTCTGTGTAAGAAATAACTATGTATTAACAAAAGTGACTGCATGATATATCCCCAGCATCCTGATCAGTTTTTTCTATTAAGTAGAAAAAACAAATACATAAACATATAGTAGCAACTCCTTGCCAGGAATGGGGCACTATGGATATGGAACATTGTATATACTCTAAGATGTGCTCAATGCATTAGTTGCTTTGGCTGAACTATTTTTCTTCTTTCTTTTAAAATATTTGTTACAAGGGATAGCTCACTGAGTGGGAGAGAAGGTATATATTTGGTAAAAATAAAGGTTTAGAGAAAGTCATCAATAATTTAATTAACTGGGCACCTTTATTCACTCCTGCTGAAATAACCAATATCTTACCTAATACAGAATTTTTCTCTCGCCCTCCAATGCTCTCTCTTACTGGAATCATTATACAGTTCTTTTCCAATGTGAGGAATGAGGAAAAGGCCTCTTTTCTGACCCAAATCTGATCAGTTTGGAATTCTTGAAATTCTACAAAAATGTCATATGAACAAACTTCTGCATTTCTTTAATATGAAATTATTTTTCAATAGAACTAGAAGCATTTTGTTGAACACTTGTTTCTATTCAATGTTTCAATAATTCCTTTGTTTTTACTAGAAACTAGTATTTGCTGTTAAATGGAAAGTAAAGTGGGCAGGGGAGTCATATTACCTCTCCTAGCTCCATAGCATCTATTTAGCACCTACTATGTTTCAGACACTGTGCTATGTGGTAAAATGATGGAATTGAGCAGATGCCTAGGGGTCTCACCTGAATGACCCAGTACTATTTGGGAAACCAAGTAGGGATGATTGGAGATGGGCCACACCTGGCCTGCCCTGAGTGATGTATGCTGCTGATGTCAGCAGGGGAACCACTCTCCACAAGCAATTTTGAAGGACCTCCCTTTTGAGGGAGGGAGAGTAAATGCTCACTGAGGGGAGCTCAGTGCTTTCTAGTCGGTGACCTTCCGGGACCCGATGAGAGAGAGTAAGAGAAAGGGAGAGGGAGGGAGGGAGAGAGAGAGAGGGGTGTTTGTTTGTTTTTTTCCTGACGGTTTTGTCCTGTGGGCCTTGGCTGCATAGCTGTTTCCTATAGAAGCTATGGACCCCAGGTGGTAAGTTAATAAAATGAGCCCGGCTCTTTGAATTAGCTGAGCTGGAAGTGAGTTTGGGGATTGTATAAGCTTTTGTTAGAGTTAGGGAGATTATGCATTTTCCTCTTTCCCTATTCCCTTGTCCTTGACTTTATTAATTTCACCTTTGCTGTGTATTTTATTCTCATTAATAAAATCTGATTTGTTTGTGGAAAAGAGGTTGTTAAGCTCCTTTCTTATTGGCCTGGGAGAAATATCTAAAAAGGAAGTTTGGAGGGGAGGAAGTTTTGGACCTACAGGTCCCTCATTATTTTCTGAACCACAATATTACGGTGAGCCACCCAATTAATTCTCCACATATTAAATTTGGCCTCTACAGTTATAACAATAAATATATGTATAAATATAGGTCATATAGGCTATAAATAATGCTGGGGTTCAGGGAAGGGAAAAATCAAAAGCAATTATAGTATCATCAGAGATGGTCATGGAAAGGGGAAGGTAGAGCTAAGTCCTGAGGAGATGTAAGGGGAATGGACAGGACTTTCTAAGAAAGGAATAAGCTTGATGAAAGATATGAATAAAGGAAAATATTATAAGAGCTATAAAGACTATTTGACTGCTACAAACAAAAATACAGTTTGTGGGATAAGGTGATGAAAATTAAGGCACAGTTTGGGGAGAGGGGAGAGGGGAGAGGGGAGAGTTTGAAGGATCCAAAAAGCCAGAAAGCTGAGGTTAGTCTTTATGGAGTAATCAATGAGGAGTCATTTAAAGTTCCTGAGCAAGAGTCAAGCAGATTGAATAAGAGGGGTGAGAAATTAGATATAGGAAGCAGTCAATGGTATAAGCATAAAGGAACATGTTATCATGGTAAAAGCACTGGACTTATAATCAAAGGACCTGATTTTGAATATTAGCTCTGTTACTTACTATCTGTGCAACTGTGGGAGACATATAATTATTTTGTCTATAATTTCTTCAATTGTAAAATCAGCAAGTTATATGTAATAGGCACTGAAATCCATTTCACCTCTCAATCCTAAATTCCTATTCTGAGTCTAGAATGGATGGTTGCAGTGGGAAAAATTAATAAAGAAAAATTACCAAGAGTTGTCAACTACTCCCTTTAGAGGATGAATATGGTTCTTATGGGGTAGTGGGAAGCCATACTTGATCCAAGACTTCACTTTTAATAAGCCAAGAGCTCAGGGAGCAGCTAGATAATGCACTGTCCTTGGATTCAGGATGACCTGAGTTCAAATCCAGCCTCAGACACTTGACACTTATTAGCTGTGTGACCCTGGGCAAGTCACTTAACCTTTATTGTCCCGCAAAAACAAACAAACAAACAAACAAAAAAATAAGGCAAGAGCTCTTCACTTATTTTAGGTCCTAGAACCCTTTGGTCATTAATGTAGTAAAACCTAAGGACTCCTTTTAAGAGTATTATTTTTAAGTGAATAAAATAAAATGTATAGGAACACAAAAGATGCCAATTGTACTGAAATAATTATTATTTTTTAAATAATTCTTTATTTATTTTTTTCCATTACATGTAAAGCTAGTTCTTGACTTGAAATAACTATAATATTTAAGAAGACAAGTTCACAGACCCTAGGTCAAGAATCCCCAAAATAAAGCAATAAGCTATGATGATAAACAATTAAGCCCCCATTGAAAAGGGGTTAAATCAATACTAAACTAGTTAGTATTGATTACTTTGATTTATTGCAGGATTAAGTTTCCCTTCCTTAGGAAGAGTGAATTCTTTTTTTGTTTAATTTAATTTTTTTTTTATTTTGTTTTTGCTGAGGCAGTTGGGGTTAAGTGACTTGCCCAGAGTCACACAGCTAGTAAGTGTCAAGTATCTGAGGTCACATTTGAACTCAGGTCCTCCTGAATCCAGGGCCGGTGCTTTATCTACTGCGCCATCTAGCTGCCCTGGAAGAGTGAATTCTAACAGCTAAACTAGCATAAATATTCCCTTAAATCTAAATTCCCTATAGATCTAGTGAATAGATATATTGATAAGATTTGAAAGCAGATAAGTTAGAATAGGGAATATATCCCTGAAGCAATAAAATAATCATAGGTTTAAATTAGATATTATAAAACTCTTTTAGGGCAGCTAGGTGGTACAGTAGATAAAACACTGGCCCTGGATTCAGGAGGACCTGAGTTTAAATCTAGCCTCAGACACTTGGCACTAGCTGTGTGAGTCTGGGCAAATCACTTAACCCTCATTGCCCTGGAAAAATAAAAATAAAACTCTTTACTAAAGATTAAGTTCCCCTTTCTGACAGCTGGAGGCAGGGAGGAGACTTCAAGCTTACTGACTATAAGTTCTTTTTTTTAGTTAGTTCTTTTCAGTAAGCTACATAGACCCATACCCTTGAGAGACCACTTAAAGGTACTTCCCCCCAAAAAAGTTCACAAAATGATAGACATTAATTCTAATCCAATAGAACATTAAATCTAGCAAATGTCCCTCCCTAGGAAAGCCCTATTACACCCTTGACACACCAGCACTCCAAATCTTGGCAATAACTCTAATTTAGCTTAGGAAAGTCCACTAGTAAACTAGTCAAATGGCCTGCCTTTCTAATTCAATTATGTTCAAAACAAGTTTCCTAAGATTGCTACAATTTTTAATTCTTTTTTTCTGTTATAAAAATAAGCTCTATAAATCACTCCTTTGTCTGACTACTGAGGAGTCAAATGACCTAATTTGATTGCAAACACTAGCTTTGCAAATAAATCATTATACTTTAGACTTTTCTGTTTTAGATTTTAAAAATCAACACCATTATAATAACAGCTCAAGTCTACTGGAATAAACAAGTCTTATCAGATATACCAAAAGAAATCCATATCAGAAAAAAATATGTCCCAAACACTTTTGTCCCTAATAAGTTTCTGGTAGCAAAGCACTAAATCAGCTCATCAGCAACTGAGCATATCAGAACTATAATGCATGAAGGGTAAGAATAGTACAGAGAAAGAATCACTGAACTTGGAGTGAGGTGAGATCTTCATTTAAGTCATGGCTCTGCCAATTCCTAGATATTATTTACCTCTTTGGATCTCAGTTTCCTTCTCTATGAAAGGAATAAAAATATTTGCCCTACAAATCTCAGGGATGAAAGTGTTTTGTAAACCCTCAAATAAGAGTAAAGTGTAAGTTATTGCCATAAAGGAGAAGATCTTCACCTGAAGGCTCCATGTGAGATTGTCCTTAGACTTAAACTTAGCATGAATGGGTAAGATTGTAAGAAGAGTGAAAATTGACTGAATGAAGTAAAGATAACATGCTGAGACCTGTGGTCATGGAAAAAGAAAAAGGAGAGTGTCCAAAGTATGGAAACACCTAAAAATGCATGCCAGGCAGCCTCAAGGACTCAAAGGCTTGAGATTTTGCTGTCCAACATCACAAAGGTATTTCTGTCTGAATGACCATCTCAGTTGTTTTCTTCAAAATAACTTCAGTCTATCTGGTTTTCACTCACTCACCTGGATGTGTGCCCCTTGGAAATTCTTTTTCCAGCATCCATAGTGCTTCTCCTCTCTCCAACTTAGAAATTATCTCTGGTTTGGGAACCTGAAGCCCTGGTCATGGGCAAGAAAGAGAAAATGTTGAAAACAGAGTCATTGGAGAACTTAATTCCAGTTCCTTTTTCTTCAGCAAAGAGACCATGATGAGAAAACCCAGAGGGTAGTATAAATGCCTTCTGAAAGAGGCTCTGCATAGTGTTCTCCAAGTATAGTTAGATGGGTCATTGAGTTGATTTGAATCACAAAGAGTTAATTTATTGGTTCCTTCCTGTTGATAGGAAGATTAAAATATTTAATATTTCCAACCAACTTCACAAAGTACATAAGGGAAAAGTAGGAAGCAGGAAGTATATAGCAGTACCTTGATGCTGTCAATTTCTTTTTTTCCTAAATAGTATTATATTTTTCCAAATTACATGTAAAGATAGTTTTCTTTCTTTCTTTTGTTTGGTTTTTGTTGGTTTGGGGTTTTGGGTTTTGGTTTTTTTGGTTTGGTTTGGTTTTGTGGTGCAGTGAGGGTTAAGTGATTTACCCAGGGTCACACAGCTACTAAGTATCAAGTGTCTGGGCCCACATTTGAACTCAGGTCCTCAGGACCTGAATCCAAGGCTGGTTCTTTATCCACTGTGCCACCTAGCTGCCCCTAAAGATAGTTTTCAACATTCATTTTAATGAGATTTTGAGTTCCAAATCCCTCTCCTTCCTTCCTTCCTTCCTTCCCCTCCCTCCCTCCCCAAGTAGGCAAACAATCTGATATGTTAAACATATTTCCACATTAGTCATGTTGTGAAAGAAGAAACAGAACAAAAGGGGAAAATCACACACGCAAAAAGTAAAAATAGTATGCCTCAATCTGCCTTCATACTCCACAGGTTTTTGGAGGGTTTGGGGGTTTTTTTTCTGGATATGGATAGCATTTTTTCATCATGTGTCTTTTGGAATTGTCTTGGATCATTGTATTGCTGAGAAGAACTAAGTCAATCATAGTTGATCATCACACAATGTTGCTGTTACTGTGTAAAATGTTCTCCTGGTTCTGATCATTTCACTTTGTATCAGTTCATGTAAGTCTTTCCAGGTTTTTCTGAAATCTGCCTGCTCATCATTGCTTATAGCCCAATAGTGTTTCATTACACTCATATACCACAACTTCTCCAGCCATTCACCAACTGATAGGCATTCTTTTAATTTCCAATTCTTTGCCACCACAAAAAGAGCTGCTATAAATATTTTTACATGTGGGTCCTTTCCCATTTTTATGATGTCCTTGGGATACAGACCTAGTACTGGTTTTGCTGGATCAAATGGTATGCACAGTTAGATTGTCCTTTGGACATACTTCCAAATTGTTCTCCAGAATGATTGGATCAGTTCATGACTCCACCAACAATGCATTGGTGTCCCAATTTTCCCACATATTCTCCAACATTTATCATTTTTCTTTTCTGTCATATTAGCCAATCTGAAAGGTGTGGGGTGGTACTTAAGAGTTGTTTTAATTTGCATTTCTCTAATCAATAGCGATTCAGAGCATTTTTTCATATACTATAGATAGCTTTAATTTCTTCACCTGAAAACTTCCTGTTCATATCCTTTGACCATTTATCAATTGGGGAATGATTTGTATTCTTATAAAATTAACTGTTCTCTATATATTTCTGAAATGAGGCCTTTATCAGAAACACTTGCTGTAAAAATTGTTTCCCAGCTTTCTGTTTTCCTTTTAATCTTGGTTTTGTTGGGTTTGTTTGTGCAAAAACTTTTAAATTTAATGTAATAAAAATTATACATTTTGTATTTCATAATGCTCACTGTTTCATGTTTGGTCATAAATTCTTCCCCTCTCCATAGATCTGACAGGTAAACTATTTCTTGTTCTTCTAATTTCCTTATGGCATCATCCTTTATGTCTAAATCCTGTTCCCATTTTTACCTTATCTTGAAGGTGTATGGTGTGAGATGTTGGTCTATGCCTAGTTTCTGCTACACTATTTTCTAGTTTTCCCAACAGATTTTGTCAAACAGTGAGTTTTTATCCCAAAAGCTGGAATTTTGGGGTTTGTTAAACAGTAGATTGCTATAGTCATTTACTTCTGTGTCTTGTATACCTTATCTATTCCACTGATCCACCACTCATTCTTAGCCAGTAACAGATAGTTTCAACAATTGCCTCTTTATAATATAGCTTTAGATCTAGTACGACTAGGCCACCTTCCTTTGCATTTTTTTATTAATGCCCTTGATATTCTTGACCTTTTTTTCTTCCAGATTAATTTTATTATTTTTGCTACTGCTCTAACATATTTTTGGTAGTATGATTGGCATGGCACTGAATAAGCAAATTAATTTAGATAAAATTGTTATATTGATTATATTAGCTCAGCCTACCCATGAACAATTGATATTTTCCCCATTGTTTGGATCTGAATTTATTTGTGTAAAAAGTGTTTTGTAGGGGGCGCCTAGATAGCACAGTGGATAAAGCACCGGCCCTGGATTCAGGAGTACCTGAGTTCAAATCCAGCCTCAGACACTTGACACTTACTAGCTGTGTGACCCTGGGCAAGTCACTTAACCCCCATTGCCCCGAAAAAAAAAAGTGTTTTGTAATTGTGTTTGTATGGTTTCTGGGTTTGTTTTGGCAGGTAGACTCTCAAATATTTTATATTGTCTACAGTTATTTCAAATGGAATTTCTCTATCTCTTGCTACTGGGCTTTATTGATAATATATAAAAATGCTGATTATTTATGTGAGTTTATTTTATATCCTACAACTTTGCTAAAGTTGTTCATTATTTCAAGTAGTTTTTTAGTTGATTCTCTAAGTATACCATCATATCATCAGCAAAGAGTGATAGTTTTGTTTCCTCATTACCTATTCTAATTCCTTCATTTTTTTTCTTGTCTTATTGCTAAAGGTAACATTTCTAGTACCATATTCAATAATAGTGGTGATAATGGTCATTCTTTTTTCACCCCTGATCTTATTGAGAAGGCTTCTTTCTATCTTATCCCCATTACAGTTGATGTTTGCTGATCATTTTAGATAGATACTACTTATCATTTTAAGGAAAGTTCCATTTATTCCTATGTTTGCTAATGTTTTTAATATGAATGGGTGCTATTTTGTCAAAAGCTTTTTATGCACCTGTTGAGATAATAGGGGGCAGCTAGGTGGCACAGTGGATAAAGCACCGGCCCTGGATTCAGGAGGACCTGAGTTCAAATCTGGCCTCAGACACTTGACACTTACTGGCTGTGTGACCCTAGGCAAGTCACTTAATTCTCATTGCCCCACCAAAAAAGGGGGGGGGGAAGAAAGAGATAATAATATTATTTCTGTTGGTTTTGTTGTTGATATGGTCAATGCTGCTGAAAGTATTCCTAATAATGAACCAGTCCTGCATTCCTGGTAGAAATTCTACGTAGTCATACTGAATTATCTTGGGGATAAATTGCTGTAAACTCTTTGTTGATATCTTATTTGAAACTTTTGCACCAATATTCATTAGGGAAATTGGTCAATCATTTTCTTTCCCTGTTTTGGTTCTTCCTGATTTAGGTATCAGCATCATATCTGTGTCATAAAAAGAATTTGGTAAGACTGCTTCTTCACCTATTTTTCCAAAGAGTTTATATAGTATCTGAATTAGTTGTTCTTTAAATGATTGGTAGAATTCACTTATAAATCCATCTGGCCCTGGAGATTTTTTCTTAGGAATAATGTCAATTTCTAATTGTACAAAACAAGCAAAAAAGTGTTTTACCTTGGGAATAGTAAAGTCTGCATGATCTCTGGCTCTAAGAACTGCTGGGACCAAAGCAAAGCTAGGCACTCCAGATGGTGGATAGCCTTTACCAGTCATGATCACAGACACCCAAACGAACAGATGTTAAGTAACAGGAGAAAGCTGTGCTTACCCAGGAAGACCAAGTTCCGATAGTTCTCCAGCATCACATTCCTATACAGGTCTCTCTGAGTAAGGTCCAGTTGCCACCACTCCTCCCAGGTAAAGTCCACAGCCACATCCTTGAATGTCACTGATTCCTGTAATAACATACATTTATACTCACCCAAGTATAATCTCTTCATGTTACCCTGAGGAGAATAGCAAAATGCCTAGTGGCCATCACAATTATTCTCCTGTTCCCTCCCCATCTACTACTCCAATCCTGCTAATCTCCAATTCTTGGCAACCCCTCCTATCCACCTGCCTCATGCCCCTTCCCAAACTGCAGAACAAGCTAAAGGAAATCCCAAACTCATGATAACTGGGTTTATTATCAGTAGATGATATCTAACTTCAACTGAGAATTGACTACTGTAAGTCAAATCTTTTTTTTTTAATTTTTAGTGAGGCAATTGGGGTTAAGTGACTTGCCCAGGGTCACACAGCTAGTAAGTGTTAAGTGTCTGAGGCTGGATTGAACTCAGGTACTTCTGACTCCAGGGCCGGTACTCTATCCAATGCACCACCTAGCTGCCCCTGTAAGTCAAATCTTTTACTTATTTCTTATTGATTCTCCTATCACACTGCTCATACTGGTTGTTCCAAATCTTTTTGTTTCTTATGAAGCCCTCAAAATCTCCTCACTACTCCTCCCTCCTTCTCAAAAAATACCCTCTCTCCTACTTCACTGAGAAAATGGAAGCTATCTAACCATAACTCCTTTAATATCCTTCCTCCATTGCCCTTAAACTCTCAATGTTTCCCCCTTCCTGTGTTCCTTCTTCTAGAGTCAAAGGATGAAGTAGTCTTTTTCCTCACTAAAACTAATCCCTCCCCATGTACTTTTGATCCCATTGAGATGCAAGATAGAATGATGGATAGTATAGAAGCCATTGGGTCAGAAAGACCTAGATATGAACCTTACATCACACAGTTGCTCTGTAGGTCTCAGTTTCCTCATCTATAAAGTAAAGAGGTTGGACCAGATAACATCTGAGGTCCCTTCCAGATATATAGCTCCTATTCCATGGCCCCATTTTCATGATCCAAGACAATTCATTAATCCCCTCTGAATCCCAACAAATCTTACACATTTCTCATTTGTAAAATAGGGATAATAATGCCATTACTTCATAGAGCTGTAGAGAAGAGTAAAGTAGGTATATAAAGTGCAAGTCACTTAACCTCTGTTTGCCTCAGCTAACTCTGTAGCAAAATAGGGAATAATAGCTCCTATGACAGTTATTCTAAGGATCAAATGAAATCATATTTTTAAGTGCTTAGCAGTGCCTGGCACATAGTAAATGCTATATAAATGCTTTTTATTAATATTAGTGTGTTCCCCATCACCAGAGGTCCTCACTCAGTGGTTGGATGATGTAGTAGGGATTTCTGTTCAAGTACAATTTGGACTACATTCAATTCACTTCCATTTCACTAACATTTTAACACCTACTATTTGCCAAGACACCATTCTAGGTCGTAGAAATACAAAGACATTCTTCTGGAATGATACAACATGAACACTGGTAAGTAGATACAAAGTAACTTAAAAAGAGAACAAACTCTAACTACAAGATTCACAAAAGTATTGTGAGATTTAAAATTGGATATTAGATCATAAATCTCCCCTCTTTAACCTTTCCCTAATTTATCTCCCAGACTAGTAAATGGAAGAAGCTTCTGGTTTTCTAGTTAGAGCTTTTATTGTATGGTAGTCACAAGGTGATGTTGATTAGAAGGATAGGAAAGTAGAAATACAATACAAATCGTCTTAAGTCTAAGCTTAGTCTATATTCCGTATAAAACTCACCAAAAGCCAAGGCCACCTTTGGGGAGAGAGAGAGACCGTGTTAAGTGCGTGCTGCTGCTAACCGCGAGCTGGGCCGAGTCGAACTCCAGTCAGCATCTGTCTGTGCAGCTCAGTCAGGAGACCAACAGAGCAGGAAAAAGCTCCCACTTCCGTTCTCTCCTTGCCTTTTAAGCTCGCACCCCGGAAGTCGAGTGCGTAGCAGGCAGTCTGACGTGTGCAGCAGGCAGACTGGCGTGCATAGCTCATGCCATTGGTCTCCTCCCCAAAAGGGTGGTCCTTAAAAAACTGGCGTCTTTCAGTTATCCTAACCGACTGTTAAAAAACTTTCATTTTTTTTTTTACCACAGTATCTTAGAAGAAAGAGGTGGCACCTATTCCAAGTCTGAGAGGATACAATGATTATAAAAGACAGTATTGAGAAAGAAAAATGTCCCAGGCTTGGGGGACAGCACAGACCAATGGAAGAATGTTGAGTTAGGGGAACAGTAAATTGTCTGATTTGGATAGAACATAAAATTAGAAAAGAGCATAGTATGAAATGAGGCTGGAAAAGTAGGTTAGAGACAGACTATAGAGGACCTTAAATACCAGACGGAGAATACTATGTTCTATTCTAGACAAGTGGGAGCCATTGAAGATTTTTTTTTGGCAGGGCAATAGGGGTTAAGTGACTTGCCCAGGGTCACACAGCTAGTAAGTGTCAAGTGTCTGAGGCTGGATTTGAACTCAGTACTCCTGAATCCAAGGCCGGTGCTTTATCCACTGCACCACCTAGCTGCCCCGCCATTGAAGATTTTTGAGAAAAGGAGTCACATGGTCAAATTTATTCATTTGGAAGATTATTTGGGTCACAACCACGTGTAGGATAGTTTGGAATGGATAGGAGAGACTGGAATAAGGGAGACCAATTAGCAATCTATTATAATAGTACAATTCAACAAATATTTTTTAAATGCCTACAATGCACCAACCAGGTACTATGCAAGGTGATGGATATGTAAACAAAAAAAGAAAATAATCCCTGCCCTCAATTATTTCATATTCTATGATTGTGTTATAAGAAATTATGAGGGGAGGTTTCAGAAAAGCCTAGGAAGAGTTGTATGAAATGATACAAAGTGAAGTGAGCAGAATCAGTGGAACAATTTACACAATCACAATATTGTAAAGATAAACAACTTTGAAAGACTTTGGAACTCTGATCAACACAATGACCAAACACAAATCCAAAGGACTCATAAAGAAATATGCTATATAGTTCCATATAGAGAGCTGATGGATCAGAGTGCAAGCTGGAGAAATTTTTCTTTTCCTTTTTTTCTTTTCTTTTCCTTTTTTGGTCTGCTGGAAGTCTCAGGGAATTTACATTTTGATGGGGGAATTAAATGTGGAGGAGGGAAAGTTGGCTGAGGGTAAACACATATAACATAGTTTAGAGCTAGCCAAGAGGTGACATCATAGACTGGTTCTAGATAATATAAGAGCTCATCTATCAGAGCCCAAGGTCTCAGGTGAGAAGTCCAAATTCCAGTGGGAAACAGAAGAGGGTCAGAATTGCTACATATAGAGTTCTCAAGTCCATGGTGGGAAGTACCCACAAAAATAGTGAGATAGTAAGGATGCTAGAAAAAAACAACACTTTCTTGGGGCAGCTAGGTGGTGCAGTAAATAAAGCACTAGCCCTGGATTCAGGAGGACCTGAGTTCAAATTCATCCTCAGACACTTGACACTTCCTAGCTGTGTGACCCTGCACAAGTCACTTAACCCTCATTGCAAAACAAACCAAAAAAAAAGCTTTTTTTTTTTATCAGTGTCAAAAAAAAGTTCATCCTTATTGGCCTGGCATTGTGATACTCCATAATATTTGCCATTACCACAAGTCAACAGAGCTTTTAATCAAGGCATTTCCAGATGTTGATTAAGGAGATTACCAAGAACCTTAAAAGATAGAAGTTACATACTGTATTTGGTACATAGTGGGCATTTAATAATTGTTTACTGATTGACTGAATTACCTGAGATCTGGCTACTGTGAACCCAGAAGTCATTCCTTCCTCTTCTTCAGTACTCCTGTCTCTTATAACCTCAATCTTCATCCTACAAAGCTGATGGAGAAGAAAAAAGTCATGAAGGAAGTGAGTCTAAATCCCATATCCCATGCTATCTCTATAGAGTAAAGGGTTAAAAAGAAGACCAGGATCAGTCCCATCCCTTGCTACAATCAAAGAGAGGGGCCATGAATGTTAGTGCCCAGCAGTTTAATTTATGCCTTGCTCATAGTACATTTTAATAAATATTCATCAAATTGAACTGTTGAATCATTTCCTGGGACTAGGATCCTGCCCCTAGATTCCAAAGATCAAGTTCTGTACTGAGTACTAGAACACATGGACTGAATTCATTGTTCTGCCACCCATGTGCAGAGTTTATAAAGAATATGTGACCAAACTCTGTGAGCTCCAATCACTTCCACTTTTTCAACATACAAAAATATTCCCTTCCCCCTTATTGGCTAAAGGCTAGTGAGGAAATCAATTTTCTGACATGTCATTAGTTTAACCACTGGAGAAGCTAGGCGGTCCGGCAGAAAGAATACAGAGCTAAGGGACAGAGAATTTGGATTCAAGTCCAAGTTCTTCTATCACCCACCTGAGAGACCTTATCCCCATGTATTGTGACTCTAATTTTTCCTCCACCAATGGAATTCTATAATACATTAGCAATAGAGCCAAACATAAGATCCTTGAGAGAAGAGACTTCCATTTTTGTCTCATTTCCCCCCACCCCCCAATGCCTAGAACAGTGCCTTACATATACTTGGAATTCAGTAAATGTTAATTGTTGCGTCTCAGTACTTGTTGAGTTACTATAGAACAGTATTGTTTCCCCAACCTGTTATTTGGGAAGGGGATCATCCCAAATGCCTATTCCACATGCATTATTTTATTGCCTATCTCTTTGTCTCTCTGCCTCCCTCCTTCCCCCCTCCCTCCTTTTTGTCTTCTAGCAATACCATTCAATTTCAATGCTTGAAGTATCACCATTACATCTATGACTTACAAACCTTTTCTACAGTTTGACTTCCATGTCAGATGCCAAACCCACATTTCCCAATGCCTAGAACTCCAAAATGGAATTTCCATTCACATGAAATGAACCCAAAGGATACATGACCAAACAACTAGAGAATGGTAAGATGGGTAGCATTCCACCTTCCCCTTGATAACCAGGTCTCCACATCACTTCCTAGTCATTTTCAAACCATACTGTCAAGTATATAAGCTGCCCCATCTTTCAGCTCACTTTTATGTGATTTCTTCCCACCCCACCCCCATTAGAGCGCTTTAGGGCAGGAACTGTTTTACTAGCATTTAGTACAATGCCTGACATATACTAAGTGCTTAATAAATACTTTTCATTCATTCTTCCTTCTGTTATTCTTCTCATCACTGCATATAAGTCATGTATACAAGAAACTAAATCTTCCTTAATTATTGAATGGGACCCAGTAGCTATGTTGCTCATATTTCTTCCTCCTCTCTCCTTCATCTATTTTCCCTCTCATATACCTCTCTTACCTCACCTTTCAAGAAACCCTCCTACATCTCATATTCATCCCTCTCTCTTTTGTCTCTAATCCGCTGTCTTCTCTCTCATCTCTATCTCATTCATGAGAAACGTGTGAACATTCTCATTCATCTCTCCCTTGCTCTGGCTCTCTCAGTCTCCACCCCTTTCTCATCTCTCATTCATTCTTCTGTGATCCCTCTCTTCCTCTGCCATTCCTAGTCCATCATTGCCCCTTTCTCTCATGTCCATCTTCCTCTATTCATCTCTCTCACCTTACTTATCACTCATCTCATACATCCCTCATCATTCATCTTTTTCAATTCACTCTTAATTCACACACCTCACCTTTTCAAACACCTTTCCCCATCATCCCTCTCTTCCCTCTTTCCTCCAACACTCATTTTATTTATCTCCCTATTCTCTAAGATTTCTCCCTCCCTATTTCCCTCCTCACCAACTCATCCCTCCCTCTTCCTATCCCTCCTCTGTCTGTCTCTCTCACACACACATAAATATAACATATATGTATATGTGTGTATGTATGTGTATGTATTTGTAGAGAAATAGATATCTACAGAAGATCTCTATACTCTGTGTGTATATGCATCCTGTCTCTCTCCCCTGAACCCATTTACTCACATTAGCCCCAAGGCACCTGTGTCCAGTTGCTCTGGGACTGGATCCTCCCTGGCAGAGACACCTGAAGAACAAAGGGGACAACCCGGCCCAAGAACTGCGCGTGTGCGATGCGTACAAAAAAAAAAACTACGATTCCCAGAATCCATTGCGCTCCAGCGAAGATTGACGCAAGGCTGTTTCAAGCACCACCACCCACGACCAGAGGAGTGATGATGTGTGGCAGGGTTCTGGGGAGTCCGATCGACTTACTAATAACATTCGACTGCAAAAAATTCAAGGATGTAGACTCCGCCCAAAATGCTTAAGAAAAAAAAGTCTACAGAGGTGATCGCCATCCAAGAGAAGCAGAAAAAGAGCAAGAAGGAAGGAAGGCAAGAGGTTGGTTACCAATTGGACTCTTAGAGTAAAAAGAGTGGAATCCTAACCCCAGACACTTAATGGTCATGTGATCCTCTTGACAACTCGTGATACCTCAGAGCCTTAGTTCTCTCCTCTGTAAAATAGGAATAATCATGCAACAAACTTGCGCATGCTTATCACAGGATTGTGGAGAGGTAAGTACTTTGCAAACCCTAAAGTGATATTTAAATGGAAGTTGGTGCCATTCCTACCCTTTCTCAAGGAGTTCAGGACCTGCTTCAACTCTTCCTCTCCAACCTAAACCCTGCCTTCATACTTAGAGATATGAACATTCATGGTAATGTCCCCCTTTGATGGTCAACCAATTCATCAACCTCAGTAGGTCCTATGACCTTCATCCCCATTCTATCTTAGCAACTCACACTTCTTATACCTCATAGTCACACACAAACTGTTCTTCCTTTATGATTTTTAAATTCTGAAATTTCCCTCTCTAATGGTAGTTGTTTCTCTTTCTCTCTCTGTAGGCCTCACTCCTAAACTTGTTCTTCACTCTCACTATGGCTACCCAACCTTCCATCTCTACTTGTTCACCAAAATGATGATGATGGTGGTGATGGTAATGGTGATAAATGACATCTCATCTGAATACAACAGCAACCCCTTTGAGGTAGGGTTCTATAGGTTTATCTCCACTTTAGAAAGTAAGAAAACTGAGGCAAATAGAGGTTAAGCAACTTTCCTATAGTCATACAAATACTGAGTACTAAAGCAGAATATGAACACAGGTCTCTGTGACTCCAAGTCCCATACTACCTAGGATCTCCAGGTCTGGTCTCACTTTCCTTCCTGTCCAGTATGGACTCTTTTGTTGGCCAGTAATGCACCATTCCCCACCCCCCTGAATCCTTCATCCTTGTCCTTTTGCCATTGACAGCCTACCCTAAATCCTCTGTCACTCTGTACCATCTGTCTTCTTTAACCCTGCTCAAAAGTTGCAAATAGAAGTGATACAACTGTGCTGAATCCAGTGCAGATTCATGTTACTTCATTTCAAATGGGCTCTCAATTCCATACAGCAACTTTCCATTCTTCCCTAATTGACCCCACTGTCATACTAACTCAGGGGGCCTATGCCAAAATCTTCTCCTCTGTCCTCAAGACTCCCACTTCACTCTCTCTCAAATAACTTTACGAAGACCATCTAATCCAACCTAGGCCCATAATGGTTAAATTACTTGCCTGTGAGAAACAAGTGCAGACCCCTCCTCAAAATAAGTCTTTCAGAGGAAGCTTTGGTATGTCAAAAGCTTTTATTGCATTCTCATGAGAGTGGGGCACCCACAGTAAAGCCAATCATTGAGTGTCAATGCTAAAAGCAAGCATCTCCTATTTAATCCTACACCTGCAAAAATCAGTCCCTCCCCTGAGCCACCATAGGTTTCTAGGTACAGAATCACAATCTTCCCAGAAGAGTTCTAGCTAAATTCACCTTGATATGTTACCCCTCCCATATACATATACCTTCATTCGACCCATTATCGAAAATGGGGTGGGAGATTTTAGACGGGGAGGAGAAGTTAATATTAATAAGTCTATTAATCAAGAGCAATAGGGACTAGGGTTAACCTTTTACCTACTTTCCTCTAGTACACCAGTGAGAGCCAGCTCAATTTGGTTTCTATCTCTAGCCCTGAAAACTTACTTTTCTCTTTCTTGAGTTGATGTTATTCACTAGATAATATTGTCTGCTGTTCTCTATATAGGCATGGTTCCCTTGAGAAAATTTCCCTATGTATCAATCTATCTGAGAAGATTCCACCAGTATCAAACCATCACCTTTCTCACATAACCCAAAGTTACACAGATGGTTGGGAAGAGATAGGTTTTGAAACCATGTCATCTGATTCCAGAAGGAAGCATCAATCGTATAGTGGAAAGAACACTAAACTTGGTATCCTGGAATCATTTCCTTTATTACCTGTATCTCTGAATCCCTGATTTTCTTCAAGACTCAGCTCATGTTATCCCAGGTCCCATGGCTGCTGAAATCTATCTACTCTAAAAGTATCCATATATGCCTATTTATTTACATGTTATCTTCCCCCGTTAGAATATAAGTTCTGGGCAGCTAGTGGCACAGGTGGATAGAGCACCGGCCCTGGAGTCAGGAGGAACCTGAGTTCAAATCCGGTCTCAGCCACTTAAATACTTACTAGCTGTGTGACCCTGGGCAAGTCACTTAACTCCCAATTGCCTCACTAAAAAAAAAAAAAAGATTATAAGTTTCTTAAGGCAGGGATTATTTTCCCTTATATACCCAGATTGCAGCATAGTCTCTATCGCAAACTAAGTGCCTAATAAATGCTTTGTTAACTGATTGACTTGATGGCCTGAGTTACAAAGTCAAGCACTGTCCACCTAACTGTGTGACCTCAGGCAAGTCAGTTAACCACTCTAGCCCTCATTACCTCAAGTCTGGATTCTTCTATTAGCCCGAGTTCCTTCCCACTCCAAGCCATCATCCACTCAACCATCAAAAAAAACTTCTAAAACTCAGGTCTGACTATATCATCCCAACACACACACTCAATAAACACCACTGGCTCTCTATTGCCTCCAGGGTCAAATTCAAAATCCTCTTTTATAAAGACCTTCATTACATGGCTTCTTCCTATGTTCAGTCATGCCTTACTCTTCATGGACCCTATTTGGGGTTTTCTTGACAAAGATACTGGAGTGGTTTGCCATTTCCTTCTTCAGCTCATTATACAGGTGGAGAAACTTAGGCAAACAGGATTAAGTGACTTGCCCAGGGTCACACAGCTGAGAAGTTTCTGAGACTAGATTTGAATTTAGGAAGATGAGTCTTCCTGATTCCTGGCCTGGCACTCTATCAACTACACTGCCTAGCTTCCCCTCTTACACATTTCTCTCCTCCATAAACTTTGTAATTCAGTCATGCCGGCCTACTTGCTGTTCCTCAGATAAGACTTCCAATCTCCAGACTTCCAGCATTTTCTTTTTTTTTTCTTTCCTTTCTTTTTTTTCTTTCCTTTCTTTTTTTTGGTGAGGCAATTGGGGTTAAGTGACTTGTGCAGGGTCACACAGCTAGGAAGTGTCAAGTGTCTGAGGTGGATTTGAACTCAGGTTCCTCCTGACTCCAGGGCCAGTGCTCTATCCACTGCACACCTAGCTGCCGCCAACTTCCAGCATTTTCCAATGGATGTCTTTCATGCCTAGAACTCTCTCCCTCTTCATCTCTGCCTCTGGCTTCTCTAGCTTCGTTCAAGTCTCAACTACAGTCCTACCTTCTGCAAGAAGCCTTTCCCGAGTCCTCCTTAATCTTTGTGCCTTCCTCTCTGAAACCATCTCCAATTTTCTTGTATTATCTTGTTTGAACGTTGCTGTAGGATATTGTTGCTTTTCATGAGATGTGAGCTCCTTGAAAGTGGAGGCTAAATTTTTTTTTTTTGGCCTTTCTTTGCATCGCCAGCACTAAGCACAGTAACTGATACATAAGTGCTTGATAAATACTAGTTAACTGAATGACTGAAATGATTATTGAGGAACTGTCCAGAGATATTTTAAAGAAAAATGTAAAAGCTAAGGGAAAGTGGCCCATTTTTTCCAAAAAAGGAAAAAACCTGAATCTGAAAACTATAGACTAATGAGATTGGTTTTGATTCTGGGGAACTTCTAGAATGGATTAAAGAGGTAGTTGACAAAATTTAGAAAGGAAAGCATTGATTACCAAAAACTGAGATTATTTCATCAAGAAAGATGCATGCAGGGCAGCTAGGTGGCACAGTGGATAAATCACGGGCCCTGGATTTAGGAGGACTGGAGTTCAAATCCAGCCTCAGACATCTGACACTTACTAGCTGTGTGACCCTGGGGCACAGTCACTTAACTCTTATTGCCCTGCAAAAAAAAAAAAAAGAAAGAAAGAAAGAAAAGAAAAAAGAACAGATCGTGCCAACTAGATGTGAAGAATGAAGAATGCTGCATTTTAAATAACCTAGATTTTGGCAACATTTTGATAAAATAGCTTATACTTTTCTGGAGAAGATAGAGAAATATGGATTAAATTAGATGGACTTCCCTAGGTATCAGTACCAAGCTTTGTGCAATTTAACATTGTTATGATTTGTAAATAATGTATAGAAGACATGTTCATCAAATTTTTGATGACCCAGTTCTGGGAGAAATATCTAACACAATAAATGATGAAATCAAATTTCAAAAGGCACTTGACAGGCTACATCATTGGGCTAAATCTAATAAATGAAATTCAATAGGGATATAGGTAAAGTCTTACCCTTTGGTAGAATCAACTTAATAAGTACAAGATGAAGGAGGCATGGCTAGACAGAAAATTATCTGTAAAAGACCTCAGAGTTTACAGAGAGTGCATGCTTAGTTTTAAATTATGTGTGACACAGCAGTCAAAAACAAAACAAAACAAAAAAAGCTAAAATAATCTTGGGCTGTAATGAGAGAGGCATAGCTTTCGGAAATCAGGAGTTAATTGTCTCATTAATCCTGCCCTCCTCTGACTTCATTTGGTGTATTGTGTTGAGGGTGAGCACCACAGTTTAACAAAAATATTGATAATCTTTGAGATTGTGTGCAAAGCAGGGCACCCGAAACTGGTGAATGGCCTTGAGTCATGTCATAGGAGAATTTATTGAAGGAATTTGGGAATGTTTATCCAGGAAAGAGAAGACTAATGTTGGGGTGGAAAAGGATAGAGAGAGAAGATTAACTGACTTCAAGTGTTTGAAAGGCTGCCATATGGAAAAGGGTTAGACTAGTTCTGTTTTGCCTTAGAAGGTTGAAGTGTAAAGCAACATTTTCAGTCTTGATGTCAGGAAAAGCCTCCAAAAGATTGGAAGGAATCCAAAAGTGGAATGGACTGCTACAAGCAGTGAATTGGTCTCCCTCTTAGTAACCTTCAAACAAACTGGGTGACCATTTGTCCAATGACTCCTGAGGTCCAGTATAGTGATCAAAATTATATTGTTCTCTGACTAGAAGTATGAGATCCCCTTCTTCTCTAAACATGTGATCCTATGATTTTTGAAAGAGCAAACGTAAGACTTACATTATCTCTAGCATCTATATGTTGGCCATGATAATAGAGAAATTACTAAAATTGCTCATGATAGCATGTAGCTAAGGTTCTGGAGCCGATTGGATAAGAAGAGAGACTGGGGGAGTGATGAGTAGTCACATGCATACCCCAAATGTGTCAGTGCATGCAGTCTACGCATTAGCTGTTTGGGCCAACATCAAAGAATATGAAAGAAGAGCACAGCATGAGATCTGTCACAACCTGGATGTAACAGCCCATCAGAACCAGAGCTAAGGTTGATGCTAACTTGGAATTTATTCACCAGAAGCTAGCAAAACCAGAACTGAAATGAACGAATGAATAAAACACTTATTGAGGTACTAGATACATGCATGCAGCTTGTGAACAATAGAAAGACAATTGTGAGAAAGCAGGATAGTATTTGCCTTCAAGGAATTTGCATTCTAGTAAGGAAGATAGAACATATAGGACCTCATATGACCAAGAAGAAATTTTTGGAAAGGGGACATTAGAGGGAATGATAACTGACACCATGGGGACAATTTGTTAAATCCTTTTCAGAAATAGTAATGTTGAGTTTAATTACTGTTCTCAGAGCTAGAGTTAGGAAGGAATGCCTAAATCCCTAAGAGATATACTAACAATGTCTTCATCAATTTTACCAACTCTCCCATCGATGGTATGCCTCCTATCAGTGTTAAACTTTTGATACCCATTATTAGATTTAAAGTTTAGGTTCAATTTATATTCTTATCTGCTTAGTAATGAATAAGTTTTATATTCAAAATATGTATTGATTGCTTTAGATGCTAATAGGTAAGTTAGCTAAATAGCCTATAATTGACCATTTAGATGTTTTACAAAAATTATCAAGTTTGGGACAAAGGTTCCCCAATAGAAAAGTAGGAAAGGATATAAACAAACAGTTCTTAAAAGAATTGCAAAATATTAGCAACCACATGAAAGAAAGCTCCAAATCACCAATAATAAGAGAGCTACAAATCAAAATAATCCTGAAGTTTCATCTCAAAGCAAATATCAAAAATTACAAAAGAATGAAATAGTGAAAGATTGAGAAGTTGTAGAAAGATAAGCACAGTAATGTATGCAGTTGTAAATTAATCCACATATTCTGGAAAACCATTTGCAATTTTACTAATAATACTTTCTGATCCAGAACTTTCACTGCTAGAATTATATACCAAGGAAATAAGTGAGATAGATGTGAGATAGATAGATAGATAGATAGATAGATAGATAGATAGATAGATAGATAGATAGATAGATAGATAGATAGATAGATGGATGGATGAATGGATAGATAGATGAATAAAGGTCCTTCATAAAGCAAAATATTTATAGCAGTGCTTTTTATGGTAGCAAAAAACTGGAAACACTAGAAACTCATCAATTGTGAATGACTATCTGGTACATGAATGTAGTGAGGTGGGATGAATGAAGAGAAAGATGAATGAACAGCAGGAGGTAGAACCAAATAGAATTTATGGCCTCAGTGTTAATTGCAGACAATCAAATCCAAATCTTATTTCAGAATTTTGCTAGGAAAGGGCCCAAAGTCCTAAACAAGCATTGTTCCACCCATCAGATAAAAATCCTATTGAGAATTCAATGTTTGGTTCATCCAGGAATATCCCAGGCATGTCCCACTGTCACAGTTATTTAGCATCCTCTACTTCTTGCTAGCTTTGTGACCTCAAACCACTCAATTAATCTCTCAGGTACATTGTATTATTAAAATGAGTAGTTTAGGCAAGATGATCCTTTACTTTTTTTATCCTGTAAAATGAATAGTATAAATTTTAGAACAGAAAATTCCACTCCAAGGGCTTTATTTTGTGACAAATCCAATTATTTTTGTCACAATAAAGTAAGAAAAGTCCCAACCTGTATGGACATTGAAGACTTTGAAGAAAAGTGAAATAAGCAAAGGATTGCAGTCATGTTCTCAACTTTCTGCTATTCCTCAGGCCTTCTCTTCCTCTCTTCCTTCCTTCTTTCCTTCCCTTTGTGAGAATTGGTATGGCACCCCTGCTGGACAGATACTGTAGGGAAGCTCTGCCATGAGGAGAAGGCATGTGATTGAAGACATGTGACTTTAGCATCCGTAAACTGGCCAGCCGGCATCTAGGAACTTGCATCAGTAGAGCCGCTGTTAGACTTGTCAATCAGAGTTGCCAGCCAATTAGCTTGGTGTGTGTGTGTGTGTGTGTGTGTGTGTGTGTGTGTGTGTGTGTGTGTGTGTGGACAGCCCTGTTTCCAGTTTCACAGGAGGTTTTGGAAGGAAGCCTGGGAGGAGGGCCCTCTCTTTCACCCAGGACCTCGTATAGAGTGGAGCAGAGATGTTGGATCCTTTAGACAGATAGATGAAGGCATCTTGGCCTCTTTCTCTCTCCTCAGTAAATTATTATGCTCTTTAATAAATTCTCAAAAGTATAAACTCTTGCTAAAGCTTCTAATTTTGGGTGACCACTCATTAGATTTTAGACATTCTAGCTAGAATTTTAGCCCCTTACAGATGGCAACGATACACCTTCTCTTTCCTTTGTTGCGAAATTTTCTAAGTCACAATGTTAGGTGAAGAAAAAAACAAAGTCTCCAGCCAAAAGAAAATAGTTTATTGAGAGAGGGATCCTGGTCTCACAATAAAGGCGAGTCTCAGGTCTAGGACCCAAGGACCCCCCAGCCTCAGGAACCATGGATATTTATAGACAATGACTCCTCCCACGATTTAACACAATCCAAGTGGTATAAATACAATAAGTATCAAATAAGAAGAAAAAACTGATATGGGGTTGGACATATCAAGGAAATTGGGACTATTAAAGTTTAAACTGGCCTACTAGCTAAAGGACAGTACACCTTGAGAAATAAGGGAGTAAGCCCATTAGGTGTGGCAGCTGCCTGGTCTTCACCAGGGGGACAGAGATAACTCCAGAAGTCAGGACCATCAACCCTCACTCAAGCTTACCCCACCCCCAAAAGGAACGTTCCATCATCAAGTGGTCACCCTATCCATCTGGCCACCATCCAGCCCTCTATAAAGGCTTTGCCTCCTTCTGGTGGAGGAGAAATGTAATTCAGAGAATCTTGTCTCTAAATCATTTTCTCCCCTCAAGAGTCTCTCTGGTTCCTTTCTCTAATACCTAAATAAAAGACTATTTTATTCTAATTGGAATTGTGTTCAAGAGGGTGTAATTCTTAAAGAAGAATACCTAAGGACCCCCACCAACCTATTTTCCCCCCATGACAGAAACTATCAGATACCAGCATGGTCACTTGCCATTCTATATACCCTACTTAAAATAGCCCTATTACTAAGTAACAGGCTCATAAACATAGGAAGCCATCTATTGAATGTGTCTTGCCATTTCAGATGAGCCTCTCTTGCCTCTATTCCTTTGGGTATTTCCTACTATCAAAGATTCCCACCATATTGCTTTAAAACATGACTTTTCAACTTCTCAACAGCTCTGATTGGGACCTTTCAGCTCAGAAGTTACTATTTTAGGTATCTGATCTTTAAGCTGATTGGTAGTCATACTTAACCACAATTGGAAGTCAGATAGTTGAATTTTAGCTTAAGTTGTAGAGTAACAAGTTGATAACCTATAGCGTTTGCATTAGCCCCTTTCAATATCTAGCTTACTTATTTCATTATAATTTTCTTAAGCTACTAGTGAATATCTAAATATTTTAAATCACAGTTTATAGTCTATAAACAGATTAGTGCTACTGTTAAATCACTTGTATCTAAGGGTTGGGGAAACTTTCACTCATACCTTCCTATTTTTTTGCTTCCTTCCTTCCTCCCTCCAGGCTCTCTGGACTTTCCTCTAAGCTGCCCTTGAGCCAAGAACTCCTTTCTTATGGTCTCAAAGGTGAATCCTCTACAATGCCTTCACTCTCAGTCTTTACATATCTGAGGAAAAAGCCTTGATCCTGCGAAGCAATGGAATTAGAGCAGAGAGAGTACTGGCTCTGCCATCAAATCCTTCAAATACTGGTTCTGACCCATCTACCTAAGTTACCATAAAAGAGGGAACCCCTTTGCCTCTTAGGCATTGTTATGGGGTAGGACACAGGGTCTGAAGTAACTTTCTTGAGAACATAGACATGCCTTGAAGAGATAAGCCTATAAGGCATGGCTGCTGTCCGAGTGGCACCAGGGAGATAGAGATGTCTGGGAACTGCCTCTCACCCAACTTCTCCATGTCCCACACCAGTGGGGGATGTTTCCCCAATAAAGGAACTTTCCACAGTCGGATGATCACTTGCATCTGTCCCTCCACCATTCTCCTCTATAAAAGCTATGCCCCTTCTCCTATTCAGGAAGATAGGTATCCAGAGAATCATCTCTGTGCTATCTTCCCCTTGAGAGAAGTATGACTTCTTCTAGGTTCCTTTCTCTAGTGCTTGAATAAAAAATTTTATTCTAATTGGATTTGTGTGTGAGAAGGTGTAATTCTTTAAAGAGGAATTCCTAAGGACCCCCACACCAACCATTTCCCCTGTGATAGGCATCAATTTCCTTATCTGGAAAATGAGTAAAGTAGACCAGGTGCCCTCAAGGGTTTCTCCCTCCAGTTCTGGCCTATGATCTGTGAGAAAATAATGGGATTTGGGCAGATACTCAAAGGCTCCCCTGGAGATTATTGTTCTATAAAAGCTAAGGACTTTGAACTCAACAAGAGACCACCTTTAAGTCCAGTGAACCAATGGATTTGGATGATGCCTACCAATCAGCTTAAAGCAGCGTGTAAGGACCGCCTCTACTCCAGACCTATAAAAATCTTCCACACTCAGTTTGAGGGAGTTTGTGGTTGAAGGAGGCTTGTGGCGGAGGACTTAAGGAAGAACCAGATCAGGCTGGAACTCTAGGCTAGATAGGCCTTTTCTTAACTCCAAGTGTTCTCTTTTTTCTAATACCTGGTGTGCTTTAATAAATGCTTAACGCCCAAAGACTGGTGCTAAAGCTTCTAATTTAAGGTGACCGCACATTAGATTTTTTAGACAACACATTTAGATTTTAAAGATCACAGATCCCAAGCCACTGAGGAGCACTTTCTTTGAGGAAGTTTAGACAATGGGACCTGTCTTCCTTTAGCTCTCAAACAATCATCAAAAGTTCATCATGACAAAAAGTAGCAGCCAGCATAGCCCTCAGAAAATGTTTTGTTTGTTTGTTTGTCCTCCCAGAGGGCAGAAGCTGCTCCAATGGTGGAGTAGTAGCAAAGGAGCTGAAAAAGTTTTAGCCAGAAAAAAAAAAACAACCTTGAGACCAAGAAGAGAATTATCATCTGAGAACTTGACATCAGTGTGAATCCCAAGGTGCAGGAGTGTTCTGGGCTGCTCTTGCCCAAGGAGGTCTTTGGGCCTTGGGGAAAGCACCCCAAGTGAGTAGGCATACATACATACATGCATACATACATACATGCATATATAATACATATATACATGCATATGTATATATACTTATTCGAAAAACCTTTTTTTCCTCTGGCAGTACCCTAAATGTTTCCTGTCCAAAGGAGGAACAAAAAGGAAATATAGTTAGTTAAAGAATAGACATCTCTTTAGATCTTAAAAGCTAGACTTCAGTATGTTAAAGACACTGCTACCTCTGGAAAGTCTTGGTCATGGGGCAGAGGCACAGCCCTACCCAATGGATAACAGACACCAAGTGTTCACTATTGCTTGCTATCCGCACCACAGCTTAATTATGGTGACACTCAAAAATATAAAAAATAAGCATATTAGAGTGAAAATATAAAGCAAATTAAGGAGTGAGCACTAACAAAGGGGATGTGAAGATGAGGAAGGGTTTCAGGTAGGAAAGCTTAGAGAATAGAGCTGAGGCTAAGGCAATGAGGGAGGTTGTTCTGGGCCTACAGTGAAATGAAGAGGGAGAGGGCCAGTCTATAGAAAGGCATGGAAAAAAGGCAGGTCAACTTGGGGAACAGAGAGTAGGCCTGTTTGCAGAAACTTAGAGTATATGAAGAAGTTTACTAGGAAATAAATCTACAAAGGTAGGCAGAGACACAAGAATGCAGGTGGTTTAAATAGTCAATTTTTTAAAATCTCCTTTTGACACTTACTAGCTATGTGACCCTGGACAAGTCATTTAACCCTCATTGCCCCGTAAAAAAAAACAAAAACAAAAACAAAAACCTTTTATCCTAGAGTCACACTGTCTCACACACACACACTCAAGCTGTTTCCCACCCTAACATCCTCAACTTGTTCAATAGATCTTTTCCTGGTCTGGGCTTCATCTTCACTGCATTCCCCACCCTCTTTACTTGAGCTCCAGCTTCTCAGCATTCTCCTTAATCAATCCTTTGGATCAGAGCCATAATTATCTATTTTATCAAGCCAGATTAAAGCCTAGGAGGAGCTGCAGAAAAGGGCATGAAGAGGCTACTGACTAGAGGTACTAGCCCCCATGGGCATAGACTCAAGTAAATTATGGAGGCCGAAAAGATGGGTATAGAATGGCTTTCTATTTTAACGTATCTTTATTCTCACTGGAAAGGTGCTAAGATAATTTTTTTCAATGATATTGAAAAGTTAAAGTTCTTAAAGTATCAATGCACAAAGTGAGTTACTTTCTTTTATTAGGAAACCATGTAAACTCCTGACTTGTCTTTGTATTCCCAGCCTAGCAAAGGCCTTTCTTCAGCCACTAATTAATGCTTTCAGAATTGACTTAGTCACCCACAAAGAGTAGAGGGGACTTAACATCTCCTTTGTTCCAGTCACAATGCCTCTCTGAATAGTGACTAAGAAATCTTTAGTCTGCTCTTTCCACTTCCCTCCCTACCTGTGACTAGACACTGAACAAGAGTTAGCAGCTGGAAAATGTGATAAATTACTTACTTGGCTTTCAATTGCAACCTGTGGAAAACCAGAAGGGTTCAAAAGAGAAATATAAATGACCACTTCCTGCCATGCCTGAAGTTAAGGAGAAATTGCTGCAACCAAAATCCAGATTATTAAAGTTTATACTATCAAGGCCCACCACTTAATCCCTTTCTTACTCTTACTTTCTTAGCTCTTACTTTCATTCAGCTCTTCTCAATAAACCTTCCTAAGGACTGCAAAATCCTACAGAATTTCTTTGTCTAAATTCAACATTTTGTCTATCAACATATGTGCTGACACTGTCAATGGCTTTGCCAACACACACACACACACACACACACACACACACACATTGTGGAACCTGCCTGAATATCCCCTGCAATCTATCTACCAAGTCAAAGAAGACGTAGGCACCCAAGTAAACAGCATAGAAACAAACAGTGGACACCATTGCATAAGGACACAGAAAAAAATGCAACTTTTCTCCTGCTGCTGACAAATAGAGTGGACTTCCTGAAGAGAGGGAAATGCCATCATCTGAACCACTATCACATTTAACTTTCTCTTTTTCTCTTGATGCCTTGCATCTCTCTCTGGTATCCGTGGATTGGTGACAAGTCAACCAAGATCCAACACTTTCAGTGAGGTAAAGGTGGAAAGAAAGTGTTTGCTGCAGTGCAACAAAGGAGGAAAGAACAATCTCAAATTTAAACCTGAAAGGAACTTTAAAGGCTATTGAGACCACCCACCTCTTTGGCAAATTTTTTTTATTATATAAAATCTTAAAGGTTTTGAATAAATAAATCTAATGTAGTCAAAATTAGAAGGAAAATGGGTAAATGGGAATAAATCTTCATGGCAAGTTTCTCTGATAAATGTCTCATGACTAAGATATATAAGGAACTGATTCAAATTTATAAGACTAAAAATCATTTCCCATAGATAAATGGTCAAAGGATTAAAAAAACAGGGAATTTTCCAAGGTAAAAATTTAAGTTATCAGCAACCACATGAGAAAATGCCCTTATACACTAATAATTAGAGAATTGCAAATTAAAACTTTGAAATTCCACTTCACATCCACCAAATTGACAAAGATGACAAAAGAGTTGACAAATAATAGAGGGGATGTGGAAAAACAGAAATCCTGCTGACCTGTTGTAGAGCTGTGTCCCACATTCTGGAAAGCATTTGGAACCATGCCCCAAAAGTTACTAAACTATGCATCAAAGAAGGAAGAAAAGAATCCATATGTACAATAAATGGTAAGAGGAGGCTCTTTTCAAGGTAATTAAAAATTAGAAACTAAGGGGTGTCCTATTGTCTAAACAAATTATGGCATGTGAATCCAGTAGAATCTATACTATCCTATACGAAATGATGAAATGGATAGTTTCAGAGGAGACTAGGAAGAGAATTATGAACTGATGCAGATTGAAGGAGAACAAAAACAATTTCTATAATGATAACAAATTTTAGAAGAAAACAACTGTGAAAGACTTTAAAAATCTGATCAATACAATGCTACACCACACAGATCAAAAGAACAAAGATGAATCACCACTCCATCTCCTATCCAAAAAAAAGTAAAATACAGTAAGAAATATATATGTCCGGGGCCATGATATGGATAATGATCTAGTGAAAGAGACTGAGGAGGAGTGCTCAGAAAGGAGGAGAACCAAAAGAGAGTATTGTCACTAGAACTCAGTGGAGATGTTATCTGGGAGGAGACGGTGGTCAACAGTATCATATGCAATGAGAGGTTAAGAAGGATTGAGGACTAAGAAAAGACCATCAAGTTTTCCCACTAGAAGATCATTTATTTAAATCTTCGGAGAGAGCAATTTAAGTTGAGTGATGACATAGGAAGCCAGCTCACAAAGGGTTAAGTAACAAGAGGAAAGGAACTAGATTTTATGAATGGTAGATACAGTTTTTCCTTGGAGTTCAGCTGAGGAAGGAAAAATGCATTTCTGATCAGGTGGAAAGAGCTAAAATCTCTCAAGCTTTCTACCCCAACCACTCTGTTGGATAGCACCCTTCCTTTGTTACCCACACACTACTCCATTATCCATGGTAATATGCCATCTTCCACATCCACTGGAGGAGGGGAATGACCTTTATTTTTCCCTAATTATCTCCATTTGAGTCCTTATAACACAAACACCTAGATGCCTTAAAGAAATTGACTTTCTGGAATTGAAAATACTTGGTTTGTAAAGGGGTGTGTGTGTGTGTGTGTGTGTGTGTGTGTGTGTGTGTGTGTGTGTGTGCGTGCGTGCGTAAAGGTATTTGTTGATGTATGTCCTAGGAGGCAGCCTACCTGGCCTACAATTCCTACATTCTCTGCTCTGCCCTAATGTTTCTATTAGGTGGGATTGACCCCTGCTGAAGAAACTAGGTTCATCAGAGGGAGACTTATTCTTTGGCCAATCTCCTTCCAAGCAGATCTACGAACCAACGTGCACCTACTTCACCATCCTCGAATGGAAAGAGTCTATCCCTAGATGGGAAAGTCTATCACACCCTCTCTCGTGTTCGCTTAAGATTTGAACATATGCTGTAGAATACTCCATTTGATTTTTCACAAAATAAACACCCTATGCATGCAAAGGAGAATAGGATTTTCAAGAATTTTAAATAGTTTACAAAAATGCAATTCAAACTTCTCCCTTGGTGCACTATCCCCTACATCCACTGAGATAATATATGAAAATATGCAAAGCACATTACAAACCTTAAAATGGCATGTCCTTATGAGCTTAATGATTACCTATTCATTATACTCACGTCGACTTACCTTGAACTCGCCGGTGCCAACTCCACTCAGCACCGACTTCCACGAAGTGTCATCTGAGACAGACCAGAAAGCCAAGCATCGCTCACGCCTTCAGGAAGACTTGGAGAGTGACAAAGCCGCAACCCCCCTTCCCCCCCCCCCACCCCCCGCACACCCGAAGGCTTCGGAGTTGCCATTCCAGAGAAAAAGAGATCTAATTTGAAGTGAAAGAAGGAGAGAGAAGGGGCGGCAAACATCCCGCGCATTTGTTACCCTCTTAGGATACAGGTACCTGAGGGGCGAAATCCCAAAATGTTTCACGTACCAGTCAAATCTTCCTTCCTCATTTTCCTCCAGTCCAGGCAAGGGTCCAAAGTCGGCATGGACTCCACCAACGTAAAAAATACAAGGAAAATGAAAAAAAAAATGGGGGGCGTCGGGCGGGGGGCGGGGGCCAGCTAGTTGGCGCAGTGAATAAAGCACCGGCCCTGGATTCAGGAGGAGCTGAGTTTAAATACGACCTCAGACACTTGACACTTACTAGCTGTGTGACCCTGGGCAAGTCACTTAACCCTCGTTGCCCCGCAAAAAAAAAAAAGGCGTTAGGGAATGGAGCGGGGCTGGGAGAGAGAAAAGGAAAATGCGAACTGGGTCTGTGATGCAGCGGAGGAGAGGGGGCCTCCGTGGCTCCTGTGAGTGGCAGGAAGAAGGTGTGTTCTTTTGTGCGCTCTAGAGTAATGGTTCACTGTGCACGGACAATTAATTGTTCACGTGTTACCTGTATTCTGGGGCCAGGTGCCTATTTTCGGGTCTTTACGATGTCAGGTAGTCTGTGGGAAATGTTTGTGTGTAGCCTAGCAATTTCAATATATCTGTTATCTGAAGTAATGGTGATTTGAAACAAAGGATTTGGGTCCAAGCTTAGAGAAGTTAAATTGACAACCTTCTTTCGCAGCTGGCTTGGTGGCGTGCCGTGATCGTATAGTGGTTAGTACTCTGCGTTGTGGCCGCAGCAACCTCGGTTCGACTCCGAGTCACGGCAAGATGCTAGTATCTTTTCACTCATCTGGTTTTCCATAGGTAACAAGTTGAAGGCTATCCAGGCAATAGCATAATTTTTCGACTTCCCATCCCTCCACCCCTCTCCCAGGCTTTTTGAGAAGCTGCATAATGATTCCGTAATCAAAAGATAATAATTATTATGACGACAAAGACGTATTATCTCCCTGAGAAGGGAGGTAAGAAGGCGATTAGGGTTTTTTTAATTAATTTTATTGATATCTTTCATTTTTAAATATACAGCCTAATTTTCCCTACATCTCTTCTCCTCGCAGCGAGTTAACCCATACAGTAAATATTTTAAAGAAAAAGAAAAAAACAACAAAACATACATATGTATGCATACCTGTACATATACATACATACGTTTATTTATTTGTTTGTTTATTTAGTGTGCAATGTTCCAGAGCCCTAAACTCCATCGCACCTATGCAAAGTAGTGAGGGGAAGTGGAATCTCATCTCTTCTTTGAGGCTGTTTGTTCTTTGTAATTTCGCAATATTCCTTTTCGATTAGTCTGTGGTGATTGCGCTTCTATTTTCATTGTTACAGTAGATTAAATTTTAAAAGAGTTGGCTCCTTGGTCCCGGGAAGTAAGATCACCCTAGAGGTCCATGGTTCAAATCCAATCCAACCACTACATATTGATGTTCTTTTTCCTCTCATATATATACACCTGAGTCCCAGAGTTATTCTGACAAAGCAGAATATAGACGTCTCTCCTATCACCACCTGCCCTCCAACTTCCTTATTAAACCCCTCTTACAATTACTGTAAAGTGAGTTATTTTGTTTTTCACAAAATAAACACTAATTTACTCTAGTAATAATATATTACCAGACACTTACTAGATGTGTGACCCTGGGCAAGTCACTTAACCCTCATTGCTATCATCATCATCCTAAATTACTGAAATACCTCTATTTATATGTAAAAAGTAGCATTGAAATATCTCCCAGTGGACACATAGGCTGAGTTTGGAGCCAATAAGATCTGAGTTCAAAGCCTTCTTGCCTCATACATTTACTAGTCATGTGACTAAGTCATTTAACCTCTCAGCCTCAGTTTCCTCAGGGACAAAATTGGGTAGGCGGTGGCTATACAGGTCTTCTTGTGGGACAACCTCTTTTAATCCCCATTTGACAATCCCGGAAGCATTTTATTTTACTCGTATGTCTTTAAATGCTTTCATGAAGTCTTCACATTCCTCACACTAATCCATTTCATTCCTGTACCTATTTCTTTAGTCTTTCCCTCAAATCCAGGAGCACTTTCTCCAGTTCTATACTTTCACAAAACATGCTGGTATGACTATTTTGATAAATATGGAAACTTTCTGTCTTTGACAACCATGGAATACAAGCTTAATTCTGGGATCTCTTGTTTAAAGAGTTTGGACATTTTAGCAATTCTCTTTTTAAAAGCATACTCCCCTTAAAAGTCTACTTTTACTATTCAGAAGACAGTGCTGGCATTGTTGGTTTCATGCTTATTGTGCATGTTCAACCTGGTATCTCTATTGATACAAGCCATTTTAAAAGGTACCTTTGACATTTTTGTTACTATTTTGCTACTGAGCTGATCTACAAATACAGATATTTTCTTTGGTGGCCTTTCAGGGACCTGGAAAACTGTTTGAATAAGAGAAAATTGACAATTTATGGAAGACCAAAGGTGGAAGTTTATAAGGCCAGTTTTCAACATTCTTAAGTGTTACATCAACATGCTACAAACCACAAAGGAGGAGCAGAAGGGGTAAAAAGCCTAACTACAGGGTGTGTAAATACATCAGATCATCCTAACAAGTATGCTGAAGCAAGCTATACTGTAATTTAAACATATTAATGTTTCAAGCTGGATAGAGAATGGAGAAAGACAAGACAGCTTGGGGGGGAAAGCAAGAGCCATCAAAGCACACTGTCAATCTAAAATGCCATCCATGTTCCAGATTCTTTTGAGAGGTAATTTTAAAAATTTATCGGTTCCTATTTTTCTAGTGAAATTGATAAGAAGTTTCAATAAAACAGATTTTGACATAAAAGGCCTACTTTTAAACAAATTTCCTTTGATTTCCAGGATCGTTGTTTTTCATCTAATTAAGCTAAGAGTTAATAGTGTGAATTACAGTTGGGTACATTTGTTTTTGAAATTTTTATTGATGTCTCACTTTTTTAACCTCATTTACACCTTCCCCACATACACCTTCCCCCTCATTCCTACATTCCCCTGTAACAGAGAGAGACACAGACACAGGCAGACACACACACACACACACACACACACACACACACACTAGAATCCAACGGGAAAACTCCCTAACTAGCAAGTGCAACATAATGCCCTGCCCCTGCTCCCCTGCCTTGGCTTCCTAGGGGAGGGAGGTGTGTTTCCCCAATCATGAACTAACACTGGTCGTCCTGGATTTGCATCTTGAGAAGTATTTTTCTTCATAATGACGCTATGAGATAAGTAGTGCATGTATCATTGCCCCATCTTACAGATGAGTAAACTGAGAATCTCTTTAACGGTTAACTGGCTTACCCATAAGGACACGGAAAAAATACTAATGTCCTTCTTTGAGCCCATGTTTACTGACTTAGTCCTGCATTTTTCTGCTTTGCCCCTCTGACTCCAGAAGTAACATTTACTGGAGCCTAGAGAAACAGGGGGTAAAGACGGAGGGCAAATGTTGAAATCGAAAGGTGGGGAGGGGGAGAAGTTGGATTGAAAATGAAATGTTGGGGCAGCTAGATGGCGTAGTGGTTAAAGCGTTGGCCCTGGATTCAGGAGTACCTGAGTTCAAATCCAGTCTCAGACACTTAACATTTACTAGCTGTGTGACCCTGGGCAAGTCGCTTAACCCCCATTGCCTCACTTAAAAAAAAACTTTAAAAAAGAAAGAAAAGAAAATGAAATGTGTTGTAGCAATCAAATTTCAAGTTTTTTTTTTTTAAAGGCATCAGCAGAGGCCTGCACGACTCGAGCATGACTTAGACAGATGGGCGGTGCATTCCTGTAGGTTTGGACTGTGGAAGCCAAGTCCTTCCCAATTTGTGCTGTTGAGTGGATTACCGGAGGGGGGCGCCAGAAAAAGACAGTTATAGCAACGAAAGCAGCAAGGATCTGAGGGACCAGACGAGCCCGAAAATAGGAGCTGACCTCTAATACGGAGAGAGCAGCAGCCCCCAAGTTTGAGGTTCCAGGGAGATTTCTGTCAGATGCTCTGGAGGAAGTATTTCTCTACTACCCGGTTAGTATCAAAGGTCTGCTGTCTGATCCAAGACAATCCCAAAGGACTATTGATGAAACACACTATCCGCCTCTAAAGAAAGAACTGATATGGATGCTATTTTTCACTTCATTTCATTTTTTAAATTTTATTCAAGTTATCTTATACAAAATGACTAATATGGTAATGTTTTACACAATCGTACATATATAACCTATATCTGATTGCTTACCGCCTCAGGGAGAAAGAAGGGGAGGGAGGGATAAAAATTGGAACCCAAAATTATAAATAAAAATGTTTATTACTTTATTTAAAAAGCGGGGGGGGGGAGGGCAGCTAGGTGGCTCAATGGATAAAACACCAGCCCTGGATTCAGGAGGACCTGAGACATTTGACATTTACTAGCGGTGTGATCCTGGGCAAGTCACTTAACCCGCATTGCCCTGCAAAAATTTTTGAAGGGGGGGAGGAGGGGCGTCTGTTGTCTGTGACTAGGATGCCAGTGAAAGTAGAGTTCGTAGGTAATTAAGTAGGTACGACTGTGACAGTTCCCCAGAACCCAGGTCCAGTGACAAGAATTAATTGAAGGGTCTTGGAGAAAAGACGTTTGACTTGAAGTAGGTGAATATTGCCTAGATTTCATGCACATTTAGTTTGGTTTCTGTAGTGTAGTGGTTATCACGTTCGCCTAACACGCGAAAGGTCCCCGGTTCGAAACCGGGCAGAAACAACATACGCTGATTCTTTTGGGTAAAATGTCATTAAAGAATTCTCTAGGGATTCCTGGCACTGGGCCAAAAACATCGTGGGAGTTTACAAATATTGCACTTTACATGTGCGTATGTATATGTATATATACACTAAACTATTCATATGATACATGAAGAACCTCCTATGTTCAAAGCACTATTTTACTGGTCCATAAATATCAACATTCTAAAATTATTCATTCTTTACCTTCAATGAGCATTCTTTTTTTTATGTTTGGGTTTGGGTTTTTTTTGCGGGGCAATGAGGGTTAAGTGACTTGCCTAGGGTCATATAGCTAGTAAGTGTCGAGTGTCTAAGGTCGGATTTGAGCTCAGGTCCTACTGAATGCAGGGGCTGGTGCTTTATCCACTGCACCACCTAGCTGCCCTTCAATAAGCATTCTTAGATTTTTTTTTTAAACTGGGTAATTGAGGACATGAACTTCTAAGTAGAAGACCAGGTGGCAAGCTATACTAAGACAAGGGAGACATTTAAAGCTCTCCTGTATAATTTAAGGTAACTTTTTGCTAGGGAGATCAGGGAAGCATTCAGGAAGCTGAAGTCTCCTGCAAGGTAGAGAAAGTCACTGAAAAGCAGTTGCAGGGGTAATACATCAGACTCCTCTAAACCAGATTCACTGCTTTGCAGTCCACCCATTCTGTTCAATAACATAGCCTTACCCTTTTTCCTGGAAAGCAATTCCTTCTCATCTGTGTTTTCTGTGAGCCAACCCAGCAAAGTGTGGAATGCCTCACGTTCTGGCCTCTGTTGTAGATGATGGATGAATTCTTTGACCTAAAAAGTCTCCCAAAAGACCAAAAAAGTATCCAAAAATGAGAATTGGGAACTGGGATTTTCGTTAGGAACCCTTATAAGAAGCCCTTGACCCACAGTTTGCATGATGACCAAGTGTCCAAATTCCTCAAATTTTATTAAGTGTCTCTAGAAAGACTGGGTGCTACTAGGATCAGGATCCCCTGAACTGAGAAAAATCAGTGATTAGTAACAGTTGCAATTGTGAAGTCAAGCTAAGAGTTTGCACTTTAATACTTTAATCAGGAGAGCTCCTTGAACAGATTCTCCTTGTGGAGATCAGAAGTGGTTCAACAGATCCTTACAGGCACTACTAAGGATGTAAAGGCCCCAAGTTCAAGTCTGGACCACTCCTTTAAACTGGATATGGCCAGTTGAGATTGTGGATGTTTTTATCTTAATAAATTCCATTGAATTCTCCTAATACAAGTCCTTAATTGCCTTAAAGAAATGGACTTTTTTACACTAAAAGCTCACTAATAAAAATACTAATGATTGTAGGGGTGGCTAGGTGGCGCAGTGGATAAAGCATCGGCCCTGGAGTCAGGAGTACCTGAGTTCAAATCCAGCCTCACACACTTAACTCTTACTAGCTGTGTGACCCTGGACAAGTCACTTAACCCCAATTGCCTCACTAAAAAACAAACAAACAAACAAAAATACTAATGATTTGTGTCCTAGAAGGCTGATTAGCTGGCCCCCCTTAGCTGCTCAACCCAACTGTTTCCACCAGGTGGGGTTTATTGGAGGGGAAACAAGTTTATTGGGCAATCTCTGAACTGAGACAAGTGGAAGCTGAAGAGGGATGCCACCACCCAAGGCCTGAGAACTCCAAATGTTTATAATACCAGCCACTATCCAAGATAGGAGTCCAATGGGAGAGAGAGAGAGAGAGAGAGAGAGAGAGAGAGAGAGAGAGAGAGAGAGAGACTGAATCCTAGTTCCTGGGCCAGGTGGAAAGTGAAAAACATAACTTGGATTGACAGAATCCATGCTTCCTTCTCACTGGATCCAAAATTATAAATTTCAGAGGCAAGTCTTTTTTTTTTCCTTTTTCCTTTCTGAATCCTTCCTTTCTTTCCTCCTTTTTTCCTCTCTTTTCCCCTCCATCCCTATCCCCACCCCAATCCACTGTCCCTTACACAATGTCACAATACAGGATATACTGGAAGACAATAACTCACAATAACCTTTAGGTATCATTGTGTGTACATCTTTTGTCCCCAGGTATTTATTTTAAGCACTTAGTAAATAGACTCTGCCTGTTGGTCATTTTTATCTCTTCCAGCAGTTAATAACAGTGCTTTGCAATGTGTTATACAGCTTCATAAATACCTGCTCTTTTTTTTAATTAATAAAGTATTTTTTCCCATTACATGTAAAGATAGTTCTCAACTTTTGTTTATATAAGCTTTCCAATTTCAGATTTTTCTCCCTCCCCTCCCTCCCCCCCTCCCCTAGACAGCAGGTAATCTGATATAGGTTTTATATATATATATATATGTATATATATATATATATATATACACACACACATAATAACATTAATCCTATTTCTGCATTAGTCATGCTATAAGAGAAAAATCAGAGCAATGATGAAAAACCTCAAAATAGAAAAAACAACAGCACCCAAAACAAAAGAAATAGTATGGTTCATTCAGCATCTATACTCCACAGTTGTTTTTTTTTACCCTTGAATTTGGAGATCCTCTTCTATCATGAGTTCCCTGGAACTCTTCCGTACCATTGCATTGGTGAGATGAATATAGTCCATCACAGTAGATCAACACTCAATGTTGATGATACTGTGTACAATGTTCTTCTGGTTCTGCTCATCTCACTCATCATCAGCCCATGCAAGACCCTCCAAGTTTCTCTGAACTCCTCCTGCTCATCATTTCTTACAGCACAATAGTATTCCATTGTATTCTTATACCACAACTTGTCCAAGCATTCCCCAATTGATGGGCATCCCCTCAACTTCCAATTCCTTGCCACCACATAAAGAGCAGCTATAAATATTTTTGTACATGAGGGTCCCTTTCCCCTTTCCATGATTTCTTTGGGAAAAGACCCAAAAGTGAATACCTGCTCTTTTAATAAGTTAATGAATTAAACTAGAGAAGTTTGAGGCCAGGCCACTGATGTTCCAGTAAGTACTGTCCCAAAGCAGACTTACAAACCCCTAACACAGGTAGTGACCACTGATCTTGTTCACTTCTCTCCTCCCTTCCCCATCAATCTTTGCTCAAATCCAAGTCACAGCACTGGGTCCAGAGCCCTTTTCCTTCACCCTTCCCCTTTTCCCACTCCTGTTTTCCATGAGTAGCTTTTGAATGCCAAGGAAAAGTAATCACTGAGAGACTCTGAGGAAAAAGTAAGTTTGGAACAAGAGCAGAGTTGATGAGAAAACTGGAATCCAGTGGACAGTCCCTTTAAAGCTTGTCTACCTCCCCTCCCCAGCCCAAGCTCCTCTACTTTGCTTAATATTTGTCTCTATCTTTAAGGTATGAGTTTTTTTTTTAATTTTTTTAAAATTTTTTAGTGAGGCAATTGGGGTTAAGTGACTTGCCCAGGGTCACACAAAGGTATGAGTTTTTGCTCTTTAAATGTGTGTCAATCAACTATGACTTCTGTCCCTGTCAATAAGTGAGGAATTTGGGACAGAGAATGGGCAAGAGAAATAAAGAGTGATTAGAGATTTCCCAGCTCAGACTGAGTAGAGGCAAAAGAAGTCTACAATGTGCTAGAATTTCTGACAACTATTATACTGAGATCATTCCCCCTGCCTTCTTGAAATAACTGAGAAATTGTTGGCAGAACTGTGAAATGATCCAACCATTTTGGAGAGCCTATTTGGAGTCATGCCCAAAGAGTTATTAAACTGCCAGTATCCTGTGACCCAGCAACACCCCTACTAGGTCTCCTTCTAAAGATGATTAGGGGAAAAGGAAAGGAACTTATATGTTCTAAAATATTTATAGCAGCTCTCATTGTAAAGGCAAAGAACAGGAAATTGAGGGGAGACCCGTCAATTGGGGAATGACTAAAGAAGTTGTGGCATATGATTGTGATGGACTGTTTGAATTTAGAAAAACATGGAAAGACTTGCATGAAACAATAAAGAGTGAAATAAGCAGAACCAAGAGAATGCTGTACACAGTAAAAACAATTTTGTCCTAAGAACAACTTTGAATGACTAAGTCATTTGGAGTATTATAAATATTCACATCAACTAGAAAAGAACCTATGAAGAAAGATGCTATCCACATCCAGAGAAAGAACTAATAAATAGAAGTGTGTATAGTATGGTTTTACATACATACATGTCTAATGATAGCCTTTTCTAGGGCTGGGTGAGGAGTGAGGGAGAACAAAAACAAAAAGTGCACAGCAGATAACATAAGAAAACTAAGAAGAAAGAACAGAAAAGCAGGATAGCTTTGAAAATGATATGTGGTATTTAATATATGGGATTTTTTAAAGTAAACAGTGTGAAATGGAAATTCATTGTTTTATATTAAATCCTCTTTTATGTTGTGCTGTGTACATGGGAATGTTCTCCTTTTTGTATTTCAATTCAAAATGAAAAAAATTTAGAAAAAGAAAAGAAGAATCTCTATATTCTAAAATTTTAAAGCAGTTCTTTTTGTGGTGGCAAAGAACTGAAAATTGAAGGGATTCCCATTAATTGGGGAATGGCTAAGTAAATTGTGGTGGAATACTACTGAGCTGTAAGAAATTATGAGTAGATTCTTAGCACTACTATCCAAGACAATCCCAAAGGACTAGTGATGAAGCATACTATCCACCTCCAGAGAAAGAACTGATATTGATTGAACACAAACTGAAGCATGCTACTTTTCACTTTCTTTCTTTTATTCGAGTCTTCTTATAAAATATTAATATGGAAATGTTTTGCATAATTGCACATTTATAACCTATATCTGCTTACCATCTCAGGGAGGGGGTAGAGAAGGGACGGACAGAGAAAGAATTTGGAACTGAAAACTTCAAATAAAAATGTTTATTTAAAAAAGAAATGATGAGCAGGTCGACTTTCGAAAAGCATGGAGGGTCAGCTAGGTGGCGCAGTGGATAGAGCACTGGCCCTGGAGTCAGGAGAACCTGAGTTCAAATCCAACCTCAGACACTTAACACTTACTAGCTGTGTGACCCTGGGCAAGTCACTTAACCCCAATTGCTCACTAAAAAAAAAAAAAGAAAGAAAGAAAAGCATGGAAAGACTTGCATAAAATAATAAAGAGTTTAATGAGTAGAACCAAGAGTACGCTGTACATAGTAACAGCAATATTTTTCGAAAAATAACTGTGAACAATTAAGTTATTCTAAGTATAATAAATATTCAAATATCACCTGCAAAGGACCTATGAAGGAACGTGCTATACACCTCCAAAGAAAGAGCAAATAAGTAGAAGTATGCATAGTTTAGTTTTACATAATGTTCTAGATAGAGATATCTGTGTCAGCTGGTGGTCTTCTCTATGCCCAGTGGGGAGGGAAGGGAGGGAGACAGTTTAGAACTTAAAATGTAACAAAAATTAAATTAATTTAATTTTTAAAAGGAATAATCAGTCAATGCAACGAGCTAGTAGTAAGCAGCTGTGGAGTGGGGGGGGGGGGGGGTCAGGAAATCCCAAATCTGACTCCCTGAGCAGCCAACACATTCGAGTGGCCAAAATCCGTGTACCTACCTCCGCACAGACATCTCCCATTTCCTCAAAATTGAAAACATTCCCGAGATTTTCCAGTCTAACGATACAAGAATTTAGTCTGTCCTGACCTAGTCTTGATGAAAACATCCTGGCTGACTCTTTTCGCTTTCCTCTCGTTTTCTAAATGTTCGCTGTGTCCATTTAACAAACCATTAAAGCTATTTCTCAGCAAAAGAAAACTAGCTCACTGATATGCTATTTTTCGGCCAAGTGGAAACATCGTTTGCAGAAGTCCTGTGGAACTTGCTGCAAAAAGCTAATTCTGCAAAGCATTAGATGGCAAAGCCTCAGGATAGGGAAGAGAGCGGATTCAGTTTGGCTTATTTTATTTTTCTCAATCGACTCACTGGACAACTGTGCTTTGAAAAGGGGGGTGTCTCTTATTGTAAAAGTAATCCCATTTCCCTACTTGAGAAAGGTGACTTTTAGAAAACTAGGAAGAGAGAACAGTGGCCAGGAATATTGAGATGACTTTTTGCCATAGGTTTAAAATGTTTATCCATCAAGTCAAACTTCAAATTTTTCTGAATGGTTTTAGACATTTTTCCAGTATTTTTTTTCACATTCATAGAGGGCACACACTTGGTGGGGGAGGGGAGTTGTGGCAGGGGAAGGGGGGTGGAGGTGATAGAAGGGGGAGTGAATCAATCCTCTCTTCACATATCATACCTCAACAACAAAAAGCTGAATATGACGTTGAAATTAGGTGAGAAAAGGAGAAATACACGGGAATCAGTTTAATTCACAGGGTATTATTTGCTAAAAATAGCATATCTACCAAATATAAAGCCGAGAATATCTCAAATTCCCTGTTCTTTTTTAAAACACAGTAAAAATTTCTTTAAAACTATCTCTAAGATATTCTCTTCTGTATTGTCAAACTAATTACCATGCATGAATTGTGCAGCGAATACCGTGTGATAGCGTACATTTGGTTGTATAAGTGCTGTTAGAAGGAGAATTGGGCTGGACCAAGCCCAGAAGTTCCCAGAGGCAATGGTCTTAAAATACGAAAATCTAGCCTGTGAGAACCAAGGGAACTTCCAATCTTAAACTGACTAACTTAACTTGCTCTGCTTCCTCCTCCCCCATTCTCCTCTCTCCCCCCACCCAAACCAATGGACAAGAAACAGGGAGAAAACATTTTTTTTTAATTGAGATCGTGTGATTAAGTGTATGTTGTATGCTCCAAGGGTATTTTATCGATGTCGAGAGAAAGTGAGGAAGTGGCCTAGTAAATTGTGTTGATCTTTGTCGAATTCATGAAATTGGGCGGGGGGGGGGGGGGGGGGAATGAAATCTCCTTTTACAGAAGGAAATTCGTTAACAATTGATTGTTAAAGAATTTAAGGAAAAGCCCTGGCAGGTAGCCCGGCTAGCTCAGTCGGTAGAGCATGAGACTCTTAATCTCAGGGTCGTGGGTTCGAGCCCCACGTTGGGCGGCGTTTTTGTTGTCACAGAACAATCTTAAATGTATCCCAAGGATTATTGGTGGATTTCCTCTCTAACCTGGCCTCTCGTATATCCCACAAGTACTCGTAGGCCAAAGATTATTGGCGGTTTTCTTTTCTAGTATGTGTTTACGGACATACAAATGTTTGTTAAATCAGTTTTCCATATTTTTCCATTAGCTCACACGTTCAATCACTACAACATTCAGCAAAATTCACTGAGCTTGAATCACTCCAAAAAAAACTCCAAATAATGCCATAAAACAATTCCTGGAGCAGCAGAACCCAAAAAAGGATGGCTGAGACCATTTTCCAGCCAAAGACGGCTTAGAAGTTCAGCAGGAGGGGTCTGCTATATCTCAGTGGGAATGGAATCCAACCCCGCAGTAACGCAGACACAGATCTAGCACCTGGCTGGCTACACCAGAAAAATTTACCCCCGGAGCCTCTGAATCAGTTGCAGCACCGGAGTATGCTGGAACTAAGCTCACTGTCTGGTTAGAGGGTCCACAGGTTAAGGGGTGTGGGGGGGGGGACACTACAGAGGTCTCTGCTGGAGCTGAGGTGAATTCTGTTGTTCTACCCCAGCTGGGAACCAAGAAGCAATCTTGAGTACTGTGGAGTCACAGTGAGGATAGCTCAAGATCTAGCAGGTTCTTCATTAAAGGATCAGAGGGAATGGAATATGATATTCTGAAGGGCAAAGGAATTGAGATTTTGAAATTCACCAAGCTCTTAGTTTGTGCATAACACTGTGCTGTGATGGAAGTGATACAATGTTTAGGGAACACATCCTTCCTACTCTAAATGTACTTGGGAAATAAGACACAAATACATAGTCATCAAAATATGAAATATTACAGAATATTATGTGGTAAAAAGTTTTAACAGTCGGTTAGATAATAGAGAGACGCCAGTTTTGGGGTTTTTTTAGGACCACCCTTTTGGGGAGGAGACCAACAGCATTGCCTGCTGAGCACTCGACTTCTGACTTCCGGGGTGCGAGCTTAAAAGGCAAGGAGAGAATGGAAGTGGGGGCTTTTTCCTGCTCCGCTGGTCTCCTGGCTGTGATGCACAGACAGATGTGGACTGGAGTTTGACTCGGCCCGGCTCTCAGTTAACAGCACGCGCTTGACTCGGTCTCTCTCCCCAAAAGTGGCCTTGGGTTTTGGTGAGTTTTATACAGAATTATAGACTAAGCCTAGACTTAAGATGATTTGTATTGTATTTCTACTTTCCTATCCTTCTAATCAACATCACCTTGTGACTACCATACAATAAAGGCTCTATCTAGAAAACCAGAAGCTTCTTCCATTTACTAGTCTGGGAGATAAATTAAGGGAAAGGTTAAGTAGGGGAGATTTATGATCTAATATCCAATTTTAATCTCACAATTGGAAAGGTCCAAAGCCAAGTGAGGTTAGAGTATTGGGGAGGTCTTCTTAAAAAAGGTAGATTTGGGGCAGCTAAGTGGTGCAGTGGATAAAGCCCTAGATTTAGGAGGACCTGAGTTCAATTCCCACTTTAGACGCTTGATACTTACTAGCTGTGGGACCCTGGGCAAGTCACTTAACCCTCAATGCTCCACAAAAAACAAACAAAAAAAGGTAGATTGAACCTTGACCTTTTGTGTGTGCCCAAGTAGGAATTTAAGAAGATGAGGGACCACATTCCAAGCCCAAGGGTCAGCAAGAATGCAACATGCAAGGACTGTTACTGGATTCATTCATATTTTTTTTAGTGAAGCAATTGGGGTTAAGTGACTTGCCCAGGGTCACACAGCTAGTAAGTGTTAAGTGTCTGAGACCGGATTTGAACTCAGGTACTCCTGACTCCAGGGCCGGTGCTCTATCCACTGTGTCACTTAGCTGCCCCTGGATTCATTCATTTTGGCTGAAGCTCAGTGCAAAAAAGGGCCCCATACTCCATCTGTCTGCAGATTCACACTCTTTAAGCTTCTGCACTGAAATTCTCTTCCCTGCTCCCTCAGTTGCTGCAGCTGCCAAGGAAAAGGAGAATAACCAAAAACATTCATTGGGGACTGTGTCGTTTGCTGTTTTGTGGCTAGTGGGAAGTTTATCTTAGAGAACTCAAGGATTTGGGTCCCAGCTTCCTCAAGGAAAGTGTCCCTGAACAGGCAGGAATCTGATACCAAAACCTGGACAGCACCTTTGAGGTCACCTAGTTCAACTCCCTTATTTTGCAGATAGGGAAACTGAAGCTCAGGAGGGAAAGGTAACACAGGTAATATAAAATGTCAGAGGTAGAATTTATGAGGTAGGTTTCTGAGAACCAGCACTCTTTCCACTGTATCCCACTGCCTGCTAATAAACTTTTACTTACAATCCACATGAAAAGTAACTCAAAGCCTGAGGGTGATGCAGGACTGGTTCAGAAGAGCTGGAAGTGGGGCAGCTAGGTGGCGCAGTGGATAAAGCACTGGCTCTTGAGTCAGGAGGACCTGAGGATTTGAAACAAATCCTCAAACACTTAACACTTACTAGCTGTGTGACCCTGGGCAAGTCACTTAACTCCAATTGCCTCACTTAAAAAAAAAACAGAAGAGCTGGAAGAGGTGGGGAGACTCTGTCCTGGCCTCTTCAGCAGCCTTCCATTAGTTCTTGGCAGAAGCTGATACTTAAAGGAAAAAACAACCACGCACCCTCCCTAGGCCCCAATACACACCAGCTGGCATCTCAGGATCTAGCACTCTTAACTCACCCTGTATCAGTTGGGAAGTGGGGAGATAGAAAGGGAGGAAAAGGAGAAAGGAGTAGAGCAGAACCAGCAAGAGAATCTGGTGAATTGAGAGACAGCTGGTCTTGAGAAAAGAGGATAGGATCCCCTCTGATTCCCGGTTTCTAGACAAAGATCAGTAGACCAGAATCCCCCATCAGCCCCATAGGCACTGTTTGAAATTATGTAGTTGAGCTAGGCCTGTGGGATAATCAGCTAATACCCTGGAGAACCAGTTAGGCCCTAGGGTTATGAAGGAAGGGGCAGAGGGTGGAGGGCTAGGGGTGTAGATAAGCAAAGACCCACACTGAGAGAATGTGGTGTGATCTTTACTCAGTCAGTCAGTCAACAAGCAATTGATATTCTCTGGGGCACATCAAGGAACCTTCTTCTGGAGAAACTAAACCAGAGGACAGATAACGCCTAGAGAGATAAACTGAACCAAATTGGACTGAGCTAGCTTCTGATTCCTACCCTTCATTCTGGTCTCCCTTACCCTGGGGAGATAAATTTGGGTGTGGCTTTGGCCTTTGTGTTCTGAAGAGGGATCTGTAGCCACCCCTCACCCAATTCCCCCAGCTACCACCAGTGGGGGATGGTCCTCCCTCACTAAAGGAACTTTTCACAGGCAGATGGTCCACCCCCATCAGTCCTCTATAAAAGTACCTTCCAGTCTCCTGTTGGAGGAGATTTGGTACCTCTGAGCCATGTGCTTTATGTCAATCTCCCCATGAAAGTCCAAGGATTTCTTTCATGGTTTCCTTCCCCCCACCCTTCCCTTGCTCCTAAATAAACTATCACCTTATTCTAACTACTTTTGTGTGCAAGAGGGTGTAATTCTTTAAAGAGGAATTCCCAAGAACCCCAACCCCTGATCTAACCCATACCCCATTTCCCACCATTACAAGCACCTGCCAAATACCAGACACTGTACTAAGCAATGAGGGCACAAAGAAAGGCAAAAAAATACATAGTCCCCATTCTCAATATGCTTACGTTATCAAAGATATACATATAAAACATGGATATTAATAAATATAAAAAGATAGATACAAGATAATTTGGAGATAGTCATCAGAAGTGATATGGTGGGAAATGGGGTACGGGTTGGGTTAGGGGTTGGGGTTCTTGGGAATTCCTCTTTAAAGAATTACACCCTCTTGCACACAAAACGCAGTTAGAATAAGGTGATAGTTTATTGAGGAACAAGGGAAGGGAAGGGTGGGGGGAGGGAAACCATGAAAGAAATCCTTGGACTTTTCATGGGGAGATTTGGCATAAAGCACATGGCTCAGAGGTACCAAATCTCCTCCAACAGGAGACTGGAAGGTACTTTTATAGAGGACTGATGGGGGTGGACCATCTGCCTGTGGAAAGTTCCTTTAGTGAGGGAGGACCATCCCCCATTGGTGGTAGCTGGGGGAATTGGGTGAGCAGTGGAGGACCATCCCCCACTGGTAGTGACTAAAGGAATTGGGTGAGGGGTGGCTATGGATCCCTCTTCAGAACACAAAGGCCAAAGCCACACCCAAACTTATCTCCCCAGGGTAAGGGAGACCAGAATGAAGGGTAGGAATCCCAAACTAGCTCAGTCCGATTTGGTTCAGTTTATCTCTCTAGGCATTATCTGTCCTCTGGTTTAGTTTCTCAAGGAGAAGATTCCTCAGTGTGCCCCAGAGAAATTCTGGGGTGCTCTGCGCCCCATGACAGAAGGAAGGTACTAGCTTTGGGAAAGGCTTCTGGTAAAATGTGGTACAATTAAAGCGAAGCAATAGCATTTGCTAAGATGGTATAATAAGAGCAGTAGCTAAAAAACATTCCCCAATAAACCTGGAGCATAATATTTCACAAATACACACAATGCCTTTTTTTTCTGTTCCTAAACCATGTTTTCTGGCCTATTTTTCATTATTCTCCCCTATGTTCATCCTTGCATTGACATCTCTAAGCAGTAAATTGTACATTGATTTAGATTGAAAGATCAAAATTCTTTCTCTACCTCTGTAACAACATCAGAAAAAAATAGATAAGGAAATAAGCATTATTATAGTACTTATGCTAAGCACCTTACACATTTTATCACACTTATTCCCCACAACAGGCTTGTGCGGTAAGGGGTATTATTACCCCCATTTTATAGTTAAGGAAATTGAGACATGGACTTCCAGGTTGGAGCCAAGATGTCAGAGGAAAGGCAGTGAGCTCCCAAACTCATGACACAATCGCTCCAAAAAACATCCAAATAACCTCATAGGAAAATGCCCAGAACAGCAAAACTCACTGAAGAATGTGCTGAAATAATCTTCTAACCAAGAACAGCTTGGAAGGTCAGAAGGAGGGAGCTGCTGTGTTGATACAGGAGTTGAGCCCAATCCCACAGTCACCCTGACACAGATCCAGTCCCAGGAAGGCCTCACCAGAGAAGGAGACCCCCAGAGCCTCTGAATCAGCTGAAGTGCCAGTGTCATCTGGAACTAAGCTCACAGTCTGGTGAGTGGGCTGAGCCCTGGGCAGGGGTCTATGCTGGTGCTGCGGCAGAACTTGGATTTTACACCCCTGCTGAGAACCAGGAGGTAGGCTCAAGTAGCAGTGGCCCAGGTCGGGGAGGGGCACAGGCTTGTCAGAGCTAACAACCACAACACACAAAGCTGGTTGATTAGCAAGTTGGTCTGGGGTCATCTAGGACCAGGAAACAGGCCGGGTGAATGAAGAACTTGATTCTCCTTAAATCATACCACCTGGGACTTCTTAAACTTGGGATAGTGCAACCTGGAAACAGTGCCCCACTTTAAGGAGCTAAAAGTCAAGTAAAAGAAAGGCAAGATGAGCCAATAGAGAAATATGAGGACCATAGAAAGTTTCTTCAGTAACAAGGAAGACCAAGGGGCACCCTCAGAGGAAGATGTCAACATCAGGGCCCCTATATCTAAAGATTTCAAGAAAAATATGAATTGGTCTCAGGCCATAGAGGCACTCAAAAAGGACTTTAAAGATAAAGTTAGAGAGGTAGAGGAAAAAATGGAAAGAGAAATGAGGGTGATGCAGGAAAGACATGAGAAAAAAGTCAACAGCTTGAAAAAATTTGGCCAAATGGAAAAGGAGGTACAAAAGCTCTCTGATGAAAATAATTGTCTAAAAATTATTACCTTGGTTAATCTATTTTGCTTAACTAATCTTAGCACGTAGCCCAGACCTCTGAGCTTCTCTCCCTCAATAATTTTTCAATGAATGATGAATGAATTTCCGAGAGTTCGGTCAGAAGCTATTCAAAATGGATAGGCATAAGGTGGGAGGGATTGCAAGAAGGAGTGGGAGATGGGAGACTCGGAGAGGAAGTTGTGTCAGTTACTGGGAAACTGGACAGCGTGGTTGCAGGGGTCGATCAGTGGAATATCTGTGCTTTACGGGAGAGGTACGAAGGTGGCTTAGTTAGAGAAAACTTTTGGCCATAGAAAGTCTAGATCAGAGGATGTGGTCAATGATAGAAGGACTGAGGTTTGCTTGTGTAGATCCACACAGAATCACTACACCTTAAAAAGTTGCGGTAAAGACATTATCTCTGGTAACTTCGGTTTAGTGCTTAAGGAGATGGACTGGACATCCGGGTTTGCTCGCACAAATTCGAATCCTACCCAACTTTTCAACCTTTATGAAGCTTGAAGTAAGGCATTCACTTTGTTTCTTTACTTTAAGTGGTACTTCTAATTTTTGTGGGTAATTGATCCGGTACGGTTTAACTCTAATCGAGACAAAGAAGCAACTAGGTGTTGTAGTGAGCAGAACTCTGGACTTAGAGTCAGCAAGAACAACTGAAGCTTTTCTGATTCCAGTCTCAGCTTTCTGATTCCAGTCTAGGCTAAGAAAACTGGACTAGTTTGCCTAATAGTGATAGTGATACGGGTAAAAATGTAGCATTTTATAGAGTTCCTAAAGGTTTGCAGAATACTTTACAAAGATTATCCATGTTATGACCACAGTAATTGGCCCGTGGTTATAGTTCTAGTGTCTACGGCCTCATTTGAACTGGAGCTTTTCTGATTTCAGGCTCAGCTTTCCATCCTTTGCACCATCCCCGAGGGGAGACTATCTGCTTGTTCAGGGGACAACCTTATCTAGTGGGAAAATCGGGGCTGTGAATAATTGGAAGGGTCGGTCAGATAGGCAAGCCTCCGAGGACGCACAAGGGTGGGGAGGAAGGACCTTCCTTCAAAAACGAACGTATTTTTACTGCCAAAAGAGCATTTCCTCAAGGCCCATAAGTGGGTGTTGGCCCGTGAAGTCAAATGGACACTCCTTTAGAGTCTCTGGTGGACACAGAGCAGGGGTCTAGTGAGCCAGGTAGGGAAGAGGAGGTGCGGTGTGGTGGGCTTGTGAAGGTCTGGAAATTCCAAACTTGTCAAGTACTCACTTCACAAAGGTCTCCCAAATGTCAGACCTTGAGTCGTTCTGTGGAGGCCAAAATTCAAAGGGCTCGTCCGGGATTTGAACCCGGGACCTCTCGCACCCTAAGCGAGAATCATACCCCTAGACCAACGAGCCGACACACTCACGGTCAAGAAACTCTCCTCTTCCCTCCCAATCGCTCCACCTACTCCAAATTCCGAAACAACAGTCTTCTCAGTTAACAACTCATAGTCTCTCCCTATTAACCAAGCACGACTCACGGATCCAACATTCACTGACTACACTACACCACCAAGTACTTACTTCTTCTCTATCCAGGGGACCCTTAGCCTAAAAGCACCTACTTAGTCTAGAGCCACCAAACACACGACGCCTAATGTGGGTTAACCATACCCAACCGGGGTGGCGGGGAGGGGAGGGGAGGGGAGGGGAGAAGGGGGGCGGGGAAGGCTTGACCTTAAGGGTTTCTACCTGTAATCCCAGCTACCCAGGAAACTAGGAAGGAGAATTAATTACAAGATTTCATCTTGACCGTGTTATCTATCCCATGCCTCTCCAACTTTCCCCAGGGATTCGAGTGCTTGCTCACGTTGTTTTCTACCCCAGATTTCACCCCTTCATTGGCAACAGACGCCAGACCGTTGCCCATTCTGAGGCGTCCAACCATTAGTTAGACTGACCCTCAGAAAAACACAGATGAGGGCGGATGGCATTGCAGGAACAGGGAACAGACAGCCTGTGCTATTGCGCCCGGTCGGAGGACAGTAAGGCCGTGGCTGCCCGCTTACAGAAGCTTGGAGGCAAGATGCGGCCAGCGTCCTTTGCTGAACTCATTACTTTTCCCAAAAAACTTCCTCCCTCTTCTTAACTTCTCTAGTTATCGCCGAGGGAACCACCATCCTTCCAGTCACCCAGGCTCATAACCTCACACCCTCGACTCCACAGTCTCTCCGTCTTTCTGTGTGTGTCTGTCTCTGTCTTTCTCAGTCTCTCACTCTGCCTGTCTCTTCCTCTGACTCTGTCTCTCTATCTCTCTCTTTCTCTGACCCTGTCTCTCCATAGGCAATTAATTCCCAAGTCCTGTCGATTTTACGTCTGTAACATATCTCTTACGTGACCACTTCTTTCTTCTAAAGCTTCCATCACTCTGTTGCTGGTCTTCATCACCTCACCCACCCCCTGACTCTCTAGCCTTTCTACACCTCGGTACGTCCACGTACTCTGAGATTCAATGGCCTCCTTGACAGCCTTTCCCGATTCCCCGTAATGCTGCTAATGCCTTCCCTCAATCGATTGTCTCCTTGATTCATCCTGTGTATGTGGTGTTTGTACACAGTTGTCTGCATATTGTCTCTTCCATACGAAAGTGAGCTTCTTGAGATCAGGTACTTTTAATTTTTTTTATATATTTGGCGGGGCAATGAGGGTTAAGTGACTTGCCCAGGGTCACACAGCTAGTACGTGTCAAGTGTCTGAGGCTGGATTTGAACTAAGGTCTTCCTGAATCCAAGACCAGTGCTCTATCTACTGCGCCACCTAGCTGCCCCGAGATCAGGTACTTTAAAAAAAAAATTGTTTTTTATTGGGGGGGGGGGTGTCTTTCTTTGTCTCCCTAGCACTCAGAACAGTGGATGGCACGTAGTAGGCGCTTGTTTGTTAACTGGGCTTCCCTTACCTCCTAGGCTCTACTCAGGAGCCTTTTCTTCCCTGAAAGAGTTCCAGAAATCTGGAACTAAAAAGGATTCTGTTGACTCCTGAAATGATCCATCTTCTCTGCCATTTGTCTGTTCGTGTCCTCTACCACTCAGTATAATGTAAGTAATCCCCTTGTGGTCAGATAATTCGTCATTTTGATCTGCTGTTTGGTGTTGAGGGTTCAACACAGTAGTGCCTCGTACATTGCTGGCCCTTACTAAAAACCTATTGAATCCAACTGTTCCTCTTTCCTTGTTTCCCACGGGACTCTCCCTTTTAATGTATTCATGGTATAGAAAGCGAGAGGGTCTGTCCTTCTATTGTGAAAAGTCGGCCCATTCGTTCTGGCTTATCCAAAAGGAATCTTGTTTCCGCCCGGTTTCGAACCGGGGACCTTTCGCGTGTTAGGCGAACGTGATAACCACTACACTACGGAAACCCATCTAACAAAGCACCTACGCAAGTAAAACCTCTTGAAGAAATCTGGACTGTTCATATTTAAAAACCTCGTTCCTAGTATTGGGTACAATAACTTAATGGCAACACCCATTGAGGACAAGCCATTTGAGTTGGGATTAAGTAAAGGGAAGGACATTCAACGGGTTTGAGGGAGAGAGCTTTCTTCATGCCTTTTAAAGCTTGCAGAGACGGGCCTTCAGGGCAGCAAAGCTAGTCAAGAATGACCTTGGTAAATTATGGAGACTGTGAAGGAGGCTGGTCTGGGTGGGAAAGAAGATCAAGTTAGGGCAGCGCTTGCTACCGGGCTCTAGCTCCAAAGTAACGGGAGCTTGTGTCTTTATTTAAGAGTTGTGTTATTAATTTTTTTTTAAAGAGTTGGGGATCTCCTGTAGCGTCCAGGACAGTACTCGTTAGAGAGCAGACTGTCCTTTCTCAGGGATTTGCTTCATAAACCTCTTCCTGCTCAGGACTCTGTCTAGTCACCAGAACTTCCGATATATCTGAGAAATGGTTAGAGAAAAATTAAGATGGTCTGCTTCCAAGGTTATACTGACAGGAGAGTAAAGGAAGTCCCCACACCCTGCGAGATCCGGGCAAAACATCACCCTACTACTGCCTCTCCATCATGGTGAAGCTCTTAGATGGGGATGTCTCACAATCTTCTCGTTTCCTGCTTTTAGGTGTAGTTACTGGTTCCAAATAACCAACGAGACTGAGATATCTCAGGCCTTGGGAGAGAATAATTTCTATCTGAAACTGAGACTTCTACCCTTTAACACTCCTGAATTTACCTACCTTAGTACTTCATCCGGTCGTTTATTGAATGCCTCCTTATATCCTTTCTTTTTTTTTCCTTTTTTGTTTTGGTAATGAGGGTTAAGTGACTTGCCCAGGGTCACACAGCTAGTATCAAGTATCTGAGGTCGAATTTGAACTCAGGTCCTCCCGAATCCAGGGCCGGTGCTTTATCCACCGTACCACCGTACCAACTAGCCGCCCTCTCCTATATCCTTTCAAGCCGGACTCAAGTGAAACTTTCGGTGGAGGTGTTCCTAACCCACGGTGCCCAGTACAAGCCTGTGCTAGGAGCGAAGTTTTTAATATGCTATGTCTCAATTCCTTTAAGAGTCTTCACTTGGGCACCCGGTTTGTGAGATGGGTTTCCGTAGTGTAGTGGTTATCACGTTCGCCTAACACGCGAAAGGTCCCCGGTTCGAAACCGGGCGGAAACAATATTTTTTTCGGATAAGAGAACGAGCGAGCTGACTTTTCAGTACAGAAGGGCAGAGACTCTCTCGCTTTCTATACTGGGAATATTTTGAAAGGGAGCATCCCATGGGAAGCAAGGAAAGGGGAACAGTCGAATTCAATTAGGTATTTAGTAAGGGCCAGAGAGGCTCTACTACGCCAACAGCAGATCAAGATGATGAATTATCTGCCCACAAGGGGATTACCTACATTACACTGAGTGGTAGAGGACACGAACAGACAAACGGTAGAGAAATGGAGAGTCACTGGAGAAAAAGGAAATCTTCGAAGGATCATTTCAGGAGTTAACAGAATCCTTTTTAGTTCCAGAGATCTGGAACTCTTTCAGGGAAGAATAGGCTCCTGAGTAGAGTCTAGAAGGTAGGGGAAACCCAGTTAACAAACAAGCACCTACTACATGCCAACCACCCCCAATAAAAAACAAATTATTTTAAAGTCCCTGATCTCAAGAAGCTCACTGTCTTATGGAAGAGACAACATGCAGACAACTATGTACAAACATCACATACAAGGGTTGAATCGAGGAGACGATCAATTGAGGGAAGGCATTAGCAGCATTAAGGGGAATCCGGAAAAGCTGCCAAGGAGGCCACGGTCCGATGTGTACGAAGACTAGAAAAGCAGGCGGTGAGACGATGAAGACCAGCATCAGAATGATGGAAGTTTATGTAAGAGAGATGTTACAAAGGTATAAAAGCAGAAATAATAAACACACCCTTTTCAGATCATAATGCAATAAAAATTACATTCAATAATGGACAATTGAAAAAAAGATTAAAAATCAATTGGAGATTAAATAATCTGATCCTAAAAAACAAGTGGGTCAAAGAACAAATCAAAGAAACAATCGATAATTTCATTAAAGAAAATGACAATGATGAGAAATCAGGTCAAAATTTATGGGATGCGGTCAAAATGGTACTCAGGGAAAATTTTATATCTCTAACTGCTTACATCAATAAAATAGAAAAAAAGCAGACCAATGAATTGGACATGCAACAACAACAACAACAACAACAACAGCAACAAAAAAAACCTAGAAAATGAACAAATTAAAAATCCTCAACTAAACACTAAATTGGAAATCCCGAAAATCAAAGGAGAGATTAATAAAATTGAAAGTAAGAAAACCATTGATAAAATTAGAAACTGGTTTTATGAAAAAAAAAGCATAGATAAACCATTGGTTAATTTGATTTTTAAAAAAGGAAAGGAGAAAACCAAATTACTAGTTTCAAAAATGAAAGGAATGAACTCACCACTAATGAAGAAGAAATTAAGACAATTGTTAGCAACTATTTTGCCCAGTTATATGCCAATAAACTTGACAATCTAAATTAAATGGATGAATATCTACAAAAATATAAATTACCCAGATTAACAGAAGAAACGAAATACTTAACCCAATTTTAGAAAAGAAATTGAACAAGCCACCAATGAACTTCCTAAGAAAAAGTCCCCAGGACCAAATGGATTCACAAGTGAATTCTACCAAACATTTAAAGAACAATTAATCCCAATACTATATAAATTATTTGAGACTTGGAGAATCGAGGATGTGAGGTTGTGACCCTGGGTGACTGGAAGAATGGGAGAAGAGGGAGGAAGTTTTTTGGGAAAAGTAATGAGTTCAGCAAAGGACGCTGGCCGCATCTTGCCTCCAAGCTTCTGTAAGCGGGCAGCCACGGCCTTACTGTCCTCCGACCGGGCGCAATAGCACAGGCTGTCTGTTCCCTGTTCCTGCAATGCCATCCGCCCTCATCTGTGTTTTTCTGAGGGTCAGTCTAACTAATGGTTGGACGCCTCAGAATGGGCAACGGTCTGGCGTCTGTTGCCAATGAAATGGTGAAATCTGGGGTAGAAAACAACGTGAGCAAGCACTCGAATCCCTGGGGAAAGTTGGAGAGGCATGGGATAGATAACACGGTCAAGATGAAATCTTGTAATTAATTCTCCTTCCTAGTTTCCTGGGTAGCTGGGATTACAGGTAGAAACCCTTAAGGTCAAGCCTTCCCCGCCCCCCTTCTCCCCTCCCCTCCCCTCCCCTCCCCGCCACCCCGGTTGGGTATGGTTAACCCACATTAGGCGTCGTGTGTTTGGTGGCTCTAGACTAAGTAGGTGCTTTTAGGCTAAGGGTCCCCTGGATAGAGAAGAAGTAAGTACTTGGTGGTGTAGTGTAGTCAGTGAATGTTGGATCCGTGAGTCGTGCTTGGTTAATAGGGAGAGACTATGAGTTGTTAACTGAGAAGACTGTTGTTTCGGAATTTGGAGTAGGTGGAGCGATTGGGAGGGAAGAGGAGAGTTTCTTGACCGTGAGTGTGTCGGCTCGTTGGTCTAGGGGTATGATTCTCGCTTAGGGTGCGAGAGGTCCCGGGTTCAAATCCCGGACGAGCCCTTTGAATTTTGGCCTCCACAGAACGACTCAAGGTCTGACATTTGGGAGACCTTTGTGAAGTGAGTACTTGACAAGTTTGGAATTTCCAGACCTTCACAAGCCCACCACACCGCACCTCCTCTTCCCTACCTGGCTCACTAGACCCCTGCTCTGTGTCCACCAGAGACTCTAAAGGAGTGTCCATTTGACTTCACGGGCCAACACCCACTTACGGGCCTTGAGGAAATGCTCTTTTGGCAGTAAAAATACGTTCGTTTTTGAAGGAAGGTCCTTCCTCCCCACCCTTGTGCGTCCTCGGAGGCTTGCCTATCTGACCGACCCTTCCAATTATTCACAGCCCCGATTTTCCCACTAGATAAGGTTGTCCCCTGAACAAGCAGATAGTCTCCCCTCGGGGATGGTGCAAAGGATGGAAAGCTGAGCCTGAAATCAGAAAAGCTCCAGTTCAAATGAGGCCGTAGACACTAGAACTATAACCACGGGCCAATTACTGTGGTCATAACATGGATAATCTTTGTAAAGTATTCTGCAAACCTTTAGGAACTCTATAAAATGCTACATTTTTACCCGTATCACTATCACTATTAGGCAAACTAGTCCAGTTTTCTTAGCCTAGACCCACTAGGGGACACCAAGAGAAACTGTTGGGAAATGAAGAAGAATGAAGTTCGGCAGAGAACGTGCTTCCCTTTTAGTGCATTAACTAAAGCCACAGAGGCGGGGGAAACAGTCCCTCCTGCCTGCCCGCCTGCCTGCTTTCCTTCCTTTCATTTCCTCAACCTTATCCAAGACACATTGAAGGACACTCTTCTCATTAACCCTTAGGTGTCAGTGTGTGCACAACTTATGGTTCCAAGTATATCATAACTGCTCAGTTAACAGACTCCGTGTCTTTTAGGTTTGTTTCGGGTTTTTTGCTTGTTTTTTTGTCTCGCCCAGCGCTTAATAACAGTACCCTAGATTTGCAATAAGTAGCATTTTCATTAATACTCGTCCTTAGATATGTTAATGAACTAAAGTGGAGGGGTTTCGAGCTAGGCCGCTGACGTTGCAATGAGTGTAGAGTCCCGAAACAAAGATGACATAGGTGGGAAGCCGAAATCTTGGCCACTTTTCTTCATCCTCTCCGCAACACCGTCCAAGCAATTCCAAGTCACAGCACTGGATCCAAAATCTCTTTCCTTTTTTCTTCAAGGGCTCAATGAAGACCACGAAGAAACACTTAGTAGAAAACCCGGAGGAAAAGTTGAGCAAGAGGACAGAGAGGAGGAGCTTAGAGATGAGAGTGAGCCAGCTGCTGCAGGTGAGAAGAGAAGCCTGTAGTCCAGGTGACCTGTCCAAACACCCTCCCTTGGCTGGGAGTCCGAGTGCACCCTGGGCTGCTTTGCTGAACAGTGGTCTATGCTTTTAAACTATTTGTTATTGTTATTAAACTATATGTCTACTTTCTATGACTTCCGTCTATGCCATTAAGTGAGGGCGTTGTGATAGAAGACAAGCAAAACGTAAAAAAGGAAAAGAATCCGCAGCTCAGGTTGGATGCAAAGAGGCTACTATGGGAGAGAATTTCTGCCATCTATGAATACTGAGATCACCCCGACCACTGTAATATTGTAATATTCAGTACTACCAAGCCGGTACTAGCAGGAGGTGGAGTGTATGAATTGTGTGTAACTTTTCAGAGGATCCTACAATTAGAACAAAGAACCCAGTCACAACACCTTCCTAGAGTATATGTGAACATGAACCTATATATGCTCATTTCCTGATTACACATATTAGGGCATTCTCCTGATTTTCTAAATTACCCACTTTTTGTGGCCTGGGTAACTGAATTTTTCAGAAAACCATAACATATTTTCCTCATAGAGTGGGATATCTTTCAATTACAACATATTTGGACATTTTGTAAAATGTTAGAGCTGGATCTTAGAGATGATACATGCTTACCCCACTTATTTTACACAGAATTATTCCCTACCAATATCAGCTGTTTTAATTCAATTCCATTTCTTTCCTACCCCTTTGCCCTGTGGTTTTCTCTTGCTGAACTCAGTCAGTGGTTGGTACCCTTTGTTCAAAACTTCCAAGAAGGAGCCCAGACTAATTAGCTTTAGCTAGGTGGAGCATTATGGGGGGGAGGGTGTATTATTTTTATATACGTTTTCCTAAAGAAATGTTTTTAAACAAAACGGCACACTAAAATCCTGGGGGTTTAAGATCTACCTGTGTATAAATATAGTGAATGAATCTGCTGTAGGGACATGATTCTCATTTAGAATTCTCACTGCACATCTGACTGTCAAAGAGGGGGCAACCTATTTTATTTTCATACTTTTTTCATCTACAATTTAACTGATCCCCAGAATCTGGATAAAGACCTTGTACTATTTAGGAGATTATTGAAATTTCTCTCTCCTCATTGCCCACCCTCTGGGCAATCAGTCCCCTCCTATCCCCACAGAAGACTTTGAGCATTTGCTATAAAGAAAAAAGTCCATCTGATTTCTCCTCATAAAATAAACACCCACGTGCTTTGTAAAATAGTGTTTTCTCCCACTGCAAATACTTGCAAGCCTTAAAGTGTTATATAAATATTAATTTTTATCATTAATTAGACCTGCCTTGCCCTATTATTCAGCACTGATTTTCCCACAAATGGTCATCTGAGACAGAATGAGAAGTTAGGTGTCACTCATATAATCAATAAGGATTAGAGAGGAACACTTTTCCAGCAACCTGACTGCTCCCCTTCCCCAAAGGGTCCTGGATTTACAATAAAAGGAAAGATATGGAATTTGGATTGAGGGAGAAAGAGAGATTGACTGGTAAACTGCAGGGGCACATCTGTTGGCCACTTAGAATAGGGGAGAGATCCCAAATCCCTAAATGTTTCAGGTGTCAGTTAAGAGAGGTTGCATCAGTGAGCAAGCCAATTTTGTTTACACATACAGCAGATCTGGCTACTAATTTATGGGGTACAAAGAAGAATGGTTGTTTTGGGGTAAGAGCTGGCAAAAACTAATAGAGAGGCTTTTTGATTCAACAATTAACAGGAAATTATGTAAAGTGCCCACATATGCCAAATACTAGGCTGGGTACTGAGGATATGAAAATGAAATAGTTCCTGACCTAGAGGAGCTGATATCCTACTAGAAGAATAAATCAATCAATCAATTAATAAGTCAATCAAACAAACAAACATTTATGAAGCACTTACTATTTGCAAAGCACTGGAGACACAAATAAATAAGACAGTTCCAGTTCTCAAAGAACTTTTACATTCTAATGGGGGAGACAACACACCAGACAGTTTTCAATTAAGTTAAATGGGAAAAGTCCATGGTTCTTAGGGTTCAGCATCAAAGCAGATGTTAATCAATCCTCTTCTTTAATGTCACTTCCACTGATGAAACATAAATTTCTGATGTTGAACCATTTGAAAGTGCCAAAGATTCTGGGGGCAAGAACTTTCTCCAGTAGCTGTAGTAGCACCTTCATGATCAGTTGCCAGGTTCATCTCTACAGGGATTGCTTCCCAGAATTGTAGCTGAGGTCACTGGGATGGAAGCATTGTTATTTCCAAGGCTTTGGGGTACAGGGTTCTGGGCTGTCTCCATCAGAATCTGAGCGGAGGTGAGATGATCAAGGTGGTGGTGATGATTTGTGTGTCATATGCTTCCTCTTTTCTCTCCCTTAGGGTGCCTTGCTGCTTCAGATAGGCTGGTTTATATAGTTATTGATGGGAAGTTGGTGGGGATAACTGGCTCTGCCTCCACAGGAATTGTTTCCCCATATAATGGCTGTAAGTACTGAACTGAAAGCAAGGTGGTGTGGAAATCGCTTCACGCCCAGGATTATTGTGCCTTTGATTCTCAGATTATTTCAATTTATTTATTTTTTATTTTTGGTGAGGCAGTTGGGGTTAAGTGACTTGCCGCCCAGGGTCACACAGCTAGTAATTGTTAAGTGTCTGAGGTCGGATTTGAACTCGGGTCCTCCTGAATCCAGGGACGGTGCTTTATTCACTGTGCTACCTAGCTGTCCCAGATTATTTCAATTTAAATTCAATCCAACCGAAAATCAACAAGTACAAGGATAAATAAATACAGAATGTATGCAAATTAATTTCGTAGGGTGGGGGGAATTCAAAACTGTGAAAGATGGGGAGGGTGGGACCAGGAAAGCCTTCTTGTATGAAGGGGCACTTCACCTCCGTCTTCAAGAAAATTAGACATTCCAAAATCAGATGTGAAAATAGAGAGCATTCTAGGTGTGGGTACTGGGGCAGAGAGGAGGATTTAAGTAGTCAACGTCTTAATGTGAGGAAAGAAGAAAGGAGGGAGTATACCAAAAGACAAAGGATTGCTGGGATATACTCCGCCACTTACCTCCCTATAAAAGCATAAAAGGACACCTTTAAGGACGGCAAAGGGAAAAGGATTTTGCACCCCGCCCCCATATGACAGATCTCCATTTTCAATTACAAAAAAAAAGGTTTAATTTAATTTCACTATTTGAACTATATTGAAAAATGTTATTACATAGCCAATCATACTGTCATGGGGTGCAAAGCACCCCAGAACTTCTCTTGGGCACATCAAGGAATCTTCTCCTTGAGAAACCTAAACCAGAGGACAGATACCCTAGAGAGATAAGCAGAACCAGTTTGGACTGAGCTAGCTTTGGGCCCTCCACCCTTCATTCTGGTCTCCCTTACCCCGGGGAGATAAATTTGGGTGTGGCTGCGGCCTTTGTGTCCTGAAGAGAGATCTGTGGCCACCCCACACCCAATTCCCCCAGCTACCACCAGTGGGGGATGGTCCTCCCTCACTAAAGGAACTTTCCACAGGCAGATGGTCCACCCCCATCAGTCCTCTATAAAAGTACCTGCCAGCGTCCTGTTCGAGGAGATTGGTACCTCTGAGCCACGTGCTTTGTGCCTATCTCCCCATGAGAAGTCCAAGGATTTCTTTCATGGTTTCCTTCCCACCCACCCCCTTCCCTTGCCCCTAAATAAACTACCACCTTATTCTAACTACTTTTGTGTGCAAGAGAGTGTAATTCTTTAAAGAGGAATTCCTAAGAACCCAACCCCTAACCAAACCCTGTACCCCATTTCCCCCATTACAATACTGATATGCCTTTTTTGCCATAGGATTTAAAGTGTTCACTTCTGTCATTGAAGTTTTTTCTTCCCAAGTTTAAGACTTTACCTTTAAACCAGTTGAATTTCATCTTACTCGATTCATCTCAGTGTTCTAGTATATTGCGTTAGCTATAGAGTTCCCAGTGAATTGTCTTTGGCAAATTTGATGATAATTCCATCTGTGTCTTTGTAGTAACTAAGATTTATACAGTATAAAATGTTAAGTATTGCAAACTGCTTTACCAATATTTCTCTTCATGCCAACCCCGGAAGCTGGGTGTTTTTACCTATCCCCATTTTCCATATCAGGAAAGCGAGACACAGAAAGGTGACTTGCTCAGAATCAATAGACAGAGCTCGCACGTGCTGTCTCTCAGACTTGAAACTGACTTCTTACTTCAGTAGTCTTTGACTACTGCGCCACCTAGTTGCCACTTTATTTAAAGAACTGATGAAAATGCAGCAATGCGGGGAACCAATTTACCCACACAAATATTAGAACAGGTGCCTTATTACCTAGTAAGTAAATAGATCAAACTCCTTAAATTCCCACGGAAGCGTCAACAAACGTAGCCAGGAGGATTCGAACCTACGCGGGGAGACCCTAATGGATTTCTAGTCCATCGCCTTAACCACTCGGCCACGACTACATTCAAAAAAAGCAACCTTTTACTATCATTTTTCAAAGCCTAGTGATTCTGTGCCTGTGCTTATTCTCTAAACATAAGTAAATCAAAGTAGTCCTTCTATCATTTACCACATGCTCCAGGTGAGGAGACTTGCTTTGGTTTAAAAAAAAAACACTCAACTCCAATTAATCTTCCTTCATTGTTGTTTGTCCTTCTTTTTGGAAGAGGACCGTGACTTCATCACTTGCCACTGAATTGGATTTAAGTGAGAGAGGGCTGTGCAAGGTCACCAGTCTCACTCTCTCCTGCAGAGCCATCTGGGTCCAGTGGCAAGATATACAGCAGAAAGACTTGAGATGGCCCCGGATGTTAAGGCAATTGGGGTTAAGTGACTTGCCCAGGGTCACAGAACTGGTAACTGTACCTTCGTACCTCTCCCGTAAATCACAAATACGCTACTGACGGACTCCTACACCTACGTTTTCCAGCTTCCCAGTATCTGACACACCTTCTTCCCCTTGGGCATAGCATTCGAAAACGGCGGTCCCCAGTCTCCCACGCCTTCCCTCAGTCCTCTCTCCAACCTTATGCCTATCTACTTTTGAATACCTTCTGACTAAAGGCTATTGAAAAAATAATTGAGCAGCACAGAGGTCTGGGATATGTACTGAGAACAAACCAAAGAAATCGAAGACAAGAGCTCTTGGAAGGATCTTTTGGGGCGGGGGGGTGGGGGGAACAGGAAGGGAATCCCTTAGATATCCTCTTGCACTGATTCTGAGAATGGAAGAATCTGATAAGTACCAGACATCAAAAATCCCAGCAATGAAAGAAACCCGACGAGGATGGGATTCGAACCCACGCGTGCAGAGCACAATGGATTAGCAGTCCATCGCCTTAACCACTCGGCCACCTCGTCTGCCCCAAGATACGTCCTCTTTTTTATTTTCTTTTTTGGTTTCGTTGAGAAGTTCTTTCAGTAGTAAAGTTTTTGTAAATTCTTCTCTTTGAGAGTGGGGATTGAGGGACTAAGTCTTATTTGGAACATCAAAAGCCTTCGAAACACAAGGATTAAAGCTGCAAAGTCTTCCCTTTGGGCTCTTTACCTCCCTCCTACCCGATTCTCTCTAAATTGTAAAGATTATTTTCCCTCTCTTTCAAGCATAGCATACTCTCTGGGAGCTACCCCCCTCACTCACACGAGACCTGGAAGGTTGGGTCCCTGGTGAAGTAACTACTGTGCCAAGCAATTGAGAATATTCCGTGTATCCGAACTCATCAAACTATAGTTCAGGACCCCTTCACCTGGTCGGGGGAACGGGGAAAAGGAGGACGGGAGAGAGAGCAGCAGACAAACCCAGACTTTCCTCGGAAGGGGAAGAGGGAACAGTAGCCGCCAAGACTGGGGTTCCTTACGGCTACACAAAAGTGTTCGTGGACCCGGCGGTTAAACTCAAAGAGCTGAGCCTCGGACCGGGGAGAAAGAGAGAGACAGAGCCTGCCTCGCAGATGTAGTGTAATAGAGATCTTCGATGTCTGATGTTTGTCTGTCGGACAATGCGATTTGAGACTGATGAGGAAAAGACTAGTGAGGAAGGGCGTTAGAACAAGTATAAGAGTTACCCAAAACTCGACCCTGGGAACAAGGTATTTTGATCAAAGGGACAAGAGGAAAATACTTTAACTTGTCTCAGCTGAATTTTTTTCCCACGAATTTCCTTTAATGAAACATGCTTGTCGTGTTAGTTTCCGTAGTGTAGTGGTTATCACGTTCGCCTAACACGCGAAAGGTCCCCGGTTCGAAACCGGGCGGAAACATTAGGTGAGTTCTTTTAATACAGTCTCTAATATGCAAAGCACTATTGCTTTGGGCCTAACATCTATCAGCATTTAAAAATGAGACACTTTGGGGCAGCTAGGTGGCGCAGTGGATAAAGCACCGGCCCTGGAGTCAACACTTACTAGCTGTGTGACCTTGGGCAAGTCACCAATTGCCTCACTTTAAAAAAATGACACATCTTCTGCTCTCCAAGAGCTAATTTAAACTATCCTTAATAATTTAGGATAGTGCTTCTTGAACTTTTCCCCTGGCGATCCCCTTTCGTCAGAGAAATTTTTATGCGATCCCGGATATATAGGTATATAAAATAGGCATCCAAATCAAACATTTACTGTCAGATTTTTCAAGGGAATGCCCATCATTTGGGGAATGGCTGAACAAGTCGTGATATATGAAGGTAACGGAATACTATTGTGCAGTAAGAAATTATAAGCAGACAGATTTCAGAAAAACCTGGAAAGACTTAAGTGGACTGATGCTGAGTGAAGTAAGCAGAACCAGGAGAACATGGTACAGAGTAACAGCAACATTGTGTGATGTTCAACTGTAATAGACTTGGCTTTTCTCAGCAATGCAATGATCCAAGACAATTCCAAAGAACTCATGATAGAAAATATTCTCTACATCCAGAAAAAAAAAAGAACTGTGGATTCTGAATGCAGATTGAACCATATTGTTTCTACTTTTTGTTGGGTTTTTTGGTTGTTTGTTTTGGGGGGGTTTTCTGGGCAATGGGGGTCAAGTGACTTTCCCAGGGTCACACAACCAGTGTCAAGTGTCTGAGGTCGGATTTGAACTCATGTCTTCCTGAATCCAGGGCCGGTGCTTTATCCACTGCGCCACCTAGCTGTCCCCTTATGGGTTGGGGGTTTTTTTGTTTTTTGTTTTTGTTTTTTTAGTTTTTTCCCTTGTGTTCTGATTCTTCTTTCACAACATGACCAAGGAAGAAATATGTGCGTCTCAAATAGCCTCTGACAACCGAAGCCTAACTCCTGGCCTTTTCGTGGCGGAACTGTTTCCACTAACAGGAGAAGGGGCGAAGACGAGTCACTGGCTCCTTAAAAACCAGTCGCTTTGGGCAGGTGGGGCTCATTAGCCTTGGCAGGCAACCCGCCTAGGGGAAGGAAACCCTGATTTTAAACCTCCGATGCCTTGCCACTATACCCATATATGGGAAAGGCTTCGGGAGTTAACCCTGAGGAAACTCAGGAGCCAGAGTTCCTAAGGCAGTTGAATGTTGCACATCACATCCCTCTGGCAACTCCTTCGGAGGCACTGGTGCCAAACTGTATTGGCTCTGCCTCTCCTTTGGATCCACCAATGTCTAGGAGAGGGAAAACCTGCTGCATGGGCAATAGCTTGTTTTCCATATTGATCCGCCCAGGCCTGCGCCCTGGAGAGGACACTCCAGCTACTCCTCATGGGGTAGATACAACACAGGATGCGGCAGTTACCAGTTATAAGTCACTCAGGAACTGTGGCTCCCATATGGGACTACACAGCCACACTGTGGCACCGATCCATGGTCGTCAGCGACTGGTGGAGGCCTACTAGGGAATTTTCTCATGTAGTTATTGATAGCTTGAATTTCTTCTTTTGAAAACTACTTGTTCATAACATTTGAGCATTTGTCTATTGAGGAATGACTTTTAGTCTTCTAATTTTGAATTCATTCCCAATATATCCTGAATGTGACACAATTTTTTTAATGCTGCAAAGATTTTTCCCCTGTTATTATTTCCTTTCTAATTTTTATTACTTTCATCTCAGGCAAAAGACTTTTTTAAAAAATTATGTAATCAAAATTGTTGGGGCAGCTAGGTGGCGCAGTGGATAGAGCACTGGCCCTGGAGTCAGGAGTACCTGAGTTCAAATCCGGCCTCAGACACTTAACACTTACTAGCTGTGTGACCCTGGGCAAGTCACTTAACCCCAATTGCCTCACTAAGGGAAAAAAAAATTGTTCATTTTACTTGTATGATCCTCCCTACCACTTGCATAGTGATGAATTCTTCCATGGATAGACTTGAAAAGTTGATTTCCTTCCTTTTTCCTATAATTTGTTTACAATGTGACCTCTTATATTTGGGTCATGTGTCATTTGGAACTTATCTTGGTTATGTCATGAGATGTTGGTCTAAATCTAATTTCTTCCAGATGCATTCCAGTTTTCCCAGCATTTTTTGTCCAGTTTTAATCTGTCTTCAGGGAGCTAGACATTCCAAAGTTGTATGTGAGGAGGAAAAAGCATTCTAGCATGAGGTATCTAAGAATCTAAATAAACAGGTATCATAATTTCAGAACACAGGACAGGGTGATTTTAACTAAAACGTAAGTCCAATCATGTCACCTGTCCCTATTCAGTAAAACTCCATTGGCTTCCTATTGCTCCAGCAAAAACTACAAAATGCATTATTTAGCATTCAAACCCCTTCATCACCTACTTACACACACACACACACACACTTCATATCTTTCTAGTCTTACACCTTTGACACCAATGCATTGGCACAGGCCTCCTGGCTGTTCCATGAATAAGACACTACATCTTTCAGCTCCAGACATTCTTTCTGGCTGTCCTCCATGCCTGGAATGATCTCTCTCCTAATTAACTAACCTCCAAGTTTCCTTTAAATTTCAAACTTAAAGGGGGCAGGTAGGTGGCGCAGTGGATAGAGCACAGGCTCTGGATTCAGGAGGACCTGAGTTCAAATTTGACCTCAGACAGTTGACACTAGCTGTGTGACCCTGGGCAAGGTCACTTAAGCCCAATTGCCTCACTTAAAAAAAAAATTCAACTTAAATCTCACCTTCTATAGGAAAACTTTCCCAAGCTATCTTAATCTAAGTGCTTCCCTATTATTATTATTATTTATTATAATTATTTCCTATTCATCCTCTGTTTAGCTTGATATATGTGTACATTTATCTATACATATAGATACATATTTGGTTTGCATGTTGTCTCCCCCATTAGACTTGTAAGCTCCTTGAAAGCAGGGACTCTGTTTGGGGTTTTTTGTGTTGTTTTTTTTTTTTTGCCAGTTTCTTGTATCCCCAGTGCTTACACAGTGCCTGGGCACATAGGTGTTAAATAAATGTCTGTGTTGATTGATAAAATGGCCGCTTTAGAATAGGCAAAAAGAGATAGTTCTTCACATGCCCCCCCCCGAAAATGTTAGTAAGTCAGTCAGTTAACATTTATTAATCATCTACTATGTAGTAGTCAAATGGCAAGTAGTAAGCAAACACTCTATTTTAAATTACAAAGACAGTTTTATTTATTTACTTTGTTTGAACTATACTAAAAAAATAATCCTACAGGCCAATCGTTAATGAAATGCCTTTTTGCCATTGGTTTCAAATGTTTGTCCATCAAGTTCAAATGTTTCTGCCCGGTTTTAGAGATCTTTTCAGAAAGCGATATTCCTAGCACTCACACCACAGAGGAAAGATGATAGAAGAAAAAGAAACGCATTCCCTCATAAAATACTGCATCTCAACAAAAATGGATCATTGGAAGTGGCAATTATATAGGAGAGGAAAAGGTAATCAGTTCAAAGAACGGAGAAATCGCTTTAACTTCTAGAGCTTTATTTACCAAAGACAGCAGGTGTCACTGCATGAAACCAAGAACAACGGTCTCCAATCGCCTAGAACCTTTGTCACGGATTTGAAACAAAGTAAAAAAACAAGCAAAAGCCTCCTTTAATATAATCTCTAAGATGTTCACCTTTATATCGTCAAACAATGACCTTACATGAGCTGTGATAGAACATTTGTAGGAACCTCGGCGGTTTTGGGGTTACTGGGCTATCTATACCAGGAATTTGGGAGGTAGTAGTCTCAAAACTGTAACTGTAGCCTTTCAAAAAATAAAAGGGGTCTCTAGTCTGAACTACCCAATATGTCTTTTTCTGGTACTTTGGAAAGTAAACATGGTTGGGGTAATGATGGGGGTGGAGGTGAGGGTATGGCAAGACAATAAACATTAGATAGTTTGAATAAGCATAAGTTCTGTGCTCGATTAATATTCTAGTGATATCAAGAAAAGGCGAGGAAGCCCTTAACACGCTGGGTCGATCTTTGTTGAATTTATGAAAGGAAAAGAGTGACACAAAACGGTCATTCAGAATGTATTGAACCTACATTACTGAAGTTTGTACACAGGTGACTCTTTAATAATTAAGAATTTCTACAAAAAGCAGAAGCCATCAGCCCGGCTAGCTCAGTCGGTAGAGCATGAGACTCTTAATCTCAGGCGCTCGTGGGTTCGAGCCCCACGTTGGGCGAACTTTTTCTTCCACAAAAAGACAACTGTTAGATATGCTTGAACAAAAATATGAAGACGACTTTCTCCTCTCGTACTCAGCTCTATATAGATCCAACTCTGAACGCCCAACCATGATGTAATTATATAAGATATAAGCCTTTTTCTCAGCTTTGGAACTTCTATTTTTTGTTCCTCCGTTCACTCCAGACTTAGACTCTCACTACCTCACTCTTAATCACAGTTTAGTCAGTAAATCTCTGCGTTGGTGTGTGACAGACGCAGAGACAGAGACTATATTGTCAGTATGATTCCTCTGCTACCCTCAATGGACATTATAATCCCCGAGGAAAAGAAGACGCACTTAAATTTTACAGGATGAGTATATTTCATTCATAGCCATGGGCTATGTACGGCCAGAGAGGACAAAGGTTATTACAGATTACAGAGTAATAGGAAAAAGCCTCTATTAGAGGAGATAAATTTAGCCTTGTTCTCTAGGGACCAGGCAGGAATTCAAGAACACAAGAGACCACAAATCAAGCCTGGGAGTCTGCAAAAGCAAAACCTCGCCCGCGGCAAAGGTACAGGGAGTGTTGCTGAATAGGGATGAATCTATCAATCTGGAGCACAAAAGGACAAGCCGTATGATTGGTGAGTAATAGAACATGCATCCGCCGCTGGCCTTCAGGGACTCAACTCGCCTTTAAGCCTGAAAAGCCACAGAAAAATTGGAACCCAAAAACTATAAATAAAAAATGTTTATTACATTAAAAAAAAAAGAATATGGGCAAGATGCCACTACCTGTTTTTTTCATGGAATGCGTACCAAGCCCCCAGTCTTCGGAGCTTGTTACATCCACAGTCAGCAGTACCAGCTTTCAGCTGCCTTGAATGTAACCCGGCGCCACTGAGCTTGCAGTTGCCAAAGTTGCTATTCACTTGAGAATTCCGCAGAACCTAGTACCACTCTTGTAACCAGAACAGCCCAAGCAGCCCAGACCACTGCCCTCTTTATTACTTTTCCCCCTCCCTCTAATCCCATCCAATAAACATTTATTAATCACCTACTCTCTATACCAAGCACTGTGCTAAGTGCTGGAAATACAATTTAATAAAAAGAGTTCTCAAGTAGCTTGCAATCTAATAGGGGAGTGGATAGAGCTCGTCCCCTGGAGTCAGGAGGACCTGAGCTCAAATCCTGGCCTCAGACACTTGAAACTTACTAGCTGTGTGACCCTAGGCAAGTCACTTAACCCCCAATTGCCTCACAAAACAAAACAAAACAAAACAAAACAAAATCTAATAGGGGGAGCAGGCATAGCACACAAAAGAAGGCAAGAAGGGGGCAGCTAGGTGGCACAAGCCCCTGGATTCATGAGGACCTGCGTTCTGTTAGGGCTAAAATTCTAGCTAGTCTGTCTAAAATATCTAATGAGTGGTCGCCAATAAATTATACGCTTTAGGCAAGAGTTAGACTTTTAAGCATTTATTAAGGAGAATAAGAATTTGGTAAAGAGAGAGAAAGGCCTAGATTCCTATCTATTAAAGGGAGAGCACATTTCTAGCTCCCTTCCTCCACAGAGTCCAGAGGAAAGAGCGTCAGACTGAGCACCGGGCTCTTCCTTCCTCCTCCCACTAGCCCGTGTCACTTCCTGACGCCAAAGAAAAGACTCCTGGTCTTGCCCTCAAAGACCTTCGCTTCATGGGTGGAACTCTTCTACAGTAAGTCTCCAGCAGGTGGCATCATTCCAATCGTTACAGTTCAAATATGACCTCAGACACTTGACACTAGCTGTGTGACCCTGGGCAAGTCACTTAACCCTCATTGCCCCACCAAAAAAAAAAAACTATTAAAAAAAAAAAAAGAAGGCAAGAAAATGAGGGAAGGAGTCAGGGGCACCCCGCGAGGACATCTTATTCCGTGGAGTTGAAAACAGGCAGAGCAAGGCACAATGTAGTGGAAGGAACCAAAAGTCCAAGGCATTGGGGAGGAGTTTGGTGCTCTACCCTCCAGCCTTCTAACCAGAGGAGAGAGGAAAGCCTGAGGGAGGTGGTGGTGTCAGTCAACCCGTGAGATAGCAGCATGATGACAGAGTTGAAACCAGGCAAAGCAACAGATGCGAATGGAGTAAGCCAGCACTGGTCAAGGTCGAGCCTGCTGCTCTTTTGCTCCATTCCTTCCTCTCCTTTGGTTCCTCTGATACTACACCACCTAAACCAGTCGCTACTGCCCCTCTAGGGAAAACCCCCAAAAACTTTATCTGTGGATGCATTGGTTTCGATTTTTGTCTGGGTTTGTTTTGTTTTGCCGTGTTAGGGGCCCCAACGGAGTCCAAACTTTCTCAAGTAAAGCATTCCTGAATGCCTTGGGGTCAGAGCTGGAATGCTGGCGGGGACCTTGGAGGGCAATTAGTTCACTCTGTTCATTTTCCAAATGAGGAAACTGAGGCCTAATGGGCAAAGGGACCATCCTTATGGTACAGCTAGCTAAAGGCAGGATTTGAACGCAGCTTTTCTGATGCCAGAATTAGTGCTCTTTCCATAGTATCCCATTGCATCCCTGTATTATTCCTTTTCCTCGAAGGCCTCAGTGAAAGATTTATAAAGAATGTGAACGGGGGCATTGTAGAGGCTTCACCATTGTGAGGGCCAAAATTTGATGTACGGAGCGTTAATTAGGTGACTCGCCTAAATATTGGGGTCCCGGTACCACACCATCGAACCCATCAGTAGGGACTCATCTAAAGCTGGCTCAGAAAGACTTCAAATGATTCGGAGGGAGTCCAGGCTGAACCAGCAGTCATCCACTAGCTCATCGAAGAAGCAGGGCTTTAAAAGACAGAACACCTGCATGCCTCCCCAGGGCCCAAACAGACAGGAAGATGACACTTCAGGCTCTAACACCAATTCACCGTTTTGCAGGTAAGGAAGTGAGGCACTCTGGGGGGAAGGAAAGCCAGAGGGAGCTAAAAGAAGGAGTGCACACAGGTTCTGCTATAAATCCTGAATTGTGGGTCATCAAAGGACTCTGGAAGGACAGAATCCTTTGGTGAGTCCCATAAGAGCTGTTTTACCTTTCTTAAAACGAATTAGTCCTGTGACAGTATGAGCTAAGCCTCTAGAGAGGCTCCAGCTGAGTCTTGGTTTAGGCTAGGTTTCTGAGGCAAGGAGCCTAGGGCATATTGAGTTTAAAGGAGGAGTGGGACTTTTATTTATTCCCATTGTTATCAACTCAATTTCTCTGTTTCCGGGGTTCTCATCTCAGGTGACTGTTTTTAGTTTTCTAGGACAGTCTATCACTTCTACATAAGAAAAAAAGACCTTTTGCTCCTATTGGGCCTGGAGAAATCTCCCCAAACCCCAGCTCTACCCAGACTGTTATCCAATTCCCAATGAATAGGTTCCAAACTACCTTAGTGGTTATTTGCTGTTGCTGCCTGCTGCTGCTGCGGCTGTTCTTCAGTTGTGTCTGGCTCTTTGTGAGTCCATTTAAGGTTTTCTGGGCAAAGATTCTGAGTGGTTGGCCATTTCCTTCTTCAGCTCATTTTACAGAGGAAGAAACTGAGGCAAGCAGAGTTAAATGAATTGCCCAGGGTCACAATGAGTAAGTGTCTGAGGTAAAATTTGGAACTTAGGTCTTCCTGACTCCAGGCCCAGTACTCTATCCATTGCATCCCCAGCTGCTCTAGTCATTATGCTAGGGAAGTAGGAAATAATGTTTCTCTCTTTGAATCTCAGGAGCTTCCTTTAAACTAAAGACCTACTGAATGCCCCTGTAAGCTGCAAGTAACTTGTATGGCTGCAGATCAAAAAAACCTTCAAACATTAGAATCATTCTTAGGAACCACCTAACCTAACCCTTCTGGAAAAGTTTCCCCTCTACAACATAAACTCCTCTAAGTAATGGTCATTGCCAGCCTTTGCTAGAAGTCCTCTAGCCATAGTGTGGAGCAGAGAAAGGACCATAATCTCACACAGGCAGTTCATGTTGGGTAGTCCTACTAGTTAGTGATGTAGGAGGCAAAAAGGGGTCAATAGAAAAACCTAAGACCCAAGCTCTAATTCAGATATGGTTTCTAAGAGGGATTCAGATCCAGTTAATGTATAATTTATGTCAGGATGCTAGGTTCTTGTACCCACAGTAATCAGTACCCATAAAGGGAACATAAAGGGGGCAGGGTCATATAACAATGAGACACAGACAGGGTATGGAAATTCTAATGAAAATGAAGATGTTTTGAAACTAGCCATAGGAATCAGAAAGAGACAATGCACAGAAAAGGCCCAAATTTGTCCCCCAGATTCACCTTATGACATGTAACCCCCCCAAAACACACCTCTACTGAAAATGGTACCTGCCTCAGGGGTCGGTTTTAGGACCCCAGGAACTCCAAATTAGCGATAAAGCCCCTCCCTGTACCTCCCAAAGGTGGAGATTATTATAATGAGACTGATAAATCAATTTATCTATACTATAACTATAACTCTTTCCTTTCCTTATTTGAAAGATACCTTTCCACTATTCTGATTCTCTCTCTGTAGTCACCCACAATATTGCAATAAAACTTGGGAAACTGAGTCACTGAGTCTTGTAATTCTTTTGGGATGACTCACAATCAATTTGACCCTAATTCTAGCCCACATCATTAGGACATTTTCCCTCACTTTGCCCCAATCTAACCCAATAAATTTATCAAGTGCCTACTATGTGACAGACAAGGTACTAAGTACTGGGGGTACAATTAATAAAAAGATAATCTCTGCCCTCAGGGAGTTTACAATCTAATTGCCTCCTTTGTAATTTCCACCCATTGCTCTTGGTTCTATCTTCTGGAGCAAAAAAAAAAAGAATTTAGTCTTCTACATGACTGTTCTTCAAATATTGGAGAACAGCTCTCATGTTTCTCTCAAGTCTCTTCTTCCCCAGAGGAGACATCCACTTCTTTCAACTGATCATCACACAGAATGGATCGTATGCTTTTCCACAATCCTAATTATGTCTTCTGGACATATTCCAGCTCATTTGTACTCTTGTTTAAATATGTACTCAAAACTAATACAATACTCTAGATGTGTACTGAGAAGGAAGCTCTGCATAGAGCCAAAAAAATTAATCAGAATGCCAAGGGCCTTCAGTCTTTCTGCTGTCTAAGATAGTTAAGTTAGATACACCCACCAATTTGTGATCCTGATAAACTTTCCCCTGGCCAACGTCACGACTTAAGCCTTGTACGGATAGGTGATCTGGAGAACTTTTCCACCACATCTAGGTCTGATTAGGAATGCTCCCTCCAACATCTGGCACCAATTTCCTCTTCTCAACCAAGCCTATTTAAAAGGTATGTAATTTTGTCTCCTGAGCCCCAACTTTAAGCGGTGTTCTCTCCTCATCCCCCTAAATATCTCCCTCCCCTCAGACTGTGATGAGTTTTCTGCAAGTGGGCACAGACTTCTGTTTATATTTCCACGGTGATTAATATGCTTTTGTTTTTGCCTGCTTGACATTGTATCATCTTCCTGAGAACCAATTTCCTAGAAATTCCCCTGAACCCCCGGTTATTTGCTTTAACCCGAGCCATGAGGTGAAATAATAGCACTTTTCATTGATAAATAACCTCAGCGTCCTGGAAAATCCCATCAGTTTTGGTTCTCCACCCTCTGTCCTTCTGATTAGAGGGTGGAGCCATGCATTCCAAAACCTCCACTTAAGCACGGAGTTTAGCACAGGATATAGTCTACCCTTAGCTCCCGATACTGTCAGCTGGCTAGGAATGAAGCTAGTATAGCGATAGGGAAAATGAGAAGTTGGGGAGGGGATGGGGGGGAAGGAAAGAAGACAGTTACTGACTTGACATTGCAATGAATTATCATCCTAGCTTTCAAATATGTGACTGGAAACCGATAGTAGAAAACCAAAAAACTGCCGTGACTCGGATTCGAGCCGAGGTTGCTGCGGCCCAAACGCCCAGAGTACTAACCACTATACGATCACGGCACACCCACCAAGCAGATGCTGATAATTGTCACTTCTACTTCATCTAATTAAACTTAAGTAAGCTAATTTCTAATTCTTTTATTTCAGTTCTTGATTTTCTCCATCTGTAGGTGTATCAAAGTACGCTTAGTTGCTAGGTCATACACGATTCCCACAGTCCACCCTACTTCGTAAAGAACCGATAATAAACGCCTAGGCGCAGAAGATAATAGGCACCTGGGCAAAGGTGCAATCAACTGGCTAGTCATGGCGGACACTATTACTCCCCCGAAGTCCACCAACTTTAGATACTTGCCGATACTTCAGGAGAATTGGGAAGGAAATAGTTGACTTACATAGGAAAACTTTGGGGATTTAGACCACTCGGATGCATCCTAAGAGGCTACCAAACCTTGAGTGACGTTTGCCAGCCCCTCTTTCTCCCCTCAACTTCAAATTCTATCTCTTCTCTTCTAGGATTGTACATCAAGGTATCCCTTGTGGGCAAACTCTTAGTTCCTTCTCAGACCATTCCTGATTTCGAGGGTGATCACTGGCTTCCCAATCTGTCTCAAATGACCCTCCATAGAAAAGTCCGTGCTGAGCAGAAATGACACTCACCTGGCTGAGGGCAAGGCAGCGAATGTGTAAAGATGATAGACTATTAATGTCATAGCATTTTAAGGTTTGGAACTTCAATGGATGCCTGTATCAGTTTTCATACTATTTTTATAAACTCGAGTCTCTGCATTGCAAAAATCCTGTTCTCCATGGCACGTACTTTATTTTGAGAAAGCTTAAAAAACTGTGTATTTAAACTGTATATGTTCAGATCCTCAGTGAACATGGGAGGAAGAGGCTGACAAAAAGCCATTTCCAGCACATCTCTTCCCATCCTAGGATAATGACGTATGTACCAGTGTGTTGTGAGACTGCTCGAAAGACGTTTCTTTCAGCTCTTACTGACTTGCCTCATTGTCCAATGTACCAGTCTTCTGATAAACCTAGCTTTCTCTGCAGGGGCCAACCCTACCTGATGGGAAATGTTGATGCTTTGGAGATAAAGTACTGGAGACCACCACCCTTCAGGCTTACCCCAAGAGCTCGGAGGGGAGTAGTCAGAAGTCCTCTGGATACCCAACCTGCCATTTTGAACAGGAGTTGGGGGGAATTATCTCAGAGGAGAACCCTACATTGTAACAAAGCATTCTCTTCCTCCCCCAAAACCATCCATATAACAAATAGTATTTTATGAGAGGGAAAAAAAGGCAACCCTCTTTTGTTTCTTGTTCTTTTGCTCCTTTTAATTTAAATTTTTTATTTTCTGTTACTTGTTTATCAGAAACTTGATTTCTAAAGGTATGTTTTCCTTATCCAGTGAGTCATCTCTTGTAACAATAAAATATATATATAGAGAGAAAAAAGTTCAGCAAAACTAATAAACATATCATTTTCATTTGACAGCACATGAATGTTGCACAATCATAGATCCCTACCTTTCCAATTGAAGGAAGGAAGGCAGATTTTCTTATCTCATCTTTCAGGGCAAGTTTGGCCATTTGTGAAATTATTTTTATTCTGAACTTATATACAAAAAATAAGCAAGAAGAGAATTGTATGTGAAACTATGAATCTCCACTTCACACCTCTTGCTTAAAAAACAAACTAATAAATTCGACACTTATTTCCAACCCTATCTGACTTCTTTGTGCATCACTCCAAACTTGCTTCTAGTTTTTACCCTTTGGCCCACAGGCAATACTACTACTAGGCCTGTATCCCAAAGAGATCATCCAAAAGGGAAAAGGGACACACATGTACAAAAATATTTATGCAGCTCTCTTTGTGTGGCAAAGAATTGGAAATCAAGGGAATACCCATCAGTTGGGGAATGGCTGAACAGTTGTGGTCATGAATGTAACTGAATACTATTGTGCTGTCAGAAATTATGAGCAAACAAGATTTCAGAAAAACCTGGAAAGGACTTATGTGGACTGATGCCTGAGTGAACTGAGCAGAACCAGGAGAACATTGTACACAGTAACAGCAGCATTGTGTGATGATCAACTCTGATAGACTTAGCTCTTCTCAGCAATACAATGATCCAAGACAATTCCAAGAACTCATGATGGAAAATGTTCTCCACATGCAGAAAAAAAAGAATTTGTGGATTATGAATTCACATTGAACCATACTGTTTCTACTTTTATTTTTGTTTTTTTGTTCTGATTCTTCTTTCACAACATGACTAATGCAGAAATATGTTTAATGTGATTGTATATTGTAGGGGCCAAATTTAATATGTAGAGAGTTAATTGGGTGGCTCATTGTAATACTGGGGTTCAGAAAATGATGAGGGACTTCTAGTCCAATACTTCCTCCCCTCCGAACTGCCTTTTTTAGATTTTCTACCAGCCAATAAGAAAGGAGCTTAACAGCCTCTTTTCCACAAACTGAATCAGGTTTTATAATGGGAATAAAATACACAGGAAAGGTGAATTAATAAAATCAAAGACAAGGGAATAGGAAAAAGAAAAATGGATAATCCCTCTAACTCTAAGAAAGCCTATACAATCACCCAAACTCGCTTTCAGCTCAGCTAATTTCAAAGAGCTGGGCTCATTATTAACTCACCACCTGGAATCCCTAGCTTCCATAGGAAAACAGCCATGCAGCCAAGGCCCACAGGACAAAACTGCCAGCAAAAAAATCTCTCTCTCGTCCACATCACGCAGCTCACCCACCCGGAAAGGAGACAGCTCCTCTCATCGAGGGCTTACTCTCCCTCCCCAAAAGGGGAGGTCCTTCAAACTCAATCTTCTCCTGCTGATACCAGCAGCATAGGACAGGTGTGGCCCATTCCAATCAGTCTGCCAAATTCCATATATATATTGTATGTGTATATATATATATAAATATATATATATATATACACACACTATATCAGATTGCTTTCTGTTTTGGGAGGGGTGAAGGAAGGGAGGGAGGGAGAAAAAATTTGGAACTAAAAATCTTATGAAAACAAATGTTGAAAACTATCTTTACATGCTACTGGAAAATATAAAGTGCTTTTATGATTAAAAAAATTAAATGTCTTTGTTTTTTCCATCATGGTTTGTTATCTCCTGTGTCCTGTCCCCAAACAAATCCACACATTAACCCTAGTGTTTGTGTGTGGTTTTGTGTATACATACACATATATATGAGATGTATATGCTTATATATGTGAACATATATACACACATATGTGTATGTGTGTATATATGTATGTATTATATGTATATACACATACACACTCATCCCTTGAGTTCATCACTTCTCAGTCAGGAAATGAGTAATATGCTTCATCCCAGATTCTCTGGAGGCATGATTTGTTCTAGCTTTGATCAGAGTTCAAGACTTGGTCTTAAACATTTGGGCAATTTTTTTTTTAGGTTTTTTGTGGGGCAATGAGGGTTAAATGACTTGCCCAGGGTCACAGTGCTCAGGGCCAGTGTTTTATCCACTATGCCACCTAGCTGCCCCTGAGCAAAACCTATACCAAGGGGAACATGTTTTCACTTGAGGGTTTCCCGTTATCATCCCAAAGTCCCTAGGAAACAAACCAGGCCTGAGAATTATATTATAGTTAATGTTATAAAGTGAGATTGTCCTTGGATGCCACTTCTCTCCCTCCCTGGGGGGGGGGGGTGGGGTTGGGATGGAGGGTTGGGGGAGAAAGCCCAAGGGAATTAAGCTTGTGTCAAACTGTTTCTAGGCCAAAGAATTCGTCTTTCATCTACAATTACTGTTCAGACCATTGGTTAAGTTAATGTCTATTCCAAGCTCACTCAGGAGCTTCTTCCTGTAAGTTTCCTTGATCTACCTAGCAAAAATAGTATTCTCTACCTCAACAAATGACCTGGCATCAGAATAGGGACCTCACCAGAAACAGTCTTTTATAATCCTGTGCCTATTCCAAGGTAAGAAAGTAACTGATCATGTTCTTAAATAGATAGTGACTGATCTTATTCTTAAAAACATTAAACTGTTTCGGCCGGTTTCGAACCGGGGACCTTTCGCGTGTGAAGCGAACGTGATAAACCACTACACTACGGAAACAAACCTAAGGCTAAATGGCCTCAAATTGAAAATTAAAAAAATAAAAACAGCTTACCTTCCAATTCTGTTTAAATGCCTTACTTACCTGCATTCCTTTTAGGTCATTGCTACTCTGGTACTTATCTGTGTAACTCTTGGGACCTTTTCACATTCACTGCAGTTGCAGGGAACAAAGAAACTCAAACAGCAAAGTCTCTACGGAAAAATCCCTCTGGACCAAGACTTCTGCTCTTTCTTTCCCTAGCCTTTGAAGCAGCTCTTTGATGCTAACCCAAGGATGGAGAAACTCCCAACCAGCTGGCAGAAATCTCTCTGGAACCTCAACCTTAAGGGTCTGATGTGGCTCTCAACTCTGCAGAGGCTAGCCAAAGTTTGCACAGCACTCCAGAGCCTTGCTGCTCTCCTTCTGCCAACCAACACCTTTTCCTTCCATTGGCCCCAGCCTTGTCTTGGAAGCTATCAGAAGAACCCAGAACCAGCCGTGAACAAGATTTTGGCCTCTACCCTCTCTCTAGACATGCTGGTATCTGCAGGACCATCATACTTGGAAGAGAGGGATATCCAACTTGGATTCCTTCCTGGTCCCTATCTTCTTCCAGTGTTGCTCCCAGAGAACCTTTCCCTTGCAGCTGGGTAACCTGAAGTGCTGAATGCTAGCCACCACTCCCTCTTCACATTTACTAATCCCTTCTTTGATCCCATTTCCCAATTTCACTCGCTCAGACCTAACAACCTGCTTTAGTGTTGTGAGGTTCTCTTGATGACTCTCCATGTTGGGAAACCATTTAATTTTGAAAATAATTTGCCATCCTAACACAGGAGTCTCCTTCATCTTCCTAATGTCGGACTACTGGATTGGATTCCCACCTTCCCTCCCCCCACCCCCCCACCCCCCGCCGCCGCCACCACCACCACCACCACCTTGTCTCCTTGGGAGTGAAGGAAAGGTGCTCAATGACTAAAGGATTCCCCTCCTCCCATAAGAATGGATTAAAACACAAAATAGTCATCAACCCAGCCTGAAACACATCTCTGGTAAGGTATATTTTGAGAAAGTACCTGAAATAGATTTTGAGGATGCAAAATCACAGGTAGGAACTAAATAGGAGTTTAAAAAAAACTTTAAATCAGATACGTATCTTTAAATCATCACTAGATACTGTTAGTACAAGAGGGAGAAAACTGGCAGATTTCTACCCAGACCTGTAGGCATCTATCTCTATTATCCTGATATCTTTGGTGATACTTGAGGGAGGGTAGCTAAGACAGTCTCCATATAGCATAATTCCAAACTGCTTTCCAGAATGCTTGGTCAAATTACAGCTACACCACGGAGTGCATTGGTTTAAGGCCCTGAATAGCAATATCCACCTGATGACCTTGGACATGTAGCGATGATGGGTCATATGCTAAGCAGGGTCATTCAACTCTTCCTATTTTGCTTCCTTCACTGTATCATTGGCATTGTCTAGATGAGTTTCCTTCCTCTGCTCTGGAAAATTTGATTTGTCACAATGTGCTCCTTTATTTATAGTCCTTGAAAAAAATGGATTTTTTTTTAACCTTGTTGTTTCCACCAGATAGGTCTGGCCCTTTTGAAGGATAAATGCTTTAAGGGAGGGAAACTATTCATTAGGAGGAATCTTTTTTTGTTTGTTTGTTTTGGTTTTGGTTTTTTTGCAGGGCAATGGGGGTTAAGTGACTTGCCCAGGGTCACACAGCTAGTAAGTGTCAAGTGTCTGAGGCCGGATTTTGTCAGGTACTAGGAGGAAATCTGACCCAAGTCATTGGGGCCGAAGTGGAACACCCTTCAAACACTCCCAAAAACCTACACATACCTGCTTCAACATCCTAGGAAGGGGAGAAATGTTTCAGGAAAGGTTGTAATGAGAGCATCTGAGACTCAAGTCCCAAATATTCCATCACCCAATGCTGGCATATCCATGAACTTGGTCAATGCAGGTCACCTCAAAAGACCTTCTACTGGCACCTGGGCCTAGAGGGACATGAAGAAGATAAAGTGAACTGTTCCGGTTCCACAGAGGACATACTTTCCTCTCACTACATGGAACAAGACCTCAGAGCCAGAAGAGAAAAACAAAGCCTCCCCCATCCTTTCCTTCCTTCCTTCCTTCCTTCCTTTCTCTTTCCTCCTTTCTTCCCTTCCTTTGTCTTTTTTTCATTCCTTCCCTCCTTTCTTTCCTTTCTTTTCCATCCCCATTGAAAACTGCTGCCCTTCACACAATATCACAACTCAAACTCACTGAAAGATCATCCACCTCATGAACCCTTGGGCATCAGTGTAAGCACATTTTGTGTCCTCAAGTGCCTATTCCAAAGCTCAGTGAATAGAAACTGTGCTATTAGTTGTTCATTTCTCTCCCTATGCTTAATAACAGTGTCTTATATTTGCAATGAGTAAAATTTCCATAAATACCTTTCCTTAGTTGGACTAATGAACTGAAGAGGAGAAGCTACAGAAGGGAGTGGCACTCCAAAGCAAAGATGATGCATACAGGTGGTGCCGTGATTTGGGCCACTTCTCTTTATTCTGTACTCAGCAACCTTCACTTAAATCCAAGTCACAGCACTGGAGTCAAAGCCCCCTTTCTTGTCCCTTTCCCTTTTATCTCTTAGTTTTCCACAAGTGGCCCATGAGGCCTCTACTGAGGAAACTACTGAGGAAGACGTGAACTAGACAGGTGTAACGATTGGAATGACGCCACCTGCTGGATACTTACTGTAGAAGAGTTCTGCCCATGAAGCGAAGGTCTTTGAGGGCAAGACCAGGAGTCTTTTCTTTGGCGGGGAGGAAGTGACGGGAACTAGGGGGAGGAGGAAGGAAGAGACTGGCGCTGACTCTGGGGCTCTTTCCTGAGGACGCTGGCGGAGAAGGGAGCTAGAAATGTGCTCTCCCTTTAATAGATAGGAATCTAGGCCTTTCTCTCTCTCTTTACCAAATTCTTATTCTCCTTAATAAATGCTTAAAAGTCTAACTCTTGCTAAAGCTTATAATTTATTGGCGACCACTCATTGGATATTTTAGACAGACTAGCTAGAATTTTAGCCCTTAACACAGGAGAGCTCAGGAGCAGAGAGCTGAATGAGACTGAGTTGCTGCAGGGGATGGCAGGAGCCAGGATAAATTTTTAATGATAGCTTAAACAACTTTTGCGTAGAACTTTGGTACCTTCCCCACCAAATTTCTGACATAAAATTTCAATTGGGTTGCCTCCAAATCCCATTCACAGTGGCCATAATCTCATTACCTATTTCTTTCTTTTTTCCCTCCTTTTCTTTCTTTCATTTCTGCCTTCCTTCCTTCTTGCCCAAGCCTGCTTTGTATAGAAGCAGAAAAGCCTGTTTATCCTTTCTTTTGGGGACTCAAAATAAAGCATTTAAAAAACTATCCTGTTTAAAGCATTTAAATTAATCTGATAAGGATTTTTTTTTAATTTTTAATCCAGCAATTCTGCAACTAAGTCCTGCTTCTCTCTCTTTAGATTAACCCAGAAAGGACTCCTCCTTCCTGAAATTAAGGTAATAGCCAGGATTATGGCCCTATATCAAGCCACCTAAGAGAAGGGGATGGGAGGAGGTAGTTCCTGTCACTCATTCAGCTCAGATCTGGTCCGGCCCTGTTTTTGGCACCTACGGTGCAAGTCAGGATCCACCCCAGCTCTCATTATCCTACTTCATTCTCCAGCTGCAGACAAGATATCATAGTTCTCATGTTGAGCTCACTTTAGGTACTCTTTTTCTCTGTTAAAAGAGCTAATAGCTAATGCCCTCCTTGTATCAACTGTCATCTTCTTTATAGGCATGATGGTTAGGACAGTGTCTTTTAAAATTTTCTAGAAACCTCGCAAACAGAAACGTAGTCGGTAGGATTCGAACCTACGCGGGGAAACCCCAATGGATTTCTAGTCCATCGCCTTAACCACTCGGCCACGACTACATGAGAAAAAAAGATTATTAATTCGATTATTCAAAGTGTTGTCATTCTTTCTTCTGCATACTCTTTCTGTAAAATCAAGTTACTGTCTTTCTAGCATTCAACAGGATCTCTAGGAGAATTGTTGTACCTGAGAATTTCCTCACTAGAGCAAATGAGAGAGCGAGGGTTTTCTAACTGATCCAACTTCGTACCCCTTTCATAAAGTACTAACAACCCCCCACCTGATTCATTCAGCAACGCTTCCCAGCTTCTGAATACCTGACAGAACTTCCACTCCGCGGGCATAGCTATCGTAAACCTCAGCCCAATGTCCTTTTTCTCTCTCCCCACTTCCTGTACCCACGATCAAGTTTCGAATAACATTTTTTACTCAACGTTCAGAAATTGTCGAGCAGGTTTCAGGAGCTGCAGGAGTGGCACGAAAACCCGGCTGGCCTTCTAGGAGTAGTTCGGCTGACATTTCTGCTGTCTGGTCGGTAGTTTTTCTCCACTGCCCAATTAGCGACAAAGGGCTGCTCCAAGAGCTGGAGTCTGGGTCCCAGAGGCCTTTGCTTTCTGGCGTTTGGCTGTCAGGAAAAGTGGCTTGGGGTCCACGAAAAAAGGCTCGTAAGTAAGCAGCTAGGTACAGTAATGGCAGTAACTTCAGAAATTCAGGGACAGAATAAGAAACTTAAGAAAAAAGGGAGAGGAGTTGATTTGAATTAACAAAACTTTTAAGGTTTCATTTAAAGGAAACTCTTCATCTCCTTGTTTCCGTAGTGTAGTGGTTATCACGTTCGCCTAACACGCGAAAGGTCCCCCGGTTCGAAACCGGGCGGAAACAAAGTTGGGATACGTTTATTTTCTACTCTACTGCTAAAAAGACGGATTTTGTGGTACTTTTTCGTGGGCTAATTATACAAGTGTTTAGTAATAGAGCCTGCTATGTGCAAGCCGTAATTCCAAACGCCAATGGACTTCAACAATGTTTAAAAATTAATTACTCCTTTCTGCCTTCAGCAGAAATCAGTAAGATATCAGTAAAATAGATGGTTATGAGATATAAAGAGATAAAAACAATACAATCTGGGGACTCGTGGGACAAAGAAGACCTTCGAAACACGTTTATATTTCAGGAGGCAGGGAACACATTTTGTTAGATAGATCGGGGAAGTTTTAGGGAAGATGCTCTTGAATGGATTCTGGTAGAAAAGGATGCTTCACTGTCAACTGGGAACAAGTGATGAGAAAGGGGGAGGAGTTGATTTGAATTAACAAAACTTTTAAAAGTTTCATTTGAATGCAACCCTTTATCTCCTTGTTTCCGTAGTGCAGTGGTTATCATGTTCGCCTAACACATAAAAGGCCCCCGATTCGAAACGGGGCGGAAACAAGTTTGGGATACGTTTGTTTTCTACTCTACTGCTAAAAAGACGGATTTTGTGATTATCGTGGGATTGAGTCTGCACTGTTATTCCCTAATCAGGAGAGACTATTGCCTTCCCGATCACATTATCCTTCCCCGGATTTTCAAAATAAATGGATTGAGAGGTGATGTGAGGCAGCTTTGGTGGGAGTGATTCCAGACAAGTCAGATGTCCTCTTGATTTGGCTGCCCCATGGCCACTCTCCTCCATCCTACTCTCCCATGTCCTCCGGAGATCTGGAACTTTAATAAAACACATTTGAGAGCTGCTAGGTGGCACAGTGGATAAAACACGGGTCTTGAATTCAGGAGGACGTGAGTTCAAATTTGACCTCAGCCTCTTGACACTAGCTGTGTGACCCTGGGCAAGGCCCTTAACCCTCATTGCTCCGCAAAACAATAAAAATTAAACAACACAAATACTTATGAGTCTTGAAGATAAGGACTTTCTGACATTAAAAAGATTTTCATTTGTTTTATTTCACTTCCAATGGTGCTTAAGGTTGATTACCTGGGACACCAGGAAAATCCCCTTCCACAGTGCCTTCTGGAAATTCTGTTCCATAGGGAACAAACTTCCCTTGATCCTAAGTCTTTTCTTCTCCTACCCCTTACATCTTCTACCTATTATTGAAACCTAGCTCCCCCACCCCATGACAGCATTCCTAGCTATCCTTTTCAGTATTAGCTATGCTTTCACTCAAACCCTTTGGTTCACTGGTTGAAGAGGGAGAGTTGGAATATTCCTTGCTCCCCATTGCTACTTCCATTTTCTCTCCCTACCCCTATCACTTAGTAACCTCTCCTTTGAGATTCATACTAGTCATCATTACAACTCAATCAAAATTCTGATAGTTATTGTCTACAGACTTCCAGGTTACTCCCTTTCCTTCTTCAATGAGTTTGGTACCCTGCTCACAGTTTTTCTCTCCGCCCCAACTCCTGATTGCATACTAAGGAACTTCAACATACAGACTGACTTACCTTCAAATGCCACTCAGTTCCTCAATCTACTCGCTTACACTGACCAAATCTTCCAATCCATTTCAGCCACATACGAAGATGATTTTATGTTTGATCTTTCTGTCACAAATATGCCACTTCCATGCTCAATAATTCAGAAGTCCCCTTATTTTACCTTCTGCCTTCTCTTAACAAATACCATTTTTCATCTACACCAGGGACTGGTGGGCAACACTATGACCACTGGTCCCTTGGTTCTTCAATTATCTTCTAGGCCACTGCAATTGCACTAACTACTCTTTCCCTACCTTGACCCTTTGGTGAACCAAGTCTATTCTACACTGTTCTCATCTCTTGATATTTTACTGATTATACTATGCCATGCCTCAGTTTAGGGTCACTCCCACCATCCACCACGTTTGCTCCTAGACACATTCTGTTGAACAAAGGTAGAGAAAATCACACAATCACTGATTGGATTCACTAAAAATTTTTGAGACACAACTTCAATTGGGCTCTCACTCCTACTTCACATGATAAGGTAGCTGTGCTCCTTACTGAGGCTAACCTTTCTACCTGCTCAAGAGAGCCCATTCCATCCTGTCTCCTCCAATAGATTACTCCCTTTCACTCCCACTCAATCATTTATTTTCAATCTTTCTCTGTGTACTGCCTTCTTCCTTACTGAATAGAAACATGCCCACATCTCTTCAAGCTTCAAAAAACTCTTGCTTTATCATTTCATCCCTACTATCATCCTCTTAGGCCTTTTGTGGCTAAATTCCCTGAAAAGGTCATCTACAATAGGTGCCTCCATTTTCTCTTCTCTCACTCTCTTCTTAACCTCTTGCAATACAGCTTGTAACCTCATTGTTCCACTGAAATTGCTCTCTCCAAAATTACCAGTTATCTTTTAATTGAATAATCCAATGGCTTTTTATCAGTCCTCAATCTCCTCAACCACTCTGTGGCTTTTGATGCTGTTGATCACCCTCTCACTGATATTTCTTTCTAGATTCTTTGGACATCACTCTCTCCTGGTTCTCCTATCTCTCAGAATGACCCTTATCGGGGCAGCTAGATGGTGAAGTGGATAGAGCACCGGCCCTGGAGTCAGGAGTACCTGAGTTCAAATCCGGCCTCAGACACTTAACACTTACTAGCTGCGTGACCCTGAGCAAGTCACTTAACCCCAATTGCCTCGCTAAAAAAAAAAAAAGAATGACCCTTATCAGTCTCTCTCTTTTTCCACATGTATATGTGTTCCAGGAACAAGGCGGAAAAGGGGAGGGGGAACAAGGTCAAACCGAAGGAAGAGCGAAGGGGAGGTGGGTAACGAGTCTGAGGAATGTCAAAGAAAAGGGGAGGCAGAAATCATTTCCCTGATTGCAATTAATCCATGACAGGGACTGGGGTTCTGACATATGATGGATTCCAAATAGGCCAAAGACATGATTTTTATTACAGGCCATAAAACTAAGATGTAGCTGACAAGTGGGGAGACTAAGCATAAGTAAAGTAAATACTGTTAATTGGCAATAAAACTTAAAGGAGACAGTGAGAACTTGACAAGCAATAAACTTTAAGCAGAGACAGAGAAACTAACTATACTGAAGGGGGGGGGCGGGGACTGGGTATCTTCCAGACCTCATCCTCAGAGTTTAATCTGACTCAAATCCATAATCATCTCATACACACCCTCTAACTTGTGTTCCACAGGTTTCTGTCCTGAGTTCTTTTCTCTTCTCCTCTATACTCCTTCATCAGCTCTCATGGATTTAATTACTATTTCTATGCTGTTGATTCTCAGATATACCTATCTTGTCCTAACCTCTCTGTTGACCTCAAATCTCACATCAACTTATCACGTATCTCAATGTCTCCAACTGGATGTCCAATGGATATCTTAAAATCCATGTCTAAAATGGAACACATCTTTCTTCCTGAGTCCTCTCCTCTTCCTACCTTCCCTATTATAGAGTGACAGCAGAAGATGCAACATCACCCTCTGTCTCTCAAGCTAGCAACCTGGGTGTTATCCTTGACTCCTCACTATCTCTTACTTCCCCTATCCCAACTGCTGCCAATGCCTATCTATTTGCAGCATCTTTGCAGTATCTCTCAAATATCCTTCCTTCTCTTCTCTGACACCACTGGGGTAGGATCTCATCATCTCACTCCTGGACTACTACAATAGCCTAATGGTGGGTCTGCTTGCCTCAAATATCTTCCCACTCCAATACATCCACCATTGAGAACTCCAGGAAAATTGGCATGGGATGGGATCCAAGCTTCCTCAAGCATTTATACAGTGCTCTAAAATTTGCAAAACCCTTTACCCATACAACAATCCTGGCAAGTAGGTGCTATTATTATCTCCACTTCCACATGAGGTAAGTGAGGTAGAGGTTAAGTGATTTGCCCAGGGTCACATAGCTTATGCCTGAGGCTGAATTTGATCTTGGCTCTTCCTGCCTGTGTCCAATCCTCTATTTACTGCACCAACCTAGATGAGCCAAAATTCCTTAAGTTAATTGATTTGCGGGTGTAAGGGTTTCTCTCATTTTCCAGATGAGGGAAGTCTTGTAGACGATAATACTAGAAGGAGCAGGAAACATTGCGTGACACCAGAGCCAGGCTCCTCCTGCCCCCCTCTGCCTCCTAGGGCATGGCGTGGGGAAACAGAGACATAAAGCGTGCTCATTTCAGAGACTTTTCCATCCAGGACACAAGAAGGGAGAGCCTTATCTCCGTCATTGAGCTAGCTGAGAAAGGCTCGAGGAAACCTCGAGGTGGCCGTGGCTCCACCAGCGGCCGAGAACACCGAACATCCACCTAAGCTCCCCTTAGACCCAAAAGCAATTGGGGGGGGGGGGTGTCGTAAGGCCCATCAATCCCAGAACGCATCGCGGCGGATGTTTTGAAACCGAGGCTCCCGGAAAGTGAGCCGTGCGTGAAGGAGCCTGGGATTAATTCGAGGAGGCTTCTGGGAGGAGCAGGACGGGCGAGAAGCGAAGCAGCGCCTAGTTCGAGTTCGCTGCTGGCGTCTTAGCCTCAGGGAGATAAGAGTCGGGGGAGATGTTGATCGTACAGACCCTCCATCTCCTTTGGCTCCCAGCGCTGCCATTGTTGAGGTGATGATGAAAGTTCGGTGAGACTGAGCTGATCAGGGACGGGTCAAGACCCTCTCCCTCCTTCTCCAGGCCTCCCCCTGCCCGGGCCTGGCCGGGGGGAGCCGCCTGTGCGGGAGCCAGCTCCAGCAGATTGTTAAAAGTGTCATTATAAGCGTCTGCCCCTCAGGAATCGGCAGGTGCCGCCATTCAGGGCTCGAGTTATTGTCTTGTTGATTGTCTAGACTTAAGAAAACGACTCAGAAAATGCTAATGCAGCCTAAATTTTAAACCGTCTCATACATGGGGACTTTTTTTCTTCTTCCGAAAGTCAGTTATGAAGTATTCACCGGCACAGTAGCTGCTTACAGCTTCTCATCCCTCCCCCACATGCACACAACCCAGACCTTGTGATGCAGTGACTGGCTTCCCGAGAAGACCCTCTTATCTTCCCACTCTGCACTTTTCACTGACTGTCCCTCATTCCTTGGAACCCCTAACTTCCTCAGTCTCTTCTCGTCTTCCTGGCTTCCTTCAGGTCTCAGCTGAACTCCCACCTTTTCCAGCTCCGTAATCTTAGTGCCTTCCCTTTAAGATTACCTCAAATTTATCCTGCTTAAGTCATTTTCTGCATATAATTGTTTGCATGTTGTCTCCCCATTAGACTTTGAGTTCCTTTAGAAGAGGGACTGATTTTGGTTTTTGGTTTTTTCTTTATATCCCCGTGGCTTAGCACAGTGTTTGGCACATAGTAGGTGCTTTAATAAATGTTTGGTGGCATGACTTGCCCCACCCTTCCCCCGGGTGTGCAGGCAGGGAGGAGCTCTTCTCTGCTCCTGTGGTCGATGGCCTGGTGCTAACTGTGGTAGCTTCCAAGCCCAGAGATTGCAAGAACTTCCCCTTTCTTTTCTCCTCCTACTTCATGTTACACATGGATAACAAACATTACATGTGGGGAAGCCCTCTCCCCCACGCTCCCTAAACAATGCTAAAAGGGTTGGGGAGGGAGGCTTTGCAATTTTTTTAAATTAACACTTAAATATTGGATTAGATAGATCAGAGTAGATACAGACTTTCTCTTTCTCGTTCCATATAATAGGCTTTGGTAAAGCCATCTAAATTACATCTTCTTTTCCTTTTTTCTTCTTAAACATTTCCACGTTAGTCAAGTTGTGAAAGAAAAATCAGAGAAAAAAGGAAAACCCATGAAAATGAACAAAAAAACAAAAAGTGAAAATAGCATACCTCCATCTGCATTCAGATTCCATAATTCTTTCTCTGGATATGGATAGCATTTTCTATCATTGGTCTTTTGGAATTGTCTTGAATCAATGTATCGCTGAGACGAGCTAAGTCATTCATAGTTGATCATGGCACAATGTTGCTGTCAGTGTATATAACGTTCTGGTTCTGCCCACCACTCAGCATCAGTTCATGTAAATCCAGGTTTTTCTAAAATCCTGCTCATCGTTTCTTACAGCACAATAGTATTCCATTACATTCATATACCACAACTTGTTCAGCCATTCCCCAATTGATGGGCATCCCCTCAATTTCCAATTCTTTGATACCACAAAAAGAACAGCTATAAATACATTTGTACATGTGGGTCCTTTTCCTTTTTTTAATGATCTCTTTGGGATACAGACCTAGTAGAGGCTTTGTAATCTTTACACATGGGGGCATCTCCATTGGGAATTAATTTTTTCCACTTTTCTCTTTTTCTCTATTTTTTTTTTTTAGCCTTGGAATCTTATTGGTGACTTTGAATTTGAACTGGTCACTGCATCAAGCTCTTTTTTTTTTCTGGGAGATAGGATTGCTCTGGTGATGATACATCAGAATAATGTTAACTTATCTCCCAAGAGAATGATTTGTTATTGCTTATTTCTTGGTTTTATATGTTGTGCTTTAGTTATTTTGCCTTAGAAGATTCATTCCCCATCTCCAAATCACTTTTTGTTGCTTTTCTGTACTTAGAGTGAGCAATCATTTTTCCTGATTTTTCTTTTCTTTCTTATTTTACACATGAGTAACATTGTTTCATCTCCTGGTTATATGTTAAAATTGTTTTCCCAGGGAATATTTCAGGAAAATGTCTGTCATTTTCAGTTTTGTTGTTTTATTTAACTAAATATTTCTGTCTTTTCCAGACTAGCCTGCACTCCTATACTTTACCTACTGCTAAAGTGAAAATATTTTTGTTCAGTATGCCTATTGCTCAATTTTATTGATGGGCTGTGTTTACAAGGAAATTCTGAGGGCCTGTTGTATGCTTAATTATATGATATATGTTAGTACTTGAAAAAGTTGATAATCTTTCATGAGTTTGAATTCATGCCTTTTGTTTTGATATTTCTCACATAGTTATTAAATTGTATAGAGTTTTGCTTGCTGTAATAGAGTTTATTTGTTGTTTGAATGAATATGAATTTGTCACACATGGAGCACTCTTTTACAAGATGGGACCTAAAGCAATTGAATTGTATTGTCTTGTGTTTGTCTAATACTAAACACAGATTCAGGATATAAGGATAAAAACATTTTTAAGAATACTGCCACAGGGGGCAGCTAGGTGGTGCAGTGGATAAAGCACCGGCCCTGGATTCAGGAGTACCTGAGTTCAAATCTGGCCTCAGACACTTGACACTTACTAGCTGCGTGACCCTGGGCAAGTCACTTAACCCCCATTGCCCCGCAAAAAAAAAAAAAAAAAGAATACTGCCACAGGATACAAAGAGGTTAGAATATTGTACAGTTAAGACAGTTAAGGCTATTAACATAAAAGCAAGTGAGACAACTGGGCAAGTTTTCTTTGTATTACCTGAGTCATTTGAACATAGCTGCTTTCTGTAGCAATTGGCATTAGTAAATAATACACAGAGCTATGTTACAGTCCAGCCTCCTTCTAAAACAATCTGAGCATTAACAATTAAGCAAAGAAGGTTTGCCTGCAAAGAAATTAAATGTTATAATTAAGTTCAGAAATGTAAGGCTGAGGCTATACTTTCTGTGTTAGATAATATAGGCCAAAATTTGCCATTTCTATAGACAGGAACCATGTCATCCAGGAGAACAGCAATGTGGGACTTAGTTTAAGCCAGCCATCAGAGTCATGAAAACAGAATGCAACCAAGTCAGTAAAGGTAATGAGATTGACAGAGTCTCAGAGGGCCAGCTTCTGATGTTGTATATAACCTTATGGCCAGGCAATATGTAATTCACACCTGACAAACTTCTTGGGAAAAGATGGAGATTGAGTATTATGGTTGTGAAACATTATAAGATGTTTATGACTAATGCAGAAATATATTTGATGTGATTGTACATATATAACCTATATCAGATTGCTTTCTGTATTAAGGAGGGAGAAGGGAAGGAGGGGGGAAAAATTTGGAACTAAAAATCTTATGAAAACAAATTTTGAAAACTATCTTTACATGTAACTGGAAAACAATAAAATACTTTTATGATTAAAAAAAAAATAAAGTTGGGGCAGCTAGGTGGCACAGTGGATAGAGCACTGGCCCTGGAGTCAGGAATACCTGAGTTCAAATCCAGCCTCAGACACTTAACACTTACTAGCTGTATGATCCTGGGCAAGTCACTTAACCCCAAGTGCCTCACTAAAAAAATAAATAAATAAAATAAAAAGGTTGTTTAAATTTTATCCAATCTACTGGTTTTGCTCAGCAAAAAGGAAAAAAAAATCTGTTGACTCCATAGGCAGAGTAGACAATGAATAGACTGCAGATCCTAGTCCAGAGAGGTATAATAGAACTTGATTCAAACTACAACAAATATGGAATGATCCGATATTTCCATCTGCAAGTCAGATGGGAAGGTACCATGGTCCTTATGCTAGCAACATAGGAGATGGTAATGTATCATCACTAACATAATTTCCATTGATAAAATCATATCACTTTCTGATGTTAAATCACTTGACAGTTCTGAGGTCTTTGATAGCAAGAACTTTCTTTTCTGGATATTCAAAAGCTATGGTAGCATCACTCATAGAAGCAGTTTCCATGGTGTTTTCTTCCCAGGATGATTCTTACAAGGGCAGGGCTGGTAGTAGTACCACTGTGGGGGTGGGGGTACACCTGCCCTAAACCTTTTGGGATAGGCAATGACAAGTTGGTCAAGAGTCATTGTTGGGGGGAAAAGTCATAGTTGGGGGGCAGGGGGGATGGGAGCAAGGAAAGTTGGCCCCTTCTCCACAGTGATTTTTCCCCTCAGTGGAGGCTATAGGGCCAGGCTGGAAATCAGACTAGTGGTTTGAAGGGCATTGTTATTTTTAAGGCTCTTGGATTCAGGGTCCTGAACTATCTTAATCAGAGTTTAAGAGGAGGTGGTGGTGGCGGTTTGACTTGCTTGGCATACTCTGTCTCTCCCTTATCTAGGGTGCTGTGGTCATCACATACCATCTTCTAGCTCAGGTATAGGACCAGAGAGGTCAACATGTGGCAGAAGAATTAGATCAGTCCAAGCAGTCACTAGACCAAGTTATATTACAGGTGTGGGGGCCAAATTTAATATATGGAGGGGGCAGCTAGGTGGCACAGTGGATAAAGCACCAGTCCTGGATTCAGGAGGACCTGAGTTCAAATGTGGCCTCAGACACTTGACAATTACTAGCTGTGTGACCTTGGGCAAGTCACTTAACCCTCATTGCCCCACAAAAAAAAACAAAACAAAATTTAATATATGGAGAGTTAATTGGGTGACTTGCCAAACATTGGGGTCCCAGAAATAATGAGGGAGGGACCTCTAGGTTCAAAGCTCCCTCCCCTCCAAACTGCCCTTTTAGATATTTCTCCCAGGCCAATAAGAAAGGAGCCTTACAGCTTCTTTTCCACAAAAGGATCAGATTTTATTACTTGGGAATCACTTTAAACAACAAAGGTGAAATTAATGAAAATCAAAGATAAGGAAGTAGGGAAAAAGAAATACAGATAAATTCTCCTAGCTTTAACCTAAGTCTATACAATCCCCAGCTCATTTCCAATTAATCTAATTCAAGGGAATGCAGGGCTAGGGTCACTCACCACACCTGGGAAGTCTGTTAGTTGCTTACGAATGACGTGCTATGCCTCCCCCATGCCCTTCTTCACATCACCCCATGCCTAGAGCAACAACCATGCTCACTTCTGCCTCAGCTATCTTCCTTCAAGTTTCAGCTCTACTGTAACTTGCTAAGGGAAGCCCTTCCTCATTTTCCCCAGTGGTTAGTGTTCATTGGATTCCAAAATTACTCTATATTTGCTTATCTGTGTACACCGCATGACCTTATAATACAACATAAGCTCCTTGAGTTCAGAGACTTTTTCTACTGGAAAATGTGAATCCATCAACTCTGAGCCGTATCTTCTCCCTTTACTCCACACATTAAAATTCCTCTTCATCATCTACCATCGCCTCCTTTACTCTTGTCTTTTTTTTTAATGATCCGTTTCCTTGACAAGTCTAACCTACTAACTTTACCCTTGATCCAACCCTTCCTCTCTCTCTTCTGGCAGCTTGCTCTCTTAATCTCTTTCCCCTTATCTTCTGGCTCCCTACATACAGTTCACAAACATGTTCAGCTTCAGCCATCCCTTCCTTTCACTCTGGTTTTCATCCAATAGCTTAGCTCCCTTTCACAGGCAACTTCCTAGAAACATTCTACACTTCAACCATACCTCTATTTCCTCTCTTGCCATTCATTTCCCAACCTTTTACCATCTAGGTCTGTCCACACTGATCAACCGGAATTGCTATCAGACAAGGATCTCTGACATGCTAAATCTAATGGTCTTTTGTTAGTTCTCTTGACATGCCTGTATCAATTGAAATGAATCATGTTTTCTTCTTTTATACATTCTATTCATTGGACTTCCATAACACTGTTCCCTCCTAATTCTCCTTCTGCCTGTTTGACCAGTCTTTCTTTTTTCCTTTGATCTACTCTTGTCCCTATGCATGTGCCCAGCCCCATTCTAGGCTAGAAGGGCAAATTCCCCAGCAGTTAGCAGTGAATGCTAAATAGATAGATAAGTGTACCAAAGGGATGCAGTATCACTAAATAATGAAAGTGAAACCCAACACACAACTGGGCTTAAGATCAGTAATATGTAAACTGGTCAATTAGTGTTCCCAAACTTCAGTGCCTAAGCAGAATGCATATGGGAGGTGTTTAATATGCTTGTTGACTTGGTGACCAGAATCTTTTTTTTTTCTCGAGTAGAAGACTGGACAAACAATAGCTTTACTCCAGAGTGAGGGGAAAGGCATCAGATATGAGGAAGACAAAGCCTCAAAGAAGGCTTTGCAAATATGAAATTGGAGAACAATAATTTTACAAATGTGTTTCCAAAATCCTCTGCCAATTCTTTATAATAAACAAGAACATTATCCTAAGTCAAATTATATATGTATGTAAACGAATCCAGATAGATACAGATATCCTTATATTATAAATTCCCCGTCTCTCCCCGCCTCCGCTCCCCTCCTAAAAAAAAAAAAATCACTGCAATAACCATTGAAAGAAACACTAAGGCACAGGTTTCTTCAGGACGAGGTGGCCGAGTGGTTAAGGCGATGGACTGCTAATCCATTGTGCTCTGCACGCGTGGGTTCGAATCCCATCCTCGTCGAGTTTTGGAAACGTTACGTGTTTTTGCTTGGGAGATTAAATAACTTAGAGGTGATTAAATGTCGCAACTCGCTAGAAGGCTGCTGACTTGATGGTATTTTTCGGCCATTTCAGCCTTGTCCCATTCTTTATGACTCTTTCTGGGGTTTTCTTGGCAAAGACACTGGAATAATTTGACATTTCCTTCTCCAGGCCATTTTACAGATGAGAAAACTGAGGCAAACAGGTCTAAGTAACTTGCCTTAAGTGCGGGCTGACAGGCTGACAGAACTCTATTCATGAAGCCATCTACCTCACCTTGGGGTTGCTACAGACAACAAACGCCCAACACTAGTAACCAGTGAATTTCTCAGAGGAAGTCATGCTCTTTTCCTCGGAAATTATACTCTCCTATTCCTTAATTTAACCCAGTATGTCAGCCCCGACAATGAGAATACCCAATGACACCTCATACTGAGCACAGTAAGGAGCTATGGGAGCAGATGCAAAAATTAAATATGGGAGGGCAGTCTATTCTTCCCAACTTGACATCCCTTTTCTCTAACCAGATCAGCCAGAATTTCCTATAACACTTTGCTCTTGCTATTTTTTTCCCATTCAAATGGGCTTTCCTCTCTTCTCTGATTCTCATTACACACATTCCCCAAACCCCAATCCCCAACCCTGCCTCCCTCTACTTCTTCCACCTCCTTTTAACCCCAATCAGACATCCCAAACTTAACCTGTCCAAAACTGGACTCATCTCTCCCCACCCCTCCTCCTACCCCAGGTCGTTCCCCTCTTATTTTTCCTATTACTGTGGAGGACACCACGTTCCTTCTGGTTACCCAGGCTCCTAAACCAGGTGTCCAACACGACTTCTCACTCACTTTCACACCCTCCCAAACAATCTGTTGCCAAGTAGATTTTATCTTTGTAAAGTATTTCAGATATTACATCTTCTCTCTGACACCACTGCTACCCTGATACAGGCCTTCATCACCTCATGCCTGTACTATTACAATAGCCTTCTGGTTAGTCTCTGACTCAAGTCTCTCTCCAGTCCACCCTCCAATCAGCTGACAAAGTGATCTTCCTAAAATTAAGATCTGTCACACTCCTTTTCAATAAATTCCAGTAGCTCCCTATTATATCCAAGATTTAGTGAATATTAACAGGATCCTCTGTTTACATCCATATATAATTCTCTGGTATTCTGAAGCCTTCATAACTTGGCCCACTTCTACCTTTCCAGTCCTGTAGCACTTTGCTCAATTCCAATGATACAGGCCTCCTTGCAGTTTGTGCCACAAGACTCTTCATCTCCCTAATCTGGGCATACTCATCAGCCTTCCCCAATATCTGGAGTTCTCTCATTCTTCATGCCTGCCTCCTGACTTCCTCCAAGTCCCACTTAAAATACCGCCTTCTGCAAAAAGCCTTTCCTGATTCCCATTAATGCTAGTGACTTCAGTATGTTGATTATCTCCAATTTATTCTGTGTATATATATCAGGTTTTGGGGCATAGTGGTTTGCATGTTGTTTCCCCCATTATACTGAGTTCCTTTGGCATTACTATTCCCATTGACTACACAGAACAGGGCAATAAAAGAGTTTAAAAGAACAATGAATGCCAATTAAGAATTAGGACATCTTTCTTACTCCAGTAAAAATTCCTATTCAAGTAAAACCTCTCTTTCTCTCTTCATTTATTTAAGAAATATTTACTGAGGGCTGAATATCAGGGGAAAGGCTATAACTGGGGCTATCAAAGTGAATAAGACAAGATTCTGTCCTTAAGAAACTAGAGTCTAGTGAATTTTCAATCAAGGAGATTTTCAGTTAATGTCAGTAAACAAACAAACAAGCACGCCATCTGTCTTACCTAAAATAATAAAATTTGCAGGTAACTTTATATTCAGTCCTTAGTGTAAGCACCAGAGAACCTATCCTTAATTATGAAAGCTGTACATTCATTAGAGTTCTAACTTTAACTCAGAAAACGTGGGGCATGGATCCTTCACTCCTGTACTTTTTTCCCCCTAATCTCAGTATCTGTCCTCCTCAGCCTAGATCATTTATTCATTTATTCAACTATCATTTCCTAAATGCCTACTATGTGCCGAGAGCATTGCACTTGCTAAACAAGATGCAAGAGTCAAATAAAATCTTCATGGAGCTCGCATCCTGGAGTTAGATCGCTTTCCAATTCTGTTCTTGTACTGGCTCCAGTCTGAGCTCCAAGAAAAATGTGCAGTCCCCTAAGACAGGGATACACTCCCTCTTCACTTTTGCCCAGCAGAATTCCTTTAAGATCGAGCAGATGACAACTTATATATCAGATCTTTCCCGCCTTTCTTAGTGGTTAGTGCTCCCTCCTTGAATTAAATTGTATGTGTCCACTCATAAAACGCTAGGTTCTTGAAGGCTGGGACTGTTGAGGTTTTGTTCTTCCATCTCCGGTGCCCTGGAAAAGTGCCGTATAACAAAGAAGGCACTTCAATAATGTTTGTTGATTAGAATTAAATTGATTACAAGTAGGAGGATCATTATTTATATAGGCAAACTATACTTTTTCTCCTCAATGCACTCTCTAGTCTAGAAGTACTCTCTTAGTAATCATTTTGCCTCATGTTGCCAACTCTAAGATGAAACTCACGGACGCTATTGGTACAGGTCAGAACTCATTCCAAGTAGTTAATTTATAAGGTAGAGTCACAATGAGTTACACATCTTTATGAGACAAAAGAAAAATCCAATTACCCCTGGAGATGCCGGGGATCGAACCCGGGACCTCATACATGCGAAGCATGCGCTCTACCACTGAGCTACATCCCCACCTCTACGAAGACTTCCAGTTCAATTATAATGGAGGAAAGGAATGGGGGGGGGGGGGGGGGGGAGAGAATTCGGTGGGGTTGAGGGAAGCGGAGAGAAGGGAGCAGAAAGCTAGGTTTCATCTTTTTGTCCATTACCAAAAGAAAAAAAAAATCCTGTTTGAAGCTATTCCCATTTTCACAAATTCAGAGTCTCAATATTGAAAAGGATTTCAAGGCCTGTCTAATCCAACACATACCTGAGCAAGAAATCTCTCATCTCCAAAATTTGGGAATCCAGTCCTTGTTTCAAGACCTCCAGTATGGGGGAAATCCCCAATAATTGGTCATTCAACCCATTTCATTTCTGTTTATTATTGTGAGGAATTCTCATGCCAACCACAAATCCATTGGCTTGTGCCAACACTGGAGCCTGTAAATTCCTATCCAAAGTAAACAGGGCCTAAAGAATTCATTAAATTGCACTTTTTGTTGTCCTTGATATGATTAAATTCGAAAATATGTTGTAGATTTTCTTGAATAAGAAAACCAGTATAATATATTGTGCTATTTTATAGTATAATACACGTGTTTACCAAATACATTAATCTAGACAAGTGTTTAAGTAGAAGCAAAACTTCTTTTCTTGAGGATTTTTGAGTAAAATCATCTTCCTAAAAGCCATCGTGTCCAGAAACACATATATTCCAGATAACATGTATCTTGGTTTATATTTACAGTAATCTTAGCTCAAATAAATATAAATTGAGCACCCTAAGCTCCTTAGTTCTCTCTTCAATTCATCTCCAATAAACACCATTGAAAGGCAAAGGAGTCTTAATCATATTTCATTTGTAATAAGAATAATAGTAATAATAACACATTTACATAGTACTTTAAGATTTACAGGGCCTTTTTAGGTAGGTAGAACAGATACTATTCTCTCCATCTCATAGATAAGGAAAATGGGGATCAGAAAGTTTAATCTCATAGTAAGTATCAGAGACTGAAACTGGCTAATGTTGACAAGGGGAGAAAAGAACAATGATCAAATTGACAGGGTTTTTTTTGTTTTTTTTTTTAAGTGAGGCAATTGGGGTTAAGTGACTTACCCAGGGTCACACAGCTAGTAAGTGTTAAGCGTCTGAGGCCAGATTTGAACTCAGGTCCTCCTGAATCCAGCTCCAGTGCTCTATCCACTGCGACACCTAGCTGACCCAAATTGACAGTTTTTTTAAAAGAACAATTACAGAATTGACTATGTTTTAGAAGGGATTCTTGTTCAAGTATACATTGAAATAGTCTCTGAAGTAACTTTCGATTCTAAAATTCTTGAAGTCTATGAAATATAAATGAAAGGGTGTGGAAAAGGGCACAGCACTTCCCAAGGCCAGACCAACATGTCAGGCAACCCTATTTTCCTCATCGAAGCAGGAATCTACAATTTCTTTTCTAACTACAACATTTTGAGAAGTCAATATGAAAATCAACAAAACTACCAGCAAACTCAAGTGACTCCAAATCTTTTTTTTTTTTTTTGGCAGGGCAATGGGGGCTAAGTGACTTGCCCAGGGTCACACAGCTAGTAAGTGTTAAGTGTCTGAGGCCAGATTTGAACTCAGGTACTCCTGACTCCAGGGCCGGTGCTCTATCCACTGTGCCACCTAGCTGCCCCCAACAACTCTTTTTTGACCACATCCTTGCCCTAATTATTGTGGAATACTTAAATCATCTAGAAGACAGGTCCCCTTCACCCCACTAAAAATAACTAAGTCAAAGACTAATAAGTTCCTCTTGGAACTTATATGATATGAATTACAAATATGATATGAATTACAAATTTTGCCTTCAACAGTGATGAAAACATATATATCTAAACACCTATTAATCCATCAATGGACAAAAAGATACTACTAAAATGAAATCATAGATTCAAGGCTAGAAGGGACCTTTGAGATAATTAGTTCCAACACCTGTATTTTACCAAAGAGAAAAATGCTCAAAGTTCCAAAGATAGTACATAGCTAAACAGGACTGAGAGATACTTAGGTCTTCTGACCACAAATCCCATGCTCTTTCCAGTTTCAGTCTGTTTCTTGACAGTCTTTGAGAAGAAATAAACACACAACTACACACTGCAAAACAGCATCAGTTATAGGTTGGACTTTGCCAGATTTGGTCAAAACCAGCAGTCTATGTTTGGATCAATACAGCATTTACTGAGCACCTACTATGTTCAAGGAACCATGCTAGGCATTATGGTGGAATACAAAGAATATAATACAACATAATTCTTGCACGAAAGAGAGTTATAATCTACCAGGGAGATAAGACAAATATTCAAATAGCTAGAATTTAGGAAGAATATAATAAATAGCACAAGATACAAAGCACCATGTGGCTTCAGAGGAAGTCAGTCAATTGTTAACAAGCATTTGCTATGTGCACAAGTACTATGTTAAGGTCTGGGAATACAAATAGGAGCAAATAGGAGTCTGTGCTTTTACTTAGATTACATTCTAAGAGAGGTAGATAGCATAGAAAAGGAAATTGAAAGGGAGTAAGGGGTACCCTGAACAGGAGCATGATGGAGAAGACATGCCGAGAAATGAAGAGATGGCTAGCCTGAGTGTCCTCCTTTAATAGATGTTCTTGTATGGTCATACAATTAGAGGGGAGAGCCCGAAGGACATGAATTTATTAAACACCTATTCTGTGCCAGGCACTGTGGTAAACACTTTATAAATGTCATCTTAATTAATCCATAGATCATGAAGGTACCTTTGAGCTAAAATTCCAGGACTGAAGTGATCTTCCGTAATGAAGAGATTTCTGTGACATGATGAACTCCAGAGTTCAGTCTGGTGATAAATTAATGATATGAAGGAAGAAAAAATAAGACATCCCTCTTCATAGGATGGATAGTGTGAATGAGATAATGATAATGGATGAGAGAGAAAGGCATTTTTAGATAAATCAGTCAGTATGCATTTATTAAGTGCTTTCTATGTACCAGGCATCCCAAGAAAAAGAAGCAAAAGATGGTCCCTGCCCTCAAGGAGCTGACAATCTAATGGTGAAGACACAAATAACTATGCACAAAGCAACCCATATACAGCATAAATAGGAAATAATTGAAAGAGTGAAGGAACTGGAATTAAGAGGCATTAGGGCAAAGTGGATAGAGTACCAGGACTAGGGTCAGAAAACATATCTTTCTGAATTGAAACCTGGCCTCAGATACTTAGTAGCTATGTGATCCTGGGCAAGTCCTTAACCCTGTTTGCCTCAGTTTCTTCATTGTGAAATGAGCTGGAGTGGGAAATGGCAAACCACTTCAGTATCTTTGCCAAGAAAATCCCAAAAGGGGTCACAAAGAGTTGGACGTGACTGAAAACAACAAAACAACAACAGATCATGGAATTTTAGTTGGGATTTAAAGTAAGCCAAGGAGGTCAGTAGTAAGAACAGAGGAGGGCATCAGTTTCAGGCATGGGGTGACAGCCAGGGGAAAAATCTGTGGACTGTCTTGTTTGTGGAACAGCTAGGAAGCTAGTGTCACTGGATGAAGGAGTATGTGTTGGGGAATAAATTTTAAGGAGATTGGAAAAATAGGTGGGAGCTAGATTATGAAGGGCTTTGAAGGACAAATAGAACATTTTGTATTTGCTGCTGGAGGTAAGAGGAAGTCACTGGAACTTATTGACTAAGGGTATGACATACTTGGACCTGCATTTTAGGAAATTACTTTAGTGACTGAATGGAAAATGAATTGAAGCGGGGAGAGACTTGAGGCAGGCAGATCCACCAGCCAGATATTTCAGTAATCAAGGCCTGAGGTGATGAGGGTTTGCACTAATGGGGGCAGTGTTAGAGGGGAGAAGGGCATATATTGCAGAGAGGTTGCTAAGGTGAAATTGATAGGCCTTGGCACAGCTTGGATGTGGAAGAATCCAGGGTGATTCCTAGATTGAGAGCCTGAGGGACTGGGAGGATGGTGTTGCCTTCTAGAGTAATAGGAAAGGTGGGAGCAAGGGGAGGAGAGGGAGCAAATTCCACAATAGTTTTAATTAATGGTCATTCTTGATAGATATGATCATTTCCCCAGCATATTGGATTTTTTAAATTTAAGATTATAATTTTTAGGGGGAGCTAGGTGTTGTAGTGGATAAAGCACCGGCCCTGGATTCAGGAGGACCTGAGTTCAAATCCAGCCTCAGACATTAGACACTTATCAAGTGTGAGACTCTGGGCAAGTCACTTAACCTTCTTTGCCTCAAAAAAAAATTAATTTTTCTGAATTACATGTAAAGATATTTTTTGAGTCCCCAATTTTTCTCCCTCCCTCCCTTCTCTCCCACTTCCCAAGGCCAGCAAGCAATTAATATGGGGTATACATTACAATCATATTAAATATATTTGCATATTAATCAAAAGAGAAGGGGAAAAATACAAGGAAGAACAAGAACAACAGCATAAAAGCAACAACAAAAGTGAAAATAGTATGTTTCAGTCTGCATTCAAGACTCCACAGTTCTTTTTCTGGATGTGGAGAGCATTTTCCACCATAAGTCTTTTGTCATTGGCTTGGATCATTGTATTGCTAGGAAGAGTTGTCTATCACAGTTGATCCTCACGACATGTTGTTGATGCTGTGTACAATGTTCTTTTGGTTCTGCTCATTTCACTCAGCATCAATTCATGTAAGTCTTTCCAGGTTTTTCTGAAATCCATCTGCTTATCATTTCTTTCAGCACAATAGTATTCCATTACATTCATATACCACAACTTGTTTAGCCATTCTCCAATTGATGGGCATCCCCTCAAAACAAATTAGGTTTTTTTAAAAAGCATTTAAATGCTGTGCTTGCTGTTCCTGGTCCACTCCCCCCACCCCCACCCCCAAACATGATCCCTAACAACTATAGGCAGAAAGCAAATATTAGAACTAGAAGGGACATTAATGACCATCACATGCAACCTCTTCATTGTATATCTATGAACATCCTATGTGGTACAGATGCAAAAAGCTTGAAAGAAAGGACTTGCTCATTTACTTCAATAACATTAATTTTATCCTTACTGTGAATAATCAGAACCATAACCAGCAATTTTTACAGGTAGAGAAAAAGACGAGGGTGGGGAGAGGTGGGAATTCACCTGGTGTTACAACTATTAAAGAGAATAAATCTCTCTCCCTCTCCAGCTCCCCCTCTCCTTCCCTTTCCCCCTCCAAATAGAAATTTATGCTTTACTTGGACTTGTGATTTCACTGATATATTGAACTCCCAGAACACTAAACTTAAACTCTGAAGTGACTTCCCCAGCATCACATAGCCAGTTTAAATACCCCTCAGTAAAACATTTTGTCATCTATTGCTACCCCTGGAAGACGGAGACAAGGGCTCTGTCCAACTAATTTATCCAAATGACAAGAAGGAGAAAGGAAGAAAGGAGTCTCCTCTTTTTCTTGAGAAATTAAATCAGTCATTGAAGTTAAGTCAAGGAGCGTTCCTGAATCGCTTGCTGTGTGCTTGCAAACGTGCCAAGAGCTGGCAAAAGCACTGGAATTCCTCGCATTACTTTCGATCTTTTCAAAATGGAAATCCCACCTCTGTTCCTACAGCAAATCTCTGTGACTCAGTCCACGTCCAAAAGACTAAATGTCAGCTTATAAGATGGTTTGCATCCAAACCATTGTACCTTACATAGTTCCATTCCAGATGTTTTTTTGTTTTGTTTTGTTCTTGTGTGTGTGTGTGTGTGTGTGTGTGTGTGTGTGTGTGTGTTTGGTAAACGATGTTTTAATAATAAGCTTGTACATAGTTACGGGCCTGTACACAGATTTCAAACCCCCCCCCCTCCCCTCCGCCCCGCTCCTCCCTGTCTCCTTAGACTCTGAGCTCCTTGAGAGCAGAAACTGGCTTTTGCCTTTCCCCAGAGTTCAGCCCAGTACCTGACGCGTGGTAAGTGCTCAATAAATGCTTGTTAACTTGACATTATTTGATATTTTCAAGCAAGTGCACACTCCTTTACTCTTCTGGGAGTCGAGGGTGTTGCCAAAATTTCTTTTTGGCGGAGATAAGTAGCAGCATTGAAGATTTCCGCATTGTTCCATTCCCTTATCCATTTTTCGATTGATTTGGAAATCTCTCATTTTACCTTTAAAGATGTATTAGAGACGTATACACTAAGGTTGATTACTAGGCTAGAACAGAAAAACACAACTTGCCCTCTCTGAGGCTCGAACTGAGGACCTTCAGATTATGAGACTGACGCGCTGCCTACTGCGCTAAGAAGGCAACTGCGGAGCTCGCTTTACTTTAAATTAAAGAAGGAAGAAGCCATATGTATGTTGTAAACAATTTTGTGTAAGTTCTATATCCATAAGAACGTATGTACTGAGGAAATGTCATTTCCTGGGGGTTTTGGGGTAAATATTAACTGAAACCTAAATAAAACATGAAGAAAGTTCTTCATCAAATTAAAAGAACGAAAACATAATTGATATTAGGGATTTTTAAAATTAACAATGAAACTTGGCTTTAACACACACACACACACACACACACACACACACACACACACACAAATGAGACACAAAGCAGCAATTTTGGAGTTACTAGAATATTCCCCAGGCATTAGCTAAAGTCTCAAGGCACCCTGAGTAACAGACAAGAGCTAGTATATATCAGGCAAATCAAACCTCCACCACTGCTTTGACCACCATTTCCCCATATACCCTGATGGAGACGACTATGTTGCTGAACGAGACTCTTAAATGTTTCCCAAAAAGGGGGGGGGGGGAGAGGAAGAAGGAGGGACGGTCACTACATAAATAATGGAAAACGCTGGCCTGCGGTTTATGTAAATACAGGCCTGAGGAAACAGAGGACTGCCTCCCTTAAGCAAACGGTTGATTTCTAGAGGAAGAGAGAAGTAAGTCTTTTTTCCATGTATTTAGTATTTTATCCCCCCCCCCCCAATTATATGTAAAACTATTTTTTAAACATTCGTTTTTAAAATTTTGAGTTCCAAATTCTCTCCCTTCCCTTCCCTCTTCCCTCTTTCCCCCATTGATAAGGCTAGCAATTCGATATAGGTTATGCATGTGTAGTCAAGCAAAACATTGCCATATTAGTCATGTTGTGAAAGAAAACAGAAAAACTCAAGAAAAATAAAGAAAGTTTTTTTTAAGTATCTTTCAATCTGTATTCAGACACCATCAGTTCTTTCTCTGGGGTTGATAACATTTTTCATCATAAGTCGAAAAGTAAGTCTCTGGGTAACTGATATTTCTGTGATAATCATAATTACAATCTTCACATCCAACCCAGAAGAGATTTGTTTGCAGCCTACTCAAAGAAGAGGCCCTACAGTGATAAAAAAGACAACTCGAGATCCCCTTTGACATAAGAAAAACGGCAAGAAGTGTAATTAGTAGGAAAGGAAACAAGGTGTCCATAAAAAAAAAAAAAAAGCAACGCCTAGACAGGGACTTGAACCCTGGACCCTCAGATTAAAAGTCTGATGCTCTACCGACTGAGCTACCCAGGCTCTTAAGAAAGTGGCTCACTCCCCCCCTCCCCCATTCGCCAAGGAACCAGAGGTAGGCCAACCAAATATTATCCCAGTCTATAAAGTAGAGCTAAATTTGAAGTAAATGAGGTAGAGTGCCCAAACTGATGTTTCCCTTTTAAGGATAAAAATGGAAGAAGGACCAGAAGCAGAAGAACAATGGAAAAGAAAATAACACATGTTGGCAGAGTTGTGGGAAGGCAGCACCTATCAGTGTCCTGTTGATAAAGTTATGAACTGGTACAGACAGCTATTTTGGAAAGCCATTTCAAAATGTGACCCTGAAAGTTCCTCAACTTTGACCTAGTGGTACCTCTACTAGGCTTACACTTGAAAGGGATCAAAGAAAGAGGAAAAGGACTTATATTAAAAACAAACAAACAAACAAACAAACATTTTAGCAGCTCTATTTGTGGTTGCATTCGTGGTCTATTTGTGGAAGGTGCCTATCAAATGGGGAATGACTGAAGAAATTATGGTATAGCTATCTCATGGAATACTATTGCATTGTAAGAAATGACAAAAAGGATGATTTCAGGGAAACCTGGGAAGATTTGTTGGAGTAAAAGGACCAGATCTAGGAGAACAATCTATGGTAGGACAATATTGTAAAAAGAAAGAAAGAAAGAAAGAAAGAAAGAAAGAAAGAAAGAAAGAAAGAAAGAAAGAAAGAAAGAAACCAAACCAAACCAAACAGCTTAAAAATAAAAATCTCCTGATAGAGAGGTGGTGGACCAAATATGCAGAATATGTCACATTCTCGGACATAGAAAATGTGAAAATTTGTTTTGCTTGACTAGAAATATTTGTTACAAGGGTTTTGTTTTTCTTTTGCGGGTAAGTCTGAGGAAAGCAGGGAAAGAGAATGAATCTTTGTTCATTGAAGAAAGTAAAATGTAATAAAAATTGTCGTGGAAAATATTTGTAAAAATCATTATAGCAAACTGTTTTCTGCATGAGGGATAATAGACTGCTACACTTGGACCCTGATTTCATAGTCTCAGATAGCTGGTAAGAGTAGGTAGAAGTTAGGAATAATTTCTTATGGGAGGAAGATTCTTCATTCTTTCAATTTCTATTTTACCTTCTGCTTCTACAATATCAAGACAAATTTCCCTGCCAATCTCTTGGAAGATGATGTCTATACTCTTATTTTGATCATGGTTGAGGAACCTAATTATTATCAGACCTAACTATTATTAATACACGCTTAGGTGACACAGTGTATGTACTTAGCGGGGGGGAGACTGCAAGCTTTGTGGACCAGAAATGGGGAAATCACATAGATATCCTTCGGGTTTGCTCGCATCATATAATCGTTCGCTGATCGGGTCTGAAGTAACTCTAGGGGTTCCCTAGTGTAGAATCTGAGATCCGCTACGATAATGTTCCACGACACCTTTTGTCTGTGGCTGCAACAAAACGATGTGTTTCCAGATCCCTTGGTCTTATTGATGGTAATTAGATAGATTTTCTCCCCCCCACCCCCACCCCAGAGAAATAACACATTTTCTCCGAAAACCGTCGTCTGTGCCTCAGTGGCAGACTAAAGCAATTCTATTTCTTCCCCATTTAGAGAAGGAAAGGCTAGGGTAACGCCCACAGTCCTCGGTAGGATAGCGTAATCACGTCTGCGTGTCATTTTTTTTTCCTCTTCCCAAAACTTTTCTTTAAATTTGGGACCTGCACATTTGACCCTTTCAAGAACAAGAAACAACAACAAAATCGTTTTAGGAATGCGAATATGAAAAAAAGAAAACGGGAAAAAAAGAAGGCCGCAGGTCGCTAGGAGGCTGAAATAGCTCAGTTGGGAGAGCGTTAGACTGAAGATCTAAAGGTCCCTGGTTCAATCCCGGGTTTCAGCATGTTTTAGAATTTAGGTGCCTCTTTCAGTTTAGCAATTCAATTCTCTCTGTCTCTTTCTGTCTCTCTCTTTTAATGTAACTAGCTCATCATTTGGGATATAAGATATAATGGGAACCCCTTCATGCCATTGTGAGATCCATCACCTCTCCCACTGCTCAGTTTTTCCTGTAGCCAACCAATCTGTTAAATAGGAATTTAGTTCAGCCCCTCCTTTGGCGATTCCCTGAAATATTGTACAGTGACTGCTCACCTGAAGGAAGATGCGATTCCTGATTCACTGATGACTGACTTCTGAGAGAGAAGCAAAGGAGAGAAAGAGAGATAAGTAAGGCATGGATCTGGAACGGCATACGGTAGATATCCCCTACCCCCTCCAAAGACCTGGGTGAAAAGCTAGTTCCCCAGCCTGCGTCTCACTTCGAAGCTCCTGGTAAGCAGGTAGATAGATATAGAGTTATACTGATATATACATATAGAAAGGTATAGCTTAGACACTTCTATCGGGGTGGGTTGCCAGTTCCTTCTCTAGCTCATTTTGCAGATGAGGGAACTGAGGCAAACAGGGTTAAGTGACTTGCCCAGGGTCACACAGCTAGTAAGTATTCGAGGTCAAATTTGAACTCAGATCACCTCTCCCATCACACGGCCATATTTTATGATCCTTGAGGACACATATTATTTCATTTTTGTATTTGCACCCTCAGAATCTAGCAGAATGCGTGGAATGTAATCGATGCTTAGTAAGTCCTTCTTGACTGATTGGGGGTGGGGGTGGGATTCTATCCCAGAATCTAATATTTTGGGCAGAAAACAGAGATTCCTTGGCTATCTTTGAAGTCTTGGGGGTTGCTTTCAGAGTAACCTTAAGTTCAAGAGTTGAGAGAGCTGACTTTCAAGAAAAGGGAAATTCTTGAGCCTCTTGGAAAGAAAAGAAAACTCATCCACCTGCCATCATCCTCACCCAACTAGAAGATCAATAAGGGATTAAAGACATGCCCCAAATAGCAGAAAACTTGCACACTGCCATCCCAAATTATGGTGCATTCTCGGAGACTGTCGTTCTGATTGGAAGGGGTGACCTGTGTAGAAGTTCCAAAGTCCATTTCCCTTCCTCGGGTTGGAGATGGGAGACTCAAAGCACATGACGTTACTAAGTCTTGCTAAAACTGGACAGGACCGTGAGGAGAGAAGTACTTCCCTAGAAAGACAGGGTGTTGCCCATGGCAGCCCCATGTTGAGATCTGTCTGAGCGGAGTCCAACTGAGAGGTCATTAGGACTCACTAAAGAGAAAATCCTTTTAAATGCATAGGAACTTCTGTGAGTCCCTTCTACCTTTGCTACACTGTTTATGCAAATTCATCAGCTCCTGTGCACCCTCTGCAATTTTTAAGGGGTGAAACGAAGGCTATCCTGTACCCAATGTATGCTTATTACATCGAGAACTTTGTTGAGAGGTGGAGCATCAGTTCCCCACGTTTATGGAAACCTAGACGAGAACTATGCATAAACTATATTCATCGATTTCCCAGAGTAAACACTGATTGAGAGCATCATGAGTGACAGCAACAGTGAACTTTTGGGTAGATAAAGAGAATGGATCCGGTCCTAGTATCATAGTGGGCTCATCTTACCTTGGGATGTGGCTACAATCTATCACAATCCAGAAGCAGTACCCCGACCCAGAAGACAAGAGTGCAAAGAGTGGTACATACCCTGGTTCTCCTTGTTTTAAGGGACAGTCTTAAATAATAGGAGGCAGAGAAGACTTGTCCCAAGAGAGAATGGGAAAAGCACACAAGGGATTGAGGAGCAAAGACAACCAGCCCTTACCTTAATTTAGAACGCCAGGCCCGTGGAGGAGGTATTCGCATGTTATTTTGCTGAATTGAAATAAACCAAGAGCTGAAAGGCATGAGACTTGCTTTTATTTCCTGACTTAAAAAGATCACTGTACTTTTCACTGTTAACATACTTTGGAGATGAGAGTGATTGATCATGTCACTCACCCTTTTGAAGGGTCAGAAATATAGTGCCTTACCATGGTAGTCGACACAACACCTTTTCCCAGTCCAGCAGAACCCCAACCTCCGCCCAGGGATATTCCAGGGTCCAGGTCACTAAGCAACCTCTTCTGCAACCATATACCATTAACCTACCCTGCTCTGGGCATAGTCATTTAGAGACGATGATTCCCAAGGCCCCTGTACCATCACAGCTGCCCTTGCCACGCATTCTGTTCCTCTGTCCTGACTAGGAGCAGGAGGGAGGAGAGAGGTCGAGGTATTTATATGCACCGAACGCTCGACTCAAAGAAGCTTGTCTCTCCATCTATCTTGCCTCGGAGATGAAACTGAAAAGCATGGAGCCCGGACTGATATGGTCTTCTACCACAAAGCTTCTTAAACTGTGGGTCGTGTAACTGAATGTGGGGGTGGCGAAAAAATTTGGCAGTCAATGTTTGAGTTGTATACCCATTTTATATACCTATATAGCCGGGGTCTCGTAAAAACTTCTCGGGCGAAAAGGGGTCGTGAGTGAAAAAAATGTTAAGAAGCCCCGGCCTACCAACAGGCCACATAATCTCACGTAATGTTAAATGTCCTTTAGGCCTTGGACACCGAGGTTTTTGACGAGAGTCCCTGAAGCGCCCGCCGGGTCCTACTGGGATTGGGGGTGGGGTGGGGAAGAGGAGGAGGGGTAGGAGGTGTTCGTCGTTCACGAAGGCCTTGTGTGACGCGGTCTGGCTGCAGGTGTCCGTGCCTTCGGCGGGTGGGAATTGCGTCGCCTTTACTGTGCGGGTGGTTCTGTAAGTAGCTGTTGTTTGTGGGCCAAAAAATCAGGTTTCTCGGAGGGCAGGGATTGTTTGATTTTCTGGTTTAAATGCGGAGCGGCCAAGGTATAGGGTGGACAGTTAATCGATGCGTGTCGATTGAGTGGCTGGACAGATATGATGGAAGAGTGGATGGATGGCGAAAAGGAGATACCTGAGACGACTTAAAATAAGATACCTTACTTCTTCAAGAGAAGCGGAAAAGAAAGGAGAAGCGTCAAACAAACAAAGAAGACATACAACTAGAAGGTTGAGAGGCCCCTTTGCAGCTGTCCCTGGTGGTCTAGTGGTTAGGATTCGGCGCTTTCACCGCCGCGGCCCGGGTTCGATTCCCGGTCAGGGAACTTCCCTTTTGTATTTGCCGAACTTCATTACTCATTGACTCGCTCGGGAATTAAATCTATCTAACCAAGACAGCCAGCCCCATCCACACCTGATGTAACATTTACTCCCTCGACCCACTTATGAATTTAGACTATTGTTCGTATTGATAAACACCTCAACTACTACCTATATACCACCACCACCCTTTTATTAGAGAATAAATAGTTTCTCACAATGGATGACTCCCTAGGTAGGGGAGAGAGGAAGGATACACTGGAAGAGGGAAAAGTAGCAACAAGGTTCTTTTCTTTCTCCTCCTCCTCCTCCTCCTCCTCCTCCTCCTCCTCCTCCTCCTCCTCCTCCTCCTCCTCCTCCTCCTCCTCCTCCTCCTCCTCCTCCTCCTCCTCCTCCTCCTCCTCCTCTTCCTCCGCCTCCCCCTTGCTCCGAAACATGAATTTCCGCCTCCACTGGCTGTGGACCCCTCACTCCTATTAGTAGCTGCCGTGGACCTTCTACCCACACCAACCGAGCGAGGAAACTGAGACAGAGGGTTGGGAAGGTAGCAGGGGAAAGAACCAAGATGCCGTGAACAACGAGTGAGGAAGGGATGCTAAGATCGTCCTCCCATTTATTAAAAAAAATAATAATTTAAAAAAGGACATCCTGCACAAAACCGTTCGTGGCAAAAACAAACCAAAACAAAAAACTAGCGATAACATTTATTGTCATCCAAGGGAAATTTCTTTCAAAGATAAAGAAAATGGAGCAGAATGGAGTCTCTATTCCAGAAAAGCATTTCAGGAAGGACTCAGACGTGTCGGTCCCCGGACAAATGTGTGAACGATTTCTGACAGGAACACTTTTTGGGGTTCGAGAACTACATCACCAGGAAGGCGGAGAAGGAAGAGAGTATGGGAAAACCATCATTTCTATCTATCTGGTAACTAAAGGGAACGTCGGTGATTTTGGAGAGTGTAGTGAGGCAGGTGAATGATGTGGTCAGAAGCCAGATTACAGAATTTAGAAGAGAACAAGAAGAGAAGCGAGGGCGCCAATTTGGGGTGGGATTTCTATTCCTTCGTTTGTTTTTTTGGTGAGGAGCGACAGAGGATGGGAGTTACGCGGGATAGCAGGCTCTAGCGAGGGTTTTGGAAGTTTTCGTTTCACTCTCCTTCGCTGTTCTTCCAAGTGTAATGAATGGTCAAACTCAGCCAGAGCCAGTGCTTGAAAGAGACCATAGGCGCGCGAGCGGGAAGGCACCATCTAGTCCAAACTCGTGTGTTTTTATGATGGTGATCGGTGAGCGCTCGGCTATCAAGTAAGTAGCAGAATTCGAATCTCGACTCCCATCTTCTTCTCCAGGCCTAGGGTGATTTCCGCTACACTTCCTTACCGCATCCCGATTCTTCCCACTTCACCCCCTCGTCGTCCCCTCTGCCCTCGGCCCAGAAGCTGGGGGAAGCTGCCTTTGGAGCGGGCGAGGACGTCAGGACTTTTCCAGCTCCAAAGCAAGCCATCCATTAAACGAAGAGTTTGGAGGCCCGGGAAGTCTCGGTCGATGTCCGCGCCTAAAGGAGAAAGCGAGGCGCAAGGAGCCCAGGGAACCCAGGGACTCGGTTTCTTGGAACTTCCTGGCCGTGGAACCACCCCGCGTCTGGCCATCCACAGGCGCCTTTAGGTTTTCGTCTTAAAAGGGCAGCCTCTCGTCCCCGAGCCGGGAAATGTGCTTGTTTGTCAGCTACGTGGAACCAGTCCCAGGCTAAAACCAGTTGCATGCGAGCAAGCTTCCCTGAAGTTTTCCTTCACTTCTAAAAAGAAAAGAACCCAAAGGAGAAACCCACCTTGCCCATTTCCTTGTGAGATGCTCGGAGCAAACACTCTTTGTGGGCCCGGATAGCTCAGTCGGTAGAGCATCAGACTTTTAATCTGAGGGTCCAGGGTTCAAGTCCCTGTTCGGGCGAACTGCCACTCCCCTTTTTCTTTTCTTTTTTTTTTTTTCCCTCTCTCCAAATTTACTAACCCCTCTCAAACCGAAACACCCATTTCCCCGGACAGCCCCTTCGGTCCTGCAAGCTGCCTTCGTGCACTGAGGAACTACACGTAAAAATGACTGTGAAAGATACCTGGACGGGGATTTTCACTGCTGTTACCCAACTCCTCCCAACTCCACCCCACCTCCGGGCGGGTTAGAAAGGAAATAGGGTACGGTCCCTTGACAAAGTGCCCGGGCGGGATCCCGAGAGGAGAAATGGCCCCAGACGCACAGAGATCAAAGCAGTTTCTTGGCACGTTCCTGCAACAACCAGACTTAATTAATGCAGAGGCGGCAGCGGCGCGGCGTGGACTTGCGCTCCTTTTAGAAACGCCCCGTCAGAGAGAGAATGCTCACTAGCACAATAAAATTACCTCCAAAGAAATTCGGCTTAACTTCATTAAGTTTACGGGGTGGCTTACTTTTCAGCCAAGGGCCAGTGGCGCAACGGATAACGCGTCTGACTACGGATCAGAAGATTCTAGGTTCGAATCCTGGCTGGCTCGGCTTCACTTTTCCTAAAAAACGGTTTCAGGTATAAAAGACCCCTCACTTACCCATTTCTTTCAGTGGTGTCCCACCTTTCGTTGATCCCACTTGGACTCTCTTGACTAACATGCTGGAGTCCTGGGCATTTTATTATCCAGCTCCTTTTACAGACGAGAACTGAGGCAAACAGGGTTAAGTGACTTGCCCAAGGTTAGAGTGACTAAGTGTCCGAGGCTAGATTCGAACTCAAGAAGAGGTACCTTCCTGACTCCAGGTCCAACACTCTATCTACTGCGCCACAAAATTTTGGCCTATTGAGGGAATAAGGCAGGTTGCTCACAGGCGAAAAGGAATTCTGAGGATGTTTAAAAAAGAGAGAGAGAAAGGGGAAGGGAAGGGAAGGGAAGGGAAGGGAAGGGAAGGGAAGGGAAGGGAAGGGAAGGGAAGGGAAGGGAAGGGAAGGGAAGGGAAGGGAAGGGAAGGGAAGGGAAGGGAAGGGAAGGGAAGGGAAGGGAAGGGAAGGGAAGGGAAGGGAAGGGAAGGGAAGGGAAGGGAAGGGAAGGGAAGGGAAGGGAAGGGAAGGGAAGGGAAGGGAAGGGAAGGGAAGGGAAGGGAAGGGAAGGGAAGGGAAGGGAAGGGAAGGGAAGGGAAGGGAAGGGAAGGGAAGGGAAGGGAAGGGAAGGGAAGGGAAGGGAAGGGAAGGGAAGGGAAGGGAAGGGAAGGGAAGGGAAGGGAAGGGAAGGGAAGGGAAGGGAAGGGAAGGGAAGGGAAGGGAAGGGAAGGGAAGGGAAGGGAAGGGAAGGGAAGGGAAGGGAAGGGAAGGGAAGGGAAGGGAAGGGAAGGGAAGGGAAGGGAAGGGAAGGGAAGGGAAGGGAAGGGAAGGGAAGGGAAGGGAAGGGAAGGGAAGGAAGGGAAGGGAAGGGAAGGGAAGGGAAGGGAAGGGAAGGGAAGGGAAGGGAAGGGAAGGGAAGGGAAGGGAAGGGAAGGGAAGGGAAGGGAAGGGAAGGGAAGGGAAGGGAAGGGAAGGGAAGGGAAGGGAAGGGAAGGGAAGGGAAGGGAAGGGAAGGGAAGGGAAGGGAAGGGAAGGGAAGGGAAGGGAAGGGAAGGGAAGGGAAGGGAAGGGAAGGGAAGGGAAGGGAAGGGAAGGGAAGGGAAGGGAAGGGAAGGGAAGGGAAGGGAAGGGAAGGGAAGGGAAGGGAAGGGAAGGGAAGGGAAGGGAAGGGAAGGGAAGGGAAGGGAAGGGAAGGGAAGGGAAGGGAAGGAAGGGAAGGGAAGGGAAGGGAAGGGAAGGGAAGGGAAGGGAAGGGAAGGGAAGGGAAGGGAAGGGAAGGAAGGGAAGGGAAGGGAAGGGAAGGGAAGGGAAGGGAAGGGAAGGGAAGGGAAGGGAAGGGAAGGGAAGGGAAGGGAAGGGAAGGGAAGGGAAGGGAAGGGAAGGGAAGGGAAGGGAAGGGAAGGGAAGGGAAGGGAAGGGAAGGGAAGGGAAGGGAAGGGAAGGGAAGGGAAGGGAAGGGAAGGGAAGGGAAGGGAAGGGAAGGGAAGGGAAGGGAAGGAAGGGAAGGGAAGGAAGGGAAGGGAAGGGAAGGGAAGGGAAGGGAAGGGAAGGGAAAAAACCAGGAATTGACTTTTGGGGAATATGGAAAATATTTTTCAAATTTATTTTTACTTTTATATTTATTTTTGTTCTGAACGTAACAAACACCATATAAAATGGGTTTTGCCGTATGCATAGTAGAACAATAAAAAGAAAATCGTACACGAAATTGCAAGTCTTTGTTATGTTCTGCTGAAGCTCTCCTTGTCCTGGAGATAGGCCCGGGAGGAATCCTCAGATGCATTCGTCTTAGCGTTGACCACGACAGGATTCGCTCTTTAGTTGACATGCAATGGTTTCGGCTACAGATTAGATAATGTGAAATTCGAAAGGTTATAAAATTCTTGAGAGCATCATCACTGGCATAATTTTTTCATTCCCCATCCTTCCTGACAGCTAATAAAGGATCCTAAACACCGCGTTCTAAGCAGACTCTGAAATTGTTGATGAAAGCCAACACTTTCAACTCCCACCGCCCAGTTCCCTTTCCACCCTGAATGACTTTTATGTACTGGGGAAACTATTAACGTTTCCAGAAGTTTAAGAATCCACCCAGTGAACATGCACTTGGAAGAGTCTGAATATTGGAAATGCCAGTAATTTATCACCCAGGAACAATCATGTTTGCAAGGCCTCAACAACGTTCCAGGCTTCTCATGCAATGAGACTCCAGTTCATTTTTTATCAAAAAGCTTTCATCGAAGACTCGTCCGACGTGATTGGAGCCTGCCTCTTTTAAAATTCGATTCAATCCCACCATCATTTTATATGCTGTCTACTATGTAATACATGGTTGGACTGGTGATCATGAGGCTATCTTGAGATATATTAAGGATATTCATGTATTACTCGAGTTGTTCATAGTATATTTGACTCCTGCATACAAAGCAGCTCTGGAAGACAATCTGCTAAAAGAAAGAGGTGGTTTGTGTATTAACACAAAACACTTTGCAAACCCTCAGGGAAAGAAACTCGAGATTTACAAATTCCCCTATTCTATAAATACCGATACCAAGATTCAGATAGATTTAGTATGACAAATGGCATTTGGTTCATGAGTCCTAATGTCTATCTTCCAATTCTGAAAGGTTATTCTTGGCTCTTAGCTACCGATATTGTCAATAATCTTTCTTCTACAAAGAATTTATAGTAAAATATATACTTCATCTCATTACTCATCCTGTATACGAGTTAGGAAATGTCCATAGATTAGTTTTCTTTGTTCACCCGGATTTTTAGCGCAACTTTTCTAAAATTTAATCGCACAATTTTTAGGAAAAGTGAAGCCGAGCCAGCCAGGATTCGAACCTAGAATCTTCTGATCCGTAGTCAGACGCGTTATCCGTTGCGCCACTGGCCCTTGGCTGAAAAGTAAGCCACCCCGTAAACTTAATGAAGTTAAGCCGAATTTCTTTGGAGGTAATTTTATTGTGCTAGTGAGCATTCTCTCTCTGACGGGGCGTTTCTAAAAGGAGCGCAAGTCCACGCCGCGCCGCTGCCGCCTCTGCATTAATTAAGTCTGGTTGTTGCAGGAACGTGCCAAGAAACTGCTTTGATCTCTGTGCGTCTGGGGCCATTTCTCCTCTCGGGATCCCGCCCGGGCACTTTGTCAAGGGACCGTACCCTATTTCCTTTCTAACCCGCCCGGAGGTGGGGTGGAGTTGGGAGGAGTTGGGTAACAGCAGTGAAAATCCCCGTCCAGGTATCTTTCACAGTCATTTTTACGTGTAGTTCCTCAGTGCACGAAGGCAGCTTGCAGGACCGAAGGGGCTGTCCGGGGAAATGGGTGTTTCGGTTTGAGAGGGGTTAGTAAATTTGGAGAGAGGGAAAAAAAAAAAAAGAAAAGAAAAAGGGGAGTGGCAGTTCGCCCGAACAGGGACTTGAACCCTGGACCCTCAGATTAAAAGTCTGATGCTCTACCGACTGAGCTATCCGGGCCCACAAAGAGTGTTTGCTCCGAGCATCTCACAAGGAAATGGGCAAGGTGGGTTTCTCCTTTGGGTTCTTTTCTTTTTAGAAGTGAAGGAAAACTTCAGGGAAGCTTGCTCGCATGCAACTGGTTTTAGCCTGGGACTGGTTCCACGTAGCTGACAAACAAGCACATTTCCCGGCTCGGGGACGAGAGGCTGCCCTTTTAAGACGAAAACCTAAAGGCGCCTGTGGATGGCCAGACGCGGGGTGGTTCCACGGCCAGGAAGTTCCAAGAAACCGAGTCCCTGGGTTCCCTGGGCTCCTTGCGCCTCGCTTTCTCCTTTAGGCGCGGACATCGACCGAGACTTCCCGGGCCTCCAAACTCTTCGTTTAATGGATGACTTGCTTTGGAGCTGGAAAAGTCCTGACGTCCTCGCCCGCTCCAAAGGCAGCTTCCCCCAGCTTCTGGGCCGAGGGCAGAGGGGACGACGAGGGGGTGAAGTGGGAAGAATCGGGATGCGGTAAGGAAGTGTAGCGGAAATCACCCTAGGCCTGGAGAAGAAGATGGGAGTCGAGATTCGAATTCTGCTACTTACTTGATAGCCGAGCGCTCACCGATCACCATCATAAAAACACACGAGTTTGGACTAGATGGTGCCTTCCCGCTCGCGCGCCTATGGTCTCTTTCAAGCACTGGCTCTGGCTGAGTTTGACCATTCATTACACTTGGAAGAACAGCGAAGGAGAGTGAAACGAAAACTTCCAAAACCCTCGCTAGAGCCTGCTATCCCGCGTAACTCCCATCCTCTGTCGCTCCTCACCAAAAAAACAAACGAAGGAATAGAAATCCCACCCCAAATTGGCGCCCTCGCTTCTCTTCTTGTTCTCTTCTAAATTCTGTAATCTGGCTTCTGACCACATCATTCACCTGCCTCACTACACTCTCCAAAATCACCGACGTTCCCTTTAGTTACCAGATAGATAGAAATGATGGTTTTCCCATACTCTCTTCCTTCTCCGCCTTCCTGGTGATGTAGTTCTCGAACCCCAAAAAGTGTTCCTGTCAGAAATCGTTCACACATTTGTCCGGGGACCGACACGTCTGAGTCCTTCCTGAAATGCTTTTCTGGAATAGAGACTCCATTCTGCTCCATTTTCTTTATCTTTGAAAGAAATTTCCCTTGGATGACAATAAATGTTATCGCTAGTTTTTTGTTTTGGTTTGTTTTTGCCACGAACGGTTTTGTGCAGGATGTCCTTTTTTAAATTATTATTTTTTTTAATAAATGGGAGGACGATCTTAGCATCCCTTCCTCACTCGTTGTTCACGGCATCTTGGTTCTTTCCCCTGCTACCTTCCCAACCCTCTGTCTCAGTTTCCTCGCTCGGTTGGTGTGGGTAGAAGGTCCACGGCAGCTACTAATAGGAGTGAGGGGTCCACAGCCAGTGGAGGCGGAAATTCATGTTTCGGAGCAAGGGGGAGGCGGAGGAAGAGGAGGAGGAGGAGGAGGAGGAGGAGGAGGAGGAGGAGGAGGAGGAGGAGGAGGAGGAGGAGGAGGAGGAGGAGGAGGAGGAGGAGGAGGAGGAGGAGGAGGAGGAGGAGAAAGAAAAGAACCTTGTTGCTACTTTTCCCTCTTCCAGTGTATCCTTCCTCTCTCCCCTACCTAGGGAGTCATCCATTGTGAGAAACTATTTATTCTCTAATAAAAGGGTGGTGGTGGTATATAGGTAGTAGTTGAGGTGTTTATCAATACGAACAATAGTCTAAATTCATAAGTGGGTCGAGGGAGTAAATGTTACATCAGGTGTGGATGGGGCTGGCTGTCTTGGTTAGATAGATTTAATTCCCGAGCGAGTCAATGAGTAATGAAGTTCGGCAAATACAAAAGGGAAGTTCCCTGACCGGGAATCGAACCCGGGCCGCGGCGGTGAAAGCGCCGAATCCTAACCACTAGACCACCAGGGACAGCTGCAAAGGGGCCTCTCAACCTTCTAGTTGTATGTCTTCTTTGTTTGTTTGACGCTTCTCCTTTCTTTTCCGCTTCTCTTGAAGAAGTAAGGTATCTTATTTTAAGTCGTCTCAGGTATCTCCTTTTCGCCATCCATCCACTCTTCCATCATATCTGTCCAGCCACTCAATCGACACGCATCGATTAACTGTCCACCCTATACCTTGGCCGCTCCGCATTTAAACCAGAAAATCAAACAATCCCTGCCCTCCGAGAAACCTGATTTTTTGGCCCACAAACAACAGCTACTTACAGAACCACCCGCACAGTAAAGGCGACGCAATTCCCACCCGCCGAAGGCACGGACACCTGCAGCCAGACCGCGTCACACAAGGCCTTCGTGAACGACGAACACCTCCTACCCCTCCTCCTCTTCCCCACCCCACCCCCAATCCCAGTAGGACCCGGCGGGCGCTTCAGGGACTCTCGTCAAAAACCTCGGTGTCCAAGGCCTAAAGGACATTTAACATTACGTGAGATTATGTGGCCTGTTGGTAGGCCGGGGCTTCTTAACATTTTTTTCACTCACGACCCCTTTTCGCCCGAGAAGTTTTTACGAGACCCCGGCTATATAGGTATATAAAATGGGTATACAAATCAAACATTGACTGCCAAATTTTTTCGCCACCCCCACATTCAGTTACACGACCCACAGTTTAAGAAGCTTTGTGGTAGAAGACCATATCAGTCCGGGCTCCATGCTTTTCAGTTTCATCTCCGAGGCAAGATAGATGGAGAGACAAGCTTCTTTGAGTCGAGCGTTCGGTGCATATAAATACCTCGACCTCTCTCCTCCCTCCTGCTCCTAGTCAGGACAGAGGAACAGAATGCGTGGCAAGGGCAGCTGTGATGGTACAGGGGCCTTGGGAATCATCGTCTCTAAATGACTATGCCCAGAGCAGGGTAGGTTAATGGTATATGGTTGCAGAAGAGGTTGCTTAGTGACCTGGACCCTGGAATATCCCTGGGCGGAGGTTGGGGTTCTGCTGGACTGGGAAAAGGTGTTGTGTCGACTACCATGGTAAGGCACTATATTTCTGACCCTTCAAAAGGGTGAGTGACATGATCAATCACTCTCATCTCCAAAGTATGTTAACAGTGAAAAGTACAGTGATCTTTTTAAGTCAGGAAATAAAAGCAAGTCTCATGCCTTTCAGCTCTTGGTTTATTTCAATTCAGCAAAATAACATGCGAATACCTCCTCCACGGGCCTGGCGTTCTAAATTAAGGTAAGGGCTGGTTGTCTTTGCTCCTCAATCCCTTGTGTGCTTTTCCCATTCTCTCTTGGGACAAGTCTTCTCTGCCTCCTATTATTTAAGACTGTCCCTTAAAACAAGGAGAACCAGGGTATGTACCACTCTTTGCACTCTTGTCTTCTGGGTCGGGGTACTGCTTCTGGATTGTGATAGATTGTAGCCACATCCCAAGGTAAGATGAGCCCACTATGATACTAGGACCGGATCCATTCTCTTTATCTACCCAAAAGTTCACTGTTGCTGTCACTCATGATGCTCTCAATCAGTGTTTACTCTGGGAAATCGATGAATATAGTTTATGCATAGTTCTCGTCTAGGTTTCCATAAACGTGGGGAACTGATGCTCCACCTCTCAACAAAGTTCTCGATGTAATAAGCATACATTGGGTACAGGATAGCCTTCGTTTCACCCCTTAAAAATTGCAGAGGGTGCACAGGAGCTGATGAATTTGCATAAACAGTGTAGCAAAGGTAGAAGGGACTCACAGAAGTTCCTATGCATTTAAAAGGATTTTCTCTTTAGTGAGTCCTAATGACCTCTCAGTTGGACTCCGCTCAGACAGATCTCAACATGGGGCTGCCATGGGCAACACCCTGTCTTTCTAGGGAAGTACTTCTCTCCTCACGGTCCTGTCCAGTTTTAGCAAGACTTAGTAACGTCATGTGCTTTGAGTCTCCCATCTCCAACCCGAGGAAGGGAAATGGACTTTGGAACTTCTACACAGGTCACCCCTTCCAATCAGAACGACAGTCTCCGAGAATGCACCATAATTTGGGATGGCAGTGTGCAAGTTTTCTGCTATTTGGGGCATGTCTTTAATCCCTTATTGATCTTCTAGTTGGGTGAGGATGATGGCAGGTGGATGAGTTTTCTTTTCTTTCCAAGAGGCTCAAGAATTTCCCTTTTCTTGAAAGTCAGCTCTCTCAACTCTTGAACTTAAGGTTACTCTGAAAGCAACCCCCAAGACTTCAAAGATAGCCAAGGAATCTCTGTTTTCTGCCCAAAATATTAGATTCTGGGATAGAATCCCACCCCCACCCCCAATCAGTCAAGAAGGACTTACTAAGCATCGATTACATTCCACGCATTCTGCTAGATTCTGAGGGTGCAAATACAAAAATGAAATAATATGTGTCCTCAAGGATCATAAAATATGGCCGTGTGATGGGAGAGGTGATCTGAGTTCAAATTTGACCTCGAATACTTACTAGCTGTGTGACCCTGGGCAAGTCACTTAACCCTGTTTGCCTCAGTTCCCTCATCTGCAAAATGAGCTAGAGAAGGAACTGGCAACCCACCCCGATAGAAGTGTCTAAGCTATACCTTTCTATATGTATATATCAGTATAACTCTATATCTATCTACCTGCTTACCAGGAGCTTCGAAGTGAGACGCAGGCTGGGGAACTAGCTTTTCACCCAGGTCTTTGGAGGGGGTAGGGGATATCTACCGTATGCCGTTCCAGATCCATGCCTTACTTATCTCTCTTTCTCTCCTTTGCTTCTCTCTCAGAAGTCAGTCATCAGTGAATCAGGAATCGCATCTTCCTTCAGGTGAGCAGTCACTGTACAATATTTCAGGGAATCGCCAAAGGAGGGGCTGAACTAAATTCCTATTTAACAGATTGGTTGGCTACAGGAAAAACTGAGCAGTGGGAGAGGTGATGGATCTCACAATGGCATGAAGGGGTTCCCATTATATCTTATATCCCAAATGATGAGCTAGTTACATTAAAAGAGAGAGACAGAAAGAGACAGAGAGAATTGAATTGCTAAACTGAAAGAGGCACCTAAATTCTAAAACATGCTGAAACCCGGGATTGAACCAGGGACCTTTAGATCTTCAGTCTAACGCTCTCCCAACTGAGCTATTTCAGCCTCCTAGCGACCTGCGGCCTTCTTTTTTTCCCGTTTTCTTTTTTTCATATTCGCATTCCTAAAACGATTTTGTTGTTGTTTCTTGTTCTTGAAAGGGTCAAATGTGCAGGTCCCAAATTTAAAGAAAAGTTTTGGGAAGAGGAAAAAAAAATGACACGCAGACGTGATTACGCTATCCTACCGAGGACTGTGGGCGTTACCCTAGCCTTTCCTTCTCTAAATGGGGAAGAAATAGAATTGCTTTAGTCTGCCACTGAGGCACAGACGACGGTTTTCGGAGAAAATGTGTTATTTCTCTGGGGTGGGGGTGGGGGGGAGAAAATCTATCTAATTACCATCAATAAGACCAAGGGATCTGGAAACACATCGTTTTGTTGCAGCCACAGACAAAAGGTGTCGTGGAACATTATCGTAGCGGATCTCAGATTCTACACTAGGGAACCCCTAGAGTTACTTCAGACCCGATCAGCGAACGATTATATGATGCGAGCAAACCCGAAGGATATCTATGTGATTTCCCCATTTCTGGTCCACAAAGCTTGCAGTCTCCCCCCGCTAAGTACATACACTGTGTCACCTAAGCGTGTATTAATAATAGTTAGGTCTGATAATAATTAGGTTCCTCAACCATGATCAAAATAAGAGTATAGACATCATCTTCCAAGAGATTGGCAGGGAAATTTGTCTTGATATTGTAGAAGCAGAAGGTAAAATAGAAATTGAAAGAATGAAGAATCTTCCTCCCATAAGAAATTATTCCTAACTTCTACCTACTCTTACCAGCTATCTGAGACTATGAAATCAGGGTCCAAGTGTAGCAGTCTATTATCCCTCATGCAGAAAACAGTTTGCTATAATGATTTTTACAAATATTTTCCACGACAATTTTTATTACATTTTACTTTCTTCAATGAACAAAGATTCATTCTCTTTCCCTGCTTTCCTCAGACTTACCCGCAAAAGAAAAACAAAACCCTTGTAACAAATATTTCTAGTCAAGCAAAACAAATTTTCACATTTTCTATGTCCGAGAATGTGACATATTCTGCATATTTGGTCCACCACCTCTCTATCAGGAGATTTTTATTTTTAAGCTGTTTGGTTTGGTTTGGTTTCTTTCTTTCTTTCTTTCTTTCTTTCTTTCTTTCTTTCTTTCTTTCTTTCTTTCTTTCTTTTTACAATATTGTCCTACCATAGATTGTTCTCCTAGATCTGGTCCTTTTACTCCAACAAATCTTCCCAGGTTTCCCTGAAATCATCCTTTTTGTCATTTCTTACAATGCAATAGTATTCCATGAGATAGCTATACCATAATTTCTTCAGTCATTCCCCATTTGATAGGCACCTTCCACAAATAGACCACGAATGCAACCACAAATAGAGCTGCTAAAATGTTTGTTTGTTTGTTTGTTTGTTTTTAATATAAGTCCTTTTCCTCTTTCTTTGATCCCTTTCAAGTGTAAGCCTAGTAGAGGTACCACTAGGTCAAAGTTGAGGAACTTTCAGGGTCACATTTTGAAATGGCTTTCCAAAATAGCTGTCTGTACCAGTTCATAACTTTATCAACAGGACACTGATAGGTGCTGCCTTCCCACAACTCTGCCAACATGTGTTATTTTCTTTTCCATTGTTCTTCTGCTTCTGGTCCTTCTTCCATTTTTATCCTTAAAAGGGAAACATCAGTTTGGGCACTCTACCTCATTTACTTCAAATTTAGCTCTACTTTATAGACTGGGATAATATTTGGTTGGCCTACCTCTGGTTCCTTGGCGAATGGGGGAGGGGGGGAGTGAGCCACTTTCTTAAGAGCCTGGGTAGCTCAGTCGGTAGAGCATCAGACTTTTAATCTGAGGGTCCAGGGTTCAAGTCCCTGTCTAGGCGTTGCTTTTTTTTTTTTTTTTATGGACACCTTGTTTCCTTTCCTACTAATTACACTTCTTGCCGTTTTTCTTATGTCAAAGGGGATCTCGAGTTGTCTTTTTTATCACTGTAGGGCCTCTTCTTTGAGTAGGCTGCAAACAAATCTCTTCTGGGTTGGATGTGAAGATTGTAATTATGATTATCACAGAAATATCAGTTACCCAGAGACTTACTTTTCGACTTATGATGAAAAATGTTATCAACCCCAGAGAAAGAACTGATGGTGTCTGAATACAGATTGAAAGATACTTAAAAAAACTTTCTTTATTTTTCTTGAGTTTTTCTGTTTTCTTTCACAACATGACTAATATGGCAATGTTTTGCTTGACTACACATGCATAACCTATATCGAATTGCTAGCCTTATCAATGGGGGAAAGAGGGAAGAGGGAAGGGAAGGGAGAGAATTTGGAACTCAAAATTTTAAAAACGAATGTTTAAAAAATAGTTTTACATATAATTGGGGGGGGATAAAATACTAAATACATGGAAAAAAGACTTACTTCTCTCTTCCTCTAGAAATCAACCGTTTGCTTAAGGGAGGCAGTCCTCTGTTTCCTCAGGCCTGTATTTACATAAACCGCAGGCCAGCGTTTTCCATTATTTATGTAGTGACCGTCCCTCCTTCTTCCTCTCCCCCCCCCCCTTTTTGGGAAACATTTAAGAGTCTCGTTCAGCAACATAGTCGTCTCCATCAGGGTATATGGGGAAATGGTGGTCAAAGCAGTGGTGGAGGTTTGATTTGCCTGATATATACTAGCTCTTGTCTGTTACTCAGGGTGCCTTGAGACTTTAGCTAATGCCTGGGGAATATTCTAGTAACTCCAAAATTGCTGCTTTGTGTCTCATTTGTGTGTGTGTGTGTGTGTGTGTGTGTGTGTGTGTGTGTGTGTGTTAAAGCCAAGTTTCATTGTTAATTTTAAAAATCCCTAATATCAATTATGTTTTCGTTCTTTTAATTTGATGAAGAACTTTCTTCATGTTTTATTTAGGTTTCAGTTAATATTTACCCCAAAACCCCCAGGAAATGACATTTCCTCAGTACATACGTTCTTATGGATATAGAACTTACACAAAATTGTTTACAACATACATATGGCTTCTTCCTTCTTTAATTTAAAGTAAAGCGAGCTCCGCAGTTGCCTTCTTAGCGCAGTAGGCAGCGCGTCAGTCTCATAATCTGAAGGTCCTCAGTTCGAGCCTCAGAGAGGGCAAGTTGTGTTTTTCTGTTCTAGCCTAGTAATCAACCTTAGTGTATACGTCTCTAATACATCTTTAAAGGTAAAATGAGAGATTTCCAAATCAATCGAAAAATGGATAAGGGAATGGAACAATGCGGAAATCTTCAATGCTGCTACTTATCTCCGCCAAAAAGAAATTTTGGCAACACCCTCGACTCCCAGAAGAGTAAAGGAGTGTGCACTTGCTTGAAAATATCAAATAATGTCAAGTTAACAAGCATTTATTGAGCACTTACCACGCGTCAGGTACTGGGCTGAACTCTGGGGAAAGGCAAAAGCCAGTTTCTGCTCTCAAGGAGCTCAGAGTCTAAGGAGACAGGGAGGAGCGGGGCGGAGGGGAGGGGGGGGGTTTGAAATCTGTGTACAGGCCCGTAACTATGTACAAGCTTATTATTAAAACATCGTTTACCAAACACACACACACACACACACACACACACACACACACACACACACAAGAACAAAACAAAACAAAAAAACATCTGGAATGGAACTATGTAAGGTACAATGGTTTGGATGCAAACCATCTTATAAGCTGACATTTAGTCTTTTGGACGTGGACTGAGTCACAGAGATTTGCTGTAGGAACAGAGGTGGGATTTCCATTTTGAAAAGATCGAAAGTAATGCGAGGAATTCCAGTGCTTTTGCCAGCTCTTGGCACGTTTGCAAGCACACAGCAAGCGATTCAGGAACGCTCCTTGACTTAACTTCAATGACTGATTTAATTTCTCAAGAAAAAGAGGAGACTCCTTTCTTCCTTTCTCCTTCTTGTCATTTGGATAAATTAGTTGGACAGAGCCCTTGTCTCCGTCTTCCAGGGGTAGCAATAGATGACAAAATGTTTTACTGAGGGGTATTTAAACTGGCTATGTGATGCTGGGGAAGTCACTTCAGAGTTTAAGTTTAGTGTTCTGGGAGTTCAATATATCAGTGAAATCACAAGTCCAAGTAAAGCATAAATTTCTATTTGGAGGGGGAAAGGGAAGGAGAGGGGGAGCTGGAGAGGGAGAGAGATTTATTCTCTTTAATAGTTGTAACACCAGGTGAATTCCCACCTCTCCCCACCCTCGTCTTTTTCTCTACCTGTAAAAATTGCTGGTTATGGTTCTGATTATTCACAGTAAGGATAAAATTAATGTTATTGAAGTAAATGAGCAAGTCCTTTCTTTCAAGCTTTTTGCATCTGTACCACATAGGATGTTCATAGATATACAATGAAGAGGTTGCATGTGATGGTCATTAATGTCCCTTCTAGTTCTAATATTTGCTTTCTGCCTATAGTTGTTAGGGATAATAGGAGAGGAAAGGGGGTTGGAGAGGAAGCATCTGGAATAGTAAGCACAGCTTTCAAATGCCTTTTTTAAATATCCAATTTGTTGTTGAATTGGGTTAATGACCACATCTATTAGGACTGACTATTAATTAAAACTACTGTGAAGTTTGCTCCCTCTCCTCCTGGTCGCAGACTGACAAAAACACAACAACGTGCCATATTCAGTGACAAAACTGAGTTTGCAAGAAGCTTGAGAGTGGCTTCTGTATCCTTATACACAAGTAATATACTGAGATCTCCAGGAGCAGAGTGCTTTCGCACTCACTTACTTGGCCCAGTTGTGTGCTAGGACTCCCTAGGGCCCTTTAGGATCGTGAACTCTCAGAGGTGCTTGGAGAGAAATGCTGGAGGAAATCAGCCCCACCAAGCAGAAATCTCACAGGCAGGGGCCTAGTGTCACAATCTCCTGCTTGCCAGTTTGGTGGGACCCGTTTAAAAGAAGAGCGGCCTTCAAAGAGTCCTGGGAGGCTGAGAAGGGTTAAGAGAATGTTTATCAGCCCCAACACTTCATAAGCTGCACTGGGGCAGGTGACACCACACAGGCACCTCAAAGGTGTTGAAGGGCTAGAATGAGCTGGCACCAGGGTAAAAGGTGAGGAGATGGAATCATTCGACAATTCAACCCAACAAGCACTTTATTAGGCACTCATTTACTGACATGTGCTAGGAGACACCAAGTTCTCAAGCACTTTCTAACTAAAATGTGGGCTGTTAGCGGGGTGCCTGTTACAACTTGAACAAGTCACATAAATGCAACAGAATTTGAGAAGGAAAGCGACACTAACTTCTAACAAGATCTGTAAAAGTCTTTCCTTTAAAAAAAACAAAAGCAAAAAAGCAAAAAACACCACAGTAAACAGTCATCATAACTATAAATAGTCATCATAATGTGAACAGGGTGGTGCAGTGGATAAAGCACTGGCCTTGGTGAATGGGATGAACCCACCCATTAAATGCAAGTGGATAGAAGAATGGATTAAAAACCAAAATCCTATTATATGTCGTTTACAAGAAATATATTTGGGGGGCAGCTAGGTGGCGCAGTGGATAGAGCACTGGCCCTGGAGTCAGGAGTACCTGAGTTCAAATCTGACCTCAGACACTTAACATTTACTAGCTGTGTGACCCTGGGCAAGTCACTTAACCCCAATTGCCTCACACCAAAAACAATTATTAAAAAACAAACAAGAAATATATTTGAAGCAGAGATACACACAGAGTAGGCATAAGGGTTGGGACAGAATCTATTATGCTTCAGCTGAAGCAAAGAAATCAGGGGTAGCAATCGTGATTTCAGATGAAGCAAAACCAAAAATAGATCTAGTTAAAAGAGATAAAGAAGGAAACTATACTTTGCTGAAAGGTACCATAGACAATGAAGTCATATCAATATTTAACATATATGCACCAAATGGTATAGCATCTAAATTTTTGAAGGGGAAGTTGAATGAGTTACAGGAGACAATAGATAATAAAACTATGCTATTGGGGGACCTTAACATTCCCCTCTCAGAACTGGATAAATCTAACCAAAAAGTTAAGGAAATGAATAAAATTCTCAGAAAGTTAGAAAATTGAATAGGAATAGAAAGGAATATACCTTCTTCTCAAGAGTACAAGGGGAGCAGCTAGGTGGTGCAGTGGATAGAGCACCGGTCCTGGATTCAGGAGTACCTGAGTTCAAATCCGGCCTCAGACACTTGACACTTACTAGCTGTGTGACCCTGGGCAAGTCACTTAACCCCCACAGCACTGGAAAAAAAATTCAATAACAGAAGCAACAGAAATCATATGATTAACTCAATAGATTCAGAAAAGGCCTTTGACAAAATACAGCACCCATGCCTAATAAAAACATTAGAGAGCATAGGAATAAAAAGAGCTTACCTTAAAATGATAAGTACTATTTATCTAAAACCATCAGCAAGCATTATCTGTAATGGGGATAACCTAAAAGCCTTCCCAATGCAATCAGGGGTGAAGCAAGGATGCCCATTATCACCTTTATTATTTAATACTGTACTAAAAATGTCCTCTATAGCAATAAGAGAAGAAAAAGAAATTAAAGGAATTAGAATAGGCAATGAGGAAACAAAACTACCACTCATTGCAGATGATATGATGTTATACTTAGAAAATCCTTGAGAATCAACTAAAAAGCTACTTGAAATTGTTAACAACTTTAGCAAAGTTGTAGTATACAAAATAAACCCACATAAATCATCAGCATTTCTATATATTACCAACAAAGTCCAGCAACAAGAGATAGAAAAACAAATTCTATGTAAAATAACTGCAGCGAACATAAGATCCTTGGGAGTCTATCTGACAAGACAAACACAGGAACTATATGACCAGAACTACAAAACACTTTTCACACAAATAAAGTCAGTTCTAAACAATTGGGAAAATATTAATTACTCACAGGTAGGCAAAGTCAATATTATAAAAATGACAATCCTACATAGGTTAATTTAGTTATTTAATGCTATATACCAAAGTATCAAAAAATATTGTATAGATCTAGAAAAAATAATAACAAAATTCATCTGAAAAAAAAACAAAAAAGGTCGAGGATATCATGGGATTCAATTTTTAAAAAAATACAAAAGAAAGTTGTCTAGCAGTACCAGCTCTCAAACTGTATTATAAAGTAGTAATTATCAAAGCAATCTGGTACTGGCTAAGAAATAGAGAGGTGAATCAGTGGAATAGAATAAGTACAAATTACACTATAGTAAATGACTATAGTAATCTAGTATATGATAAACCCAAAGATCCAAGCTTTTGAAACAAAAACTCATTATTTGACAAAAACTGCTAGGAAAACTGGAATACAGTATAGCTGAAACTAGGTATAGACCAAGATCTCACACTGTATATTAAAATAAGATCAAAATGGGTACATGATTTACACATAAAGGATGATACCATAAGCAAATTGAAAGAGTATGGAATCGCTTATCTGTCAGATTTATGGACAGAGGAAGAATTTAGGACCAAAAAAGACATAGAGAGTAAAACAAAATTTAAAATAGATAATTTTGATTATATAAAATTAAAAAGCTTTTGCACAAACAAAACTAATGTCACCAAGATTACAAGGGAAGCAGAAAATGGGAAAGAATTTTTGAAACAAATATATCAGATAAAGACCTTGTTTCTCAATTATATAGAGAACTGATTCAAATGTATAAAAATACAAGTCATTCTCCAATTGATAAATGATCAAAGGATATGAACAGGCAGTTTTCAGACAAAGAAATCAAAGCTTTCTATAATCATATGAAAAAAAAATGCTCTAAATCACTATTGATCAGAGAAATGCAAATTAAAACAATTCTGAAGTATCACCTCACACCTATCAGAGTGGCAAATATAACAAAAATGGAAAAGATTGGATGTTCTTGTGGGAAAACTGGGACACTAATCCACTGTTGGAATTGTGAAAAGATCCAACCATTCTAGAGAGCAATTTGGAACTATGCCCAAGGGCTATAGAACTGTGCATACCCTTTGATCCAGCAATACCACTGCTAGGTTTATATCCCAAAGAAATCCCCCAAAAGAGAAAAAGACCTATTTGTACCAAAATATTTATAGCAGCTCATTTTGTGGTGGCTAAGAATTGGAAATCAAAGGAATGCCCATCATTTGGGGAATGGCTAAACAAGCTGTGGTATATGATGCTGATGGAATATTATTGTGCTATAAGAAATGACAAGCAGGATGAGTTCAGAAAAACCTGGAAAGATTTGTATGAACTTATGTATAGTGAAGTGAGCAGAACCAAGAGCACATTGTGCACAGAGACAGCACTATTGTTTGATGAAGAACTATGAATGACTTAACGCTCTCAACCATACAATAATCCAAGACAATCCCAAAGGACTATTGATGAAACATACTATCCACCTCCAAAGAACTGATATTGATGGAACACAGACTGCAGCATGCTATTTTTCACTTTCTTTCATTATTTTTTCTTTTATTCAAGTTTTCTTGTACAAAATGACTGATATGTTAATGTTTTACATTATCTGATTACTTATCACCTCAGGGATCAGAAAGGGAAGGGAAAGAAGGAGAGATAAAAATTGGAACCCAAAACTATAAAATATATACTTATTACTTTTAAAAAATAGTCTTTTGTTTTATTTTCCAATTACTTGTAAAGATAGTTTTCAACACTCATTGTTGTAAGATTTTGAGTCCCAAATTTCTCTCCCTTCCTCTGTTCCCTTCCCCCTCCCCAAGACAGTAAGCAATTTGGTATAGGTTGTACATTACAATCATGTTAAACATATTTCCACATGGGTCATATTATGAAAGAAGAATCAGAAGAAAAGAGAAAAACAACAAGAAATAAAAAATTATACCTAAAAATCTCTCCAAAGGAAATGGTATCTGGGTTGACTCCTGAAGAAAGCAAGAATAAAAACTAGGTGAAAGGGAGGCTGTTATTTTCCTCCAGGGCCTAAGAAAAATTTAGAAATAAACGGAATTATCTAGAATGATGGTAGGACACTACATTAGTTCCTAACTTTCCTCCAGGCTCCGTGTTTTTCGGTTTCACCTCCGAGGCTAGATAAATTCTGAAGCAAGTATCTTTGATCCTAGAGAGTTCCGTGCCTATAAATACTTCAACCTCATCTCCTTCCGCCTGCTTCTAGTCAGTGCAAAGGCAGAGCAAAGACGGAGGAAGGGTAGCTGCGATTGTACGGGGACCTTGGGAATCATCTCTAATTGGCTATGCCCAGAGTAGTGCCGCTTAGTGACTGTTGGGTGCAGAAGGGGGTGCTTAATAACTTGGGGTCCGGAGCTGGGGGCTCTGCTGGATTGGGAAAACGTGTTGTATGGGCTGCTGAATATTCCTGTCTTGAAATGGTGAGCAGCATAGTCATTTGTTCCTACCCCTAAATCTCGTAACTCACTGAAAAACATAGTGCTCTTTTCAAGTAGGGCAATAAAAGAGAGGCAAGCATTTATTATTTCTTTACTTGTTTTAATTCAGCAAAACATCAGGAATACACCCTCCACCGTGTAAGGTTCTTCATTAAGGGAAAGGGTGATTCTCTTTACTCCTCAATACTTGTGTGCTTTCCCAGTTCTTCCTTGAAGGCAAATCTCTGCAGTGTAATTCTAGGTTGTACCCCAAACAGGAGGAAGAACAGCCAGGAAATATCCCAGTTTTTGTACCATAATATTTTGGGTTAAGGCATTTCTTCTGGACTGTGATATTTTGAATCTCACATCATGATCTAATTGATGGGTCCGTTCTGATACACTCACTAGGTCTAATCTCTGGTACTACTCAAGAGATCACCATTTATTTCTATGAATTTTTTATATTTGAAACCAATGTTTATTCTGGGAAATCTCTGAATATAGTTAATGAATAATTCTTGTCTAGGTTTCCATAAATGTGCAAAACAGCCTGACTCAAGTAGTCAAAGTAACAAACACACATTGCTTACAGAACAACCAATGCTTCTCCATCAGAAATTGCAGATTTCTGATGGCAGCTAGGTGACGCAGTGGATAAAGCACCGGCCCTGGATTCAGAAGGACCTGAGTTCAAATTTGATCTCAGACACTTGACACTTACTAGCTGTGTGACCCTGAGCAAGTCTCTTAACCTCATTGCCCCACCAAGAGAGAGAGAGAGAGAGAGAGAGAGAGAGAGAGAGAGAGAGAGAAATTGCAGATGGTGCAAAAGTTCTGAGGACAATATAAACAATGAAGAAAACACACCAAAGTTCATTTCCCTTATCTCTTAAACTTCTATTCAGCAACAGCAAATGGCATCGCTCTTTTATGCGGTGAACTATTCTGTGGAGGATCCACTCTTTGCTTTGTTTGTGTACCCTTTCTTATGTCTCAGTAGGATGAATTGGAAAGAGGGGGAGGCAATATCAATAGTTTTTATCATCTTCAAATATAAGATGTCCTTACTTATTTCCTATCATATGTAGGTCACATTAACCTAGAGATAAATACAAGCTTACTTAGTTCCCTTATGTGTTTTTGTTTGGGTTTTTTGGTTGTTGTTTTGTTTTGGGGTTTTTTTTTTGAGGCAATTGGTGTTAAATGACTTGCCCAGGGTCACACAGCTAGTAAGTGTCAAAGGTCTAAGGCCGGATTTGAATTCAGGTCCTCCTGAATCCAGGACCAGTGCTCTATCCACTGTAACCTAGCTGCCCCTAGTTCCCTTATTTGTAAGAGTTGAAGATGGTTGAATATTCCTAACATTCTATGATTTTCTGAAAGTGACTTAATCATTTGAGACACCAGTATTTGGATGGGGAATGTACATATGATGACACTTTCCCAGAACACTTCATTTTCTGTTACTAGGAACAACGGTGGCATTTCTAACTCAGGCTTCACTTAAAAACCCCGAGACTACAGATGGGATTGACTTCTTCAGAACCTCCTTCATAACTGCCAAATTTAATGTTTTTTCCCCTCAATCCTCATATTTCTAGATATCTCTAAAACCTTTGACACTACTAATTACTATTTTCTTCTTCTCTCTATGTTTCTGTAACAATGCTCTATCCTGATTCTTCTCCTAGCTGTATGATTGATCCTTCTCCGTATCCTTTGCTGGATCTTCATTCAGGTCATACACTAACTGTGAGTGTCCCACAGGGGTGTATCCTGGGCCATCTCTTCTCCCTCTATACTAGTTCTCATCAGCTCCCTAGATTCAATTATTCTCTCTATGCTAGTGATATTCTAATCTACTTATCCATCCCTAACCTTTCTCCTGACCTCTAGGCTCCCATATCCAAGTAATTATTAGACATCTCAAACTGAATGTTCCATAGACATCTTGAACCCCAAATGTCCAAAACCTAGTTCTTTATCTTTTCCCTAGAGTTCTCCACCTCTTCCTAACTTCCTTTTTACCATGGAGGGCACCACCATCCACAGTCACCCAGGCTCAAAACTTGGATGTCATCCTTGATTTCTCTCTCTCTCTCTCTCTCTCTCTCTCTCTCTCTCTCTCTCTCTCTCTCTCTCTCTCTCGGTGAGGCAATTGGGGTTAACTGACTTGTTCAGGGCCACACAGCTAGTAAATGTCAAGTGTCTGAGGCCGGATATAAACTCAGGTTCTCCTGAATCCAGGGCTGGTGCTTTATCCACTGCACCACCTAGATTTCTTTCTCCTCGCTATACCCATATCTTGTAATCTTTGCTAGGAGATCAGAGCTACTAGACTTTCTGTCCCTCTGGAAGAGATAAAATCTTCCTTAATTGCCCTAGGAAAGGCAAGGACAGATGACATATCTTTTGGGGCATGGTACCAGTTAATTTATTGAGGATTAAGGATAACAAGCAGATGTCCCGGGGATTATCTGAAAAAAAAAAGATAACAACTTTTCTTTTTAATTATACATTTAACTCAAAGGGAAAACTGATTTCCTGAGGTCAATGCAAGGATCTAGAAAGAAGGCTTTAGGCAGATGCACACTCAATTATAAAAGTAATACAGCATAAAATAAATTTCATTGTAGGATCAATATAGTAGAATTCAATAAGAAACTAAAGGTAATATTAAGTTGGATGTTTTGTTTGCTTCATCAAAGAAAAATCAATAGTCACTTAACTTTCAGCATGTCCTTGATGAATCACTTTTCTAAGACCATCCACATATCCAAGATATATAAGGAACTGATTCAAATTTGTAAGAATTAAAACCATTCCCCAGTTGGCAAATGTTCAAAGGATATGAATATGCAGTTTTAAAAGGAAGAAATCCAAGGTAGAGTAACTATTTAGAAATGCTCTTAATAGCTAGTAAATATAGAAATTCAAATTAAAACAACTCTCAGGTTTCATTCCAAACTAATCAAATTGGCAAAGTTGACAAAATTGGAAAGTGACAAATGTTGAGAGAACAATAAGGATACTAGTCACTGTTGGTGGAGCTATAGTACAACCATTATAGAAAACAATTTAGAACTATGCCTGGTTGCTAAACTAGTGCATACTCTTTGACCCAATAGTGCCACTAGCAGGTTTATGACCCAAAGAGATCAAAGTAAGACAGAAAGAAAAAAGGACATGTGTTAAAAAAAATTATAGCAACTCTTTTTGTGGTGGTAAAGAATTGAAAACTAAGGGGATGCCCGTCATTTGGAGAATGACTGAATAAATAATAGTTTATGACTGTAATGGAATGCTATTGTATTGTCATAAGAAATGATGAAGGGGATAATTTCAAAGAAACCTGGGGAGGCTTATATGACCTAATAGAGTGAAGTGAGCAGAACCAGGATGTTGTTATTATGCAGGAACAAGAACATTGCAAAGACAAATAATTTTGAAAGAATTAAAAACTCTAATCAGTGAGGTGACCAACCCTGATTTCAGAGGATCCATGATGAAACACAACATGCTATCCACCACCTCCCAACCCAGAGATGACAGAGTCAAGGTGGAGATTGAAGCATATATTTTGAAAGACTTGGACAGTTCTGGGATTCATGTTGTTTGACTAAGCATATTTGTGACAAGGGATTTGCATTTTTTTCAATCAGAAGGTTGGTAGGAAGGAGAAAAAAGATATTTGCTAACTGGATAAACAAAATGTAATTAAAAAAAAACAACCTATTCTATCACTCTTTGACCACTCCCTTCAAGGATTCTTCTTTCCAGTCCATCAAAACCAGTGTTCAAGAAACACATTCATTAACCAAGGTAATCAAAGACAATCTTAAGTGAATGTTTGACCTAATCCCATCAATGTGGCTCCTTCAGAGGGTCCAGACCTGGTCCAATCACCATACTGGTTACTTATTTCACCCTGAGTCAGGGTCCTCTCTTTGGCTGATCTGGAGAGTGGGAAAATAGACTTTTAAGGGAAGGAATAGATAACCAAAGAAAGACTGATTAATCAGATTAATTCCATGTTTCTTAATATTTCTAAAAGTGGAAGGGGAAGTTGGAGGAGATTTTAGTCACCTTCCACACTTGTCATAATTTCCAGAAGAAGGAGGAGGAAGAGAAGAAATAGGGAGATGAACAGATGTATGCTCTAAGTTCAAACCTACTCTCCACAGCTATTTAGAAATAATGAAACCTCTTCAATTATACTACTCTAAGTAATAATAATAATAATAATAATAGTAATGATAATAATAAATACTGTCTAGAGAAAATAGAAAGGCTTTTTGGTGCAGATTCTCCTTACCTCTCCCACAGACTGTTCAATAGCCTTTTGGTTAATCTCTCCACTTCAAATTTCTTCCCACGCTAATCTATCCTCCACTTGGAGGTCAAACTGGTTTTTTAAAAGCACCAAGTGTAACCACCCCTTACCCCTAAACTCCAATGACTCCTTATTGCTTCAAGGATCAAACATCAGCTGGCTTTTAAAGCCCTTCACAACCTGAATCCTCCCTACCTTTTCAGGTGTCTGACGTTTTACTCTCCTTTACGTACCCTATGTTCCCATAACACTACCCTTCTTGCTCTTCCTCTAACCTCTCTCTCTCCATTTCTCTTTTCCAATGTCTTATATGTTTTTCCTCCCCACCTCTGTCATCTGGCTTTTCCATCCTTCATGGTTTGCCTAAAATACTATCTTCTGTATTTTTGCCTTTCCCTGTACGCCACCCCCTACCCCTCCCAGTGTTTTCCTTTTGAGATTACGGTTCATTTACATTATATATATCTTGTATGTACGTAGCTATTTTACATGTTATTACCCTTGAAGGCAGGGGCTGTATGTATTTCTCTGTATCCCGGCGCCTAGCAAAGTGACTGGCATATAGTAAGCACTTAATAAATGCTTGTTGGCTGACTACCTAGGCACTGTTAGATAAAAAAGGAGAGTACCTGCCTTCAAGGAACTTACATTCTGTTGGGGAGTTCAGGTTAGGGAGAAAAATTGGATCCAAATTGTGGAGTACATTTCCCTTCATCCGAGTCCTATACAATGATCCCAGGAGATCTCTGCGATCACGTGTCATCTCCTTTGCTGCGGGTAGGAAGCGCTTGGTATGAATTGTCTCCTTAGTAGCAAGAAACCAGGAAATAATGCGAGAGATGGACAGACAAGGAAAGGCCTAAGAATCTCCTTCTAAAATTTCCGGGAAAATATATTTTATGTCAAAGAAAATGACGAAAAACAAAACAATAATTCATCTGTTAATTGAGAGCGAGGAAGCTTCTTACTCAAGAATTTCCAGTTCAGCAAGTTCTTCCGAAGCCTTCTTAGCGCAGTAGGCAGCGCGTCAGTCTCATAATCTGAAGGTCCTGAGTTCGAGCCTCAGAGAGGGCACAGTGCTTTTTAAATAGAAAAAAAATTCCTCACCTTTCCCCAAACCGTATCAGAGTTACGGGACAAGGAAATTAAATAAATAAATTGATTTCTTGTGTTACTTGTAACCAAGAGAAGGAGGAGGAAAGGTCTCTGAGCCCCTCGGAAAGGAAAGAGAATCTGTGAATATTCGAAAATATAATTAAAACTTTAGTTTCCATAGGGGGAAAAATGCTTCTGGTTGAGATTACAGATCTTAACTCTTTGAATCTTCTTCAATAGGACGCTAACTAACCCCACCACTCCCCCCTCCACCTTCGCCAACACGTACACAAATGTGCAGTAGGAAAAACAGCCTGGTATCCATTCCAAAATGATTGAAAGAAAAGAGAATGAAAGAGGCTGCCTCTCAACTTTTCACAAGCTAAGTGACCGATTTAACTCCAAGGCGCAATCAAGGGCCAGACCTTAATCTCTCTCTTCCCCGGAAATACCTGAGAACAATCATTACAAACATCTGTTTTAAGGTTTGATAAATTACACCCTCCCGGAGAATGGAATGGAGGGGAAAAAAAAACGCTTCTTTTTGTAAATTGAATTAAGCCTTCTAATAACAGTTTGCCTTCTTGCCTGGCCGAAGAAAAAGAGATTCAAAGCAAATGCTCTATTTAGTTTAAAGGGAAAACACTGCCATCTGGTGGAAATTTAGGACAACGAGCTTATAGAATACTCGTTAAGGATTTGAATGAGTAGCCTATGTCTGTTCTAAGACCACTAGAGGTGACTACACACACACACGTAATAGAACTCCGGGATTGCTCAGGGAACTCTTTGAACTTAGTCTTCCAAGGGTAGCAGAAATAAAGCGAACGTGGGAGCACAGGTGGAAAGCAGGGCATCAAATAATAAAACGGGGTGATTATGTGATTAATAAAAATAATAACTAATATTTACATAGGATTACTGTGTCAGGCACTGTGCTAAATACTTTACAATTATTATATCTCATTTGATTCTCACAACAACCCAGGGAGGTAGGTGCTATTATCTCCATTTTACTGACAAGGAAACTGAGGCAAAAAGTGGTTAAGTGATTTGCCCTGGATCATGCCCTCAGATGGTGTCTGAGGCTGGGTTTGAATTCAAGTCTTCCTGACTCCAGATTCAACTCTCTATGTACTGCAGAAACTGAATGTTCAACTACTAAGGATATCGGCGAGGAGATTCCTTAATAGACAAAGACTAGATGCTTTTTGAGGCTGTTTCCCTGCTTTATAATTTTTTTCTTATAAAAGTATTTTATTTTTTCCAGTTACATGTAAAGATAGTTTTCAACATTTGTTTATATAAGATTTCCAATTTCAAATTTTTCTCCCTCCCCCTTCCCCTAGCTAGCAGGTAATCAGATATATATAGATATAGATATAGATATAGATATAGATATAGATATAGATATAGATGATATAGATATAGATTATAGATATAGATGATATATACATATATATAGTAGCATTAAACATATTTCTGCATTAGTCATGTTATAAGAGAAGAATCAGAGCAATAAGGAAAAACCTCAAAATAGAAAAACAACAACCCCCAAAACAAAAGAAATAGTATTGTTCAATCAGCATCCATACTCCACAGTTCTTTTTTTTTTTTTTCTGGATTTGGAGATCCCCTTCCATCATGAGTCTCCTGGAACTCTCCTGTACCATTGCATTGGTGAGAAGAATCTAGTCCATCACAGCTGATCAACACACAACGTTGATGATACTGTGTACAATGTTCTTCTGGTTCTGTTCATCTCAATCATCATCAGTTTATGCAAGTCTTTCCAGATTTCTCTGAACTCCTCCTGCTCATTGTTTCTTACAGCACAATAGAATTCTATTGCATTCATATACCACAACTTGTTCAGCCATTCCCCAATTGATGGGTAACCCCTCAATTTCCAATTCCTTGCCACCACAAAAAGAGCAGCTATAAATATTTTTTGTACATGTGGGTCCTTTTCCCTTTTTTATTATCTCTTTGGGGAAAAGACCCAAAAGTGGTATTGGTGGGTCAAAGGGTATGCATAGCTTTATAGCCCTTTGGGCATAATTCCAGATTGCTCTCCAGAATGGTTGGATCAGTTCACAGCTCGACCAACAATGCATTAGTGTTCCAATTTTCGCACAGTTTCTCCAACATTTATTATTTTCCTTTTTTGTCATATTAGCCAATCTGATAGGTGTCAGGTGGTACCACAGAGTTGTTTTAATTTGCACCTCTCTAATCAATAGTGATTTAGAGCATTTTTTCATATGGGAATAGATAGCTTTGATTTCTTCATCAGAAAACTGCCTGTTCATATCCTTTGACCATTTCTTAATTGGGCCTGCTTTATAATTCTATGATTAATGATTGTAACTTTTCACCAAAATGAGGCTCACTGTGACAAAATACAAGGTTCCAGCAAGAGGGAGATAAGAATGAAGATCCGAGAGCAGGAGATCAGGAGAGGAGGTGGACCACAGGGGATGAAAGCAATGAAGACATTAAGGAGGAACAAAACTAAACCCCTGAGGGGTGATACCTTGACTCTCCAGATTTTCTTCTCTCCCCATTTCTCTTTTCTTCTTCACTCACAATTCTCCTTCCCTAGTCCCCATCGAATATTTTACACGGAAAAAAAAATGGCAAAGGAAGATAGTGAGAATAGGTGGAATGGAGAAATAACTTGAATTTAAAAATAAGAGATGTCAAAACTCTATCTATCTATATCTCAGCATCTTTCATTTTCTGGGAAACTAAATAATAAAATACATGTTTAAGAAAGACGTTTTTAAAAGCCTGGGGGAATGATTTAGACAACGACCCCATAGGAAAACTCAGAGATACCTCCTGAGACCAATGCCTGAAGGAAAACCATACCTATTAAAAGTACCTCTCGTAGCTTCCTTTCTTGTAGCAGAGTGGCGCAGCGGAAGCGTGCTGGGCCCATAACCCAGAGGTCGATGGATCGAAACCATCCTCTGCTAGCAAAGTTTATTATCATTTTTATAAATAGAAGTTACGCTGGTGTCAGCAGTGTTAAAGGATGCTGAGCAATCGCTGGACTGGGAATCGGGGAACTTCCTCAAATCATTCAAGCTTTCCACTCCATTCCCAGAAAAGGGTCGAGACTTCAGATGACACCCGAACACGGAAAAAGTGCCAAGGGGCACAAGATTCAAAACTCAAATCCGTTTTCTTTAGCCAAAATGATGGATGCACACTTACTAGCTGTGTGACTCTGGGCAAGTCACTTAACCCTCATTGCCCCGCAAAAGAAATTAATAATAATAATAATAAATTAATCCAAAATGATGAAAGCAGACAAAAAGACCTCGGACCGATCCAAGGAGAAAGGGTCATTGCCAAGGGGAGGTACGACTAGGGATAATCTAGGATTAGGGATAGGGAGGGGAAGTGTTGGGTGTAGAGAAAAAGAGGGATCTATCCGCTTATTTCTGTAGAAGAGCCACAGGACTGCCAAGAGACGGGTTTTTTTTAAGCGCCTACTGTGTTCAAGACACGGTACTAAGCTTTGTACAGGGACCTCCCGGCCCTGAGATGAAAGCAGAGAGGGGACTGCTTATAAAGCAAGGATTCTTAACCTTGTTCCTTCCATGACTCCTTTGGCACGCTGGAGGAGTCCATGGACTGCTTCACAGAATCATATTTTTAGGTATATATATTTTTTTTTTAGTGAGGCAATTGGGGTTAAGTGACTTGCCCAGGGTCACACAGCAAGTAAGTGTTAAGTGTCTGAGGCCGGATTTGAACTCAGGCACTCCTGACTCCAGGGCCGGTGCTTTATCCACTGCGCCACCTAGCCGCCCCTATCATATTTTTAAATGCCTAAAATAAAATATATAGGATTGCAAAGGAAATCAAAGGTGTGGGGTTTTTTCCCATCCCAGTTCATGGATCCTCAAAAATCTGAACCTCGGGTTAAAAACGTCTCTTCTAAAGGCCAACACGGTCCTCTTCTGACTTTCTTCTCATTCTTTCCTCTGTAACATCTAACATTAAGAAGGAGCCAAGTCTTTTTCACTGGGAATTGAAAATACTTCACAATGCAGGACTTTGTTCCCTATTTAATCCTGTTTAATCATCGAAAGATAAAAACCTTAGAGTCTAGAAGGGCCAAGACTACCATGTGGAAACACAAGCACGGTACCTTACCTCTCGTTCACCTAAATAGCCATAGTCAGGCTATGGATAGCAGGAAAGAAAGCAAAGGCTTGCCACAGAAAGGCTAGCCGTGGGCTCTCAGCAAGCTGCAGAGCTGCCTCCTTGAAGGGAGCATAGGGTTCGGGGTTGGGGGTCCGAGGCGCCGAGGAGCGGACCGAGAGGGAAGACTGGGAAACACCACAGGCTCTTTTTCCGAAAGCTGGAGGTGGTCTGAGACTCTGGCCCTCCCTCCTTGTCTCCCGAATCCTCAGCATCCTTAGGGGCTACCTTCTCTGAAGCTACAGGAATAGCTTCCACGCTGGATTAACCCATTGACTCCATGTTAAATCTCCTTTGTCTCAGCCAAGTTGTGTTGCTGGGACTGGCGAGATTGTTGGTATGAGGTATGGGGGAACACCTATTCCCTAGATCAGAGATGAGATTGTACCATCTTTGCCTTAGGACGCTGCGAGGAACCCACGTTACTAATGTCTTCCCAAGCAGCTAAATTAGGATGGGTTTACCCTTAGAGGTAAACTGGGGCTGGTTAACAACGAGTTTAAACATTTCACCTCATGTGGTAGAGAATTAAATTGCTCACTATAAAACATGCACCTCACACGACCACGAAGGGATTCGAACCCTCAATCTCCTGATCCGGAATCAGGCGCCTTATCCATTAGGCCACGCGGCCACCTGCAATAAAAGCTTTTTTTTATTTTTCTCTGTTCTTTCTAGGAAAGACAAACAAGAAAATTATTTTGGATATGGAATTTATTCTTCAAATGGAGGATTTTTTAAAGTATTTTATTATTTTCCCGTTATTTATAAGGACACTTTTCAACATTTGTTTTCTTTTTCTTTTTTGGTGAGGCAATTAGGGATAAGTGACTTGTGTAGGGTCACACAGGTAAGTATCAAGTGTCTGAGCAAGATTTGAACTCAGGTCCTCCTAAATCCAGGGCCAGTGCTTTATCCACTGCACCACCTAGCTGCCCCTCAACATTTGTTTTCACAGGATTTTTTGTTCCAAATTTTTTTCTCCCACCCTCCCTTCCTTCCCTTCTCCCCAGGACGGAAAGCAGTCTGATATAGGTTGTATATGTACAATCACCTTAAACCAAATTTAGTTTCTAAAATTCATTCCGTGGAAAGATTTTAGTGTAAAGCTATACCCAGCAGCAAACCTTCTCTTGTGGGCTAGCGGTGACTAATGTTTTCAATACCCAGATGGGGATGGGGGGGTGGAGGTGGGCGGGGAGGCCGAGGAGAAAGACATATAGACAGGAAAGAGGGCAGGATTTATAGGGGAGATGTCAGTTCCCAATCCAACCTCTGACACTAACTTTGAGATCTTGGGAAAGTCATTTAGCTTCGTCGAGTTACAAATTCCTCAACTATAAGGACAATAACTGGTACTTTACTGAAACATTGTAAGAAAACTAATTAATAAAGGGATATAAATACATTTATTAAGTACATTGGTTTCAAAGGTTATCATGCCGGGGTGGGAGTGGGGGATAAGCTCCCACTCTCTATAAAATACTCCAGTGGCGTGGGGCTCAAATAGCCACTGACAACTGAAGCCCAACTCCTGGCCTTCTCGTAGTGGAACTGTTTCCACTAACAGGAGAAGGGGCGAAGGCGAGTCACTAGCGCCTTAAAACCAGCCGCTTCGGGCAGGTGGGGCTCATCAGCCTTGGCAGGGAAGGAAACCCTGATTTTTAAACCTCCGATGCCTTGCGGCTATACCCATATATGGGAAAGGCTTCGGGAGTTAACCCCGAGGAAAAATCAGGAGTCGGAGTCCATTAGGCAATTGGATGTTGGACATCACATCCCTCTGGCAACTCCTGTGGCGGCACTGGTGCCAAACTGTATTAGCTCTGCCTCTCCTTTGGATCCACCAATGTCTAGGAGAGGGAAAACCTGCTGCATGAGCAACAGCTTGTTTTCCATATTGATCCACCCAGGCCAGCGCCCTGGAGAGGACACTCCAGCTACTCCTCATGGGGTAGATACAACATGCCACACTGTGGCCTGTGGCTCTTCAAGGCGCTGATCCATGGTCGTCCCCGACTGGCAGAAGCCTACTACTACTACTATTAAGTACATTATTATATAAATACATGTATTAAGTATTATTTGCCAATAGCTAAGACTGATAATCTCCTAGAAGAATTTACTTTCCTAAAAAAGACAACAAAAATTTTGGGAGAGGTAGCCTGTTCCAGTAAGGTAAGATAATGTATCTAAAGTTTAAGAGGGGAAGCTTCACTCCCTCACCCAGTTATTGTAAATAACACAATGCCTCAAGACCTGATTCCTTCATCAGATGAGAATGCCTCTTTGAATTTAGGAATCAATCTACCCAATGTGTAAACTATCCTGGAACAATCACTACAGGTTTCTACTGAATCAATCAAAAGTATAAACTAATTGTGAACAATCCCTAGGCAACTTTTATTAAATCAATCAAAGGTGTAACATAGATTCTAGAAATTAAGTGCTTCTAGCCATTGCATGAAATCACATGAGGAAATGTATGGGAATTAACTGAAACAGTTAGATGTACCACTGGACCAAGGTATATCAGATTTAAGCATATTCTCTGAGGATATGGACATCTTGTACCTGGGAGAAGGAGTAAACTCAAAAGGAGTGATACATTCCTATCTCCCCTTCACCCTCATAGACCATGTCATAGAGAGACTGCATCAGTAACAAACATTCCATCCAGCTAGACAATGAGAACAGACTAGTCCCACAGAAGTAAGGTAGCTTCAGGGGTATAGTAAATTGCACTGTCATGACTCTATCAGGGCCCAACAAAAACAAACCCAGAAACACTTTAAGAGGAACTTCAAGAAGATTCCAGAATGGGAGAAAAGAACATCCCGTCTAACCAGGAGCTGTTACCACCTTGTCAAGAGCCTGAGCCCACTTTTCCCTGGACTGTATGTACATGTGAGACACTATAAGTCAGGCTTTTGGGGGACATAAATTTCTACCCTGTTCTTTCTGTACCACTATACTGTATCCTCTTTTAAAAACTAATTGGGGGGGGGGCAGCTAGGTGGCGCAGTGGATAGAGCACTGGCCCTGGAGTCAGGAGAACCTGAGTACAAATCTGGCCTCAGACACTTAACACTAGCTGTGTGCCCCTGGGCAAGTCACTTAACCTTCTTTGCCCCGAAAAAACAAACAAACAACAATAAAACTAATTAAGATGGGCTAGGTAGTACTCCTTAAGGGCACTGCTTGAGGGCTAGTAAGTATAGTACTAGAAAACCACTGCCAGTCTTAACCCAGAAGAGAAGAGTAGTTAACCACCCCAGAGGCTCCCAACTTTCCAGGGAAAATGAGACTTTCAAAAATCATTTCAGAGGGACGTGTAATAAGTCTGCAAACCTTGAAGCCTTATATAAATGGCAACTGCTGTTATTTTTAACCAAGAAAGATGGATTTAGAGAGAAAGCCTTATGAGAACACTAGTGGAAAGTTTATATAGACTATGGAGAGGTTCGATTCTCTAAAGTCTGAGTCAACTAATCAATAATATAATAGCAGCTAACTTGTGTCTAGCTCTTTAAAGTTTACAAGGCATTTTACCTCTATTACCTCATTTGATCTTCACATGAACCCTGTGGGGTACATTATCCCCATTTAACAGAGGAAGAAACTGAAGCTGAGAGAAGTTGTGGTTTGCCCAGAGTCATATATCTAGTAAGTTGTTGAGACAGAATTTGTTCCTTGAATACGCTTATCAATTTTGAGCCCACAATGACACAATAAGCCCTCTCAAGTCCTTCAGAGACAGATTTCTCCTGGCATAGGAGACAGAAAGAAATAAGCTTCCATATAATGATGGCAGAATGAAGAGTTCACAGGCTAAGGTGATCTGCATCCTTCCTCCTCTGAAATTCTGTTGGCAATATAAAAGAAAATGCAAAAAACCTGTCTCTCTTATATTTTAAGCCCTTGGCATGAACACAAGATAATAGCATTACACAAAAACATCATTCCCAATAAAAACCTAAATCCAAGTCACTGATCCGAAAGTGCCAGATCCTAATAAATAAATGACCGGGAAAGATGAAGGCTAATGCAAAATGATAAGCAGCTCTCTTGATTTTCTCACTGTCTGATCCTGCCCTTTAATTTTTCCTCCTAGTCCTTGACATAGATCTACAATAGGACATTTTCCTCATAGAAGGGGTCAGGGACTATGGGTCCTAATGCTATACTTAGGCTATGTTGTATCTTATCCCAGTTTCCTGGATATTTGAAGAGCAGAAGAGGAAAATGTGGGGAGAAAAACCATACAAATATGACTAATAACCATTGGGAAATTTGTGATCTATTTCTCTTCATACTTACGCTGTTCCAAATGAGCTGGTTCAGACAACTTTTTTTTTTTTTTTGCAGGGCAATGGGGGTTAAGTGCCTTGCCCAGGGTCACGCAGCTAGTAAGTGTCAAGTGTCTGAGGCTAGATTTGAATTCAGGTCCTCCTGAATCTAGGGCCAGTGCTTTATCCGCTGCACCACCTAGCTGCCCCCCAGACAACTTTTTAAAGAGACCAATGACCCCATTTCTGCATCAGGATAATCTTTTTACAATGGAAAGAAATCAGAACTATGGGTAGGTGACTAAGGTCACAACACAGGGGGAAGGCATAGCAAGGGACACTTTAGAATATGACTTTTTTTTTCTTTTCAAATATTTTCATCTAGATCTCTGTGTTAATTGGCATAGGATGCTTCAAGTTTGGGGAAATCCCTCCACCTAAACATTTAGGCCATTCCTTTGTAATTTGCAGCCTTAAAGATTACCTGGGGGAGTAAATATCTAAGTTAATTACTCCTAGCAATTGCACATATTTTTATTACCAGAAAATCCTGTTCTTCATATTCTAATCATGTTCTATGTTCTGTGAGGCCTTTATGAGTATATTTGGAGATAAGGTTAGTCTCCTGAGTTACAGCAAGGACTCAAGTGGAAACAAATTTGTTCCATTCAATTAAACTTTTCAAAAACACTGGCTCAAAAACACTGAAAGGCACATTTCTGGGTACAAGAGATGGAAAAAAAAAAAGACATGCTCTATCATTGAAGATCATACAGCTTTCAAATTCAACTCCACCAGACAGGTATTTATTTAAGTATCTATTTTGTGCCCGGCAATGCTCTCTGTGGGTCAGGGCTTCTTAAACTTTTTCCACTTGCAACCCCTTTTCACCCAAGGAGTTTTTACTTGACCTCAGGCATCTAGATATATAAAATACACATACATAGCCTTTTACTGTTGCTAGATTTTTTTTTTTTGCCACTACCATATTCAGTTACGCCCATATGGGGTCATGACCCACAGTTTAAGAAGTTTTGCTCTAGATAGTGAGAATACAAAGGTAAAAAGTGAAACAGCCAGTGTCCTTAAGGTGTTTACATTCTATTGTGGGGAAGAGCAAGGAGAGGGGAAGAGTATCTCTATGTATAAGTATAAGTATATGCAAATAAAATCTGTAACTTATTTTTTAAAAGGCATAGATATTTTTTCTTCTACAATTTCCTGGATCTTTCCAGGGTTAGACAAAGGATATGAAATACAGGAAGCTGTAAGTGAATTACTTGGAATTATTGGTGTATCTAAAGTTGCCAACAGATCACAATTTGTCACTGTTCTGGCCACTTAAAATGGAGAGGATAAAATGCTTAACTGGGACTATATTGGATATGTCCTGGAGATACCTCATGAACAGGGAACCTGCCTTACTAAGATCCTAGTAAAGGGTAAGTGAATCTGCCTTTCAAATACTGCTTCCACTTTCTTGTTCCCATAGGGTTTCCAAGGTTGGGGGCTGAAAGCTAAAGATGTCAGAGAGCCTTTCCAGAACCCAGGCAGTGAAAAAAATGTCACAGAAATGGACATTCCTTAATGGCAAGTAGCTGCTCACTTGTAGAAGTCCAAGATGTCTCCTGACATTGAATCCAATTGTCAAGAGTAGTTTTAGAATAACTGAGGAAACAAAGTCCAAACTATGTTATTTATTTGTAAGATAAGCAGTTACAGAACAAATTGGGTCCAGGGCCCCTTCCCTTGGCACAGGGACCCTGAAGAGAGAATTACAAAGGTTTTTACAGTGAAGTACAGTTACTATTTTTAGATTTAGGGACTTTCCAGAGTTTGGGGACTCTGACTGGTTGCATCCACCTGTATCCTGCAAAACAGTTAGCAAAATAATGATAAAATGACTTCCTGGAAAATTACATGACTTACCTAAAAATTAAACTTAACTCTAGAAAATAAGACAACTGTTTTACATAATTACACACGTGTAACCTATATCTGATTGCTTACCACCTCAGGGAGGGGGGGAAGGGAGGGAGGAAAGGAATGAGAAAGGGATAGAATTTGGAACTCATAACTTTAAATAAATAAATAAAAAGAAAACAAGATAACTCCAGCAGCTGTACAAAATGTGGGAGATAATAAAAATTGGAGTTGGTTTGGTTTTCTCACTATTATTATGTTTGAAAATTAAGGTTAATAGAGGCAATAAAGTTCCAAGTACATTTATTTTATTGGTGAGACTAATAGTCAAAAGCAAAATGGTTCCTGGACTCCTCAGTAAGTCAAAACTACAAGGTGGGCCTTACTAACTGTCATACAGTTTGGGGAAGTATAATAAAACAAAGAATAGAAAGCATCACAGATGGAAAACAATGTGGTTTCTGTTAAGGCTAAAATTCTAGCTAAACTGTCTAAAATATCTAATGAGTGGTCGCCAATAAATTATAAGCTTTAGCAAGAGTTAGACTTTTAAGCATTTATTAAGGAGAATAAGAATTTGGTAAAGAGAGAGAAAAAGGCCTAGATTCCTATCTATTAAAGGGAGAGCACATTTCTAGCTCCCTTCTCCGCCAGAGTCCAGAGGAAAGAGCCCCAGAGTCAGTGCCAGTCTCTTCCTTCCTCCTCCCACTAGTCTGCGTCACTTCCTCCCGCCAAGAACTCTTCTACAGTAAGTATCCAGCAGGTGGCGTCATTCCAATCGTTACAGTCCCCCCTGTTGTTCCTCAAGAAACAAAATGTTTCCTTGACGGAACAGTAAAAACAATATAATAACTATTGCTAACTAATAATATGTGAACAACAATATAGAAAAGGAAGAGAGGAAAGTTTTGTCCAGAGGGGCGATTTTTTTTTTGTCCTCATGAACCGACGCTTTGACATTAGTCTTGCAAAGGGAGGGCCTCTGCAGAGAATACGTTACAGATGGTGTATATTATAACAGAAAGAGAAAAAAAAAACAACAAATCAAAACTGTTCATTTAAAGTCTCTGAAAGTCTTTTCTCAGATGTCCTCTAGGTGTAGTCGTGGAATGGAAGTCTTTTCAGGGGTTGATGTGTGGATGCTGGTAATCAGCCAGGAAAATTTCCTACAAAATTGAGCTTAACACAACTTTAAAATAGCTTTGTCAATAATGAAATCAAACAATGAAAGTTCTCAAAAACATGTCTAAGGGAATTCAGAATCTTAGTTGTTAACACGTGAAACATACAATAAAACAAAAATTGAACCATTCTTTAAAATTATATTATTATTATAGTCCCCCCTTATGGGGAGTAATTGAGAAGACAATTGCTGCGATATTAATTTTTTAAAAATAATTTTTATCTTTGTTTCATCACTTTTTGCATCATCTGCCTAATTATCCTCATGCCATTATGAGAAATTAAAAAATCTAATATAATTGATAACAGGTGTCAAGGCCAAATTCAACACTGTATTTATCATGACACCTGAGATAATTATGGGGGTTACCATAAAAGAACAGAGAAATGATGGGATATGAGCATTCCCACACTTGAGCAATATGTACTGCCCATACAGTATGCCAGGCTTAAAATAGGTGGATGGAATATATGTCCATGCCACCGAACATATTGGAAGAAACTGAGTCAGACTTAATCAGATGCATGGGACTGAGATGTCCATGGCATCAGGCATATAGGAGGGAGCATGGAAGCCAGGTGTAGAAGTGAGATGGGTGGGATGAATACTTCCAGCCATCTGTACAATATTGTGGGGAAAAATAAAATAAAATATTAAACCAAGAGAATCCAACCTCAACATTTGTCAAAAGCCGTTCCCTCGGCCATACCTTGACTTCATGCATGTCTCCCCTCATGTGACAGTTCAGTGTCTGCTCTTGCATGTATTCCTCTTGTGATTGGATGGCATCTTGGCCAACTGGCATCTGATAACTCAGAATAAAGGCAATTAATGTCTTAAATGATAAGTTCCCATAATCCAAGTCTCATATGGATTTAAAAATTGAGGATAATAAATGATTGCAAAAAATGTGAATACATCTTGACTCAGAACACAATATATAATTATGCAACAATTTCAAATAATACCCCCTTTTTTTTAACTTAGTATACAATTACTTTTTTGAAAAATCTGAACATATTTAAATAAAAGTTAAAGCACAACACAATCTCAAAGAAAACTTTTACAAATGTTCCCCTCTTTTTTTTTGGAATATGCTTATCAAAAATAATACTTCTAGAATCAATTTACACTTGCCATAGCAAACAATTTGCCAGGGAAATGCTTTAAAGAGTTTGATCAAATAATCAGTTGAGAAAAAATAACAAAAACAAACAACTCAGAATATGGGAGCACAATACTCCTAGAATTAACATTGTATTATGAAATCAAAACCATGTTTCAAAATTAGATAGATGAATGAATAGAAGAAAATACACGTGGAACAATAAAAGACAGTGAAATTCAAACTAAGGAAATCTAAATGAATATGAACTTAATATTAACAAGAGTATTATAAAATATAAACCTGATCACATGACTATAAAAAGCTTTTACAAATATTCTCCTTGTTTTAAAAACTAAGTATAAAACACAATCTCAAAAGCAGGAAAATCTCTACGAAAATAAACCCATACCATTAATTTCAAAATGTATATATAATAGCATAGAAATCCTATGTAACCTCTGAACTGATACTATTACTCTGAGTGAATTCAGAACACTTTTGATTCCGATATCTAAAATCCCCAACACTCATATCAATACCTTGCTGCTTACTTCTACATTTCTGTAAAATATATACCCTTCCATGGCAAAAGAAGCAGAGTCTTGAACTATGTTGATTGTCATTCTTATTCAGCTTAAGTTTTTCTTCTTTAACCCCTCTATATTGTCTGTCAGCCTTTTCACCATACAAATGCTTTATAAGATTACTAATTAAAGACAAAAGCAGGTTAGCAAAATTATGAACAAAACGAGCATATCTGGAATTTAAAGAGTTTTCTAAGATTGTCTCAAAAGCACAGCCAGGCCAGGGAAGGGCTGAGCCTGAAGCTGCAAATGTAGTTAGAGAAAGTTGAGCATGCGCATCAGTTCTCTGGACTTCCCAGGCAGGGGAAGCAATGGGCTTGGCCATGGGAGGAGTAGAGGGTGGGGTTTGGAGAGGAGGGGAGGGACCAGCGCAATTTGAATCAGACTTGATTTTGAACTCAGGCCTGGATTCCTCTTCCCCCACTTTGCCTCCAGGTGCTAGGGGATTAAAAACTTCTAGAGGGTGGGTCATTGCCTCCAGGCATGCAAAATTAGAGCAACAATTAGTGTTAGAACTGGGAAAAGCTGCAGGAATCTCTTCAGGTTTCTCTGAAAAAGCATGGTTGGGAGAGGGAGAGATATTTCCTTGTGTGAGTAAGTTGCTGGCTCTTTTAACAAAAATAAAAAGAAAAATAGAAAATCCACAAAAACAAAGCATTAACATGTTCTTAGCTCCCATTTGTCTGGTTAAACAGACTAAAATCAAAAATAGGATAATTAGGGAGTTTAAAAGGTCCATTCGAAAAATTTTAAAGGGAAAACACAGCCAGTGTGCCAGTACTCAGCAGTTAAAGGGAGAGGGAGGGGAAATTTCTTACCCAACCAGAAGATCAGAAGAAGACTGAGGGTTAGCTTTCCTCTTCGTGGTCAGCCATCTGTTAAGGGCTAAAATTCTAGCTAAACTGTCTAAAATATCTAATGAGTGGTCGCCAATAAATTATAAGCTTTAGCAAGAGTTAGACTTTTAAGCATTTATTAAGGAGAATAAGAATTTGGTAAAGAGAGAGAAAAAGGCCTAGATTCCTATCTATTAAAGGGAGAGCACATTTCTAGCTCCCTTCTCCGCCAGAGTCCAGAGGAAAGAGCCCCAGAGTCAGCGCCAGTCTCTTCCTTCCTCCTCCCACTAGTCTGCGTCACTTCCTCCTGCCAAGAACTCTTCTACAGTAAGTATCCAGCAGGTGGCGTCATTCCAATCGTTACATTACAAAGTCTGAAGTATCATAGCTGATTTTAAAAAAACAACAACACATGATTGGCTGGACATTTGGAGCTAGCAACAACCCCTCTTTGCATCTGGCTCTCAGGAAAAGTTGATTGATAGAGTCCATTTGCTTGTTGAAGAGAGATAACAGACATCTTGGTGTCCACTTGCATTCTATAGGGCTTATTAGTAAGATCATAGAGCTCCCTTAATTGTACATATATATGCAAGGCTATATAATGAGGTAACAGGTCTTCCTTAATTGTGCATGGGCAGTAAAATGTGTAGAGACAATATATTTCTTTGAATTAAGGTGATTGGTGAGACCACTTAGCTCAGATAGGAAAGTTGAACTTTTGAACTTAACTCAGAGGCAAAAACAAACAAACAAAACAACAATAAAAACAACAAAAACAAAAACATGGTTTAAGAGATTCTACAATATGTTGGGGTTGGTGCAGAATAGAATCAATAAGGGGGCAGAGCCAAGATGGCAGAGGAAAGGCAGTGAGCTCTCGAACTCATGACACAATTGCTCCAAAAAACATCCAAATAATACCATAGGAAAATTCCTGGAGCAGCAAACCTCACAGAAGAATGTGTTGAAATAATCCGCTAACCAAGAACAGCTTGGAAGGTCAGAAGAAGGGAGCTACTGTGCTGATACAGGAGTGGAGCCCAACCCCACAGTCACCCTGACACAGATCCAGTCCCAGGAAGGCCTCGCCAGAGAAGGAGACCTCCCAGAGCCTCTGAATCAGCTGAAGCACCAGTGTCATCTGGAACTAAGCTCACAGTCTGGTGAGAGGGCTAAGCCCTGGGCAGGGGGGAGACTACAAGTGTCTATGCTGGTACTGAGGCAGAACTTGGATTTTTCACCCCTCCTGGGAACCAGGAGGTAGGCTCAAGTAGCAGTGGCCCAGGTGGAGGAGGGGCACAGGCTTGTCAGAGCTAACAACCACAACACACAAAGCTGGTTGATTAGCAAGTTGGTCTGGGGTCATATATGGACCAGGGAACAGGCCAGGTGAGTGAAGAACCTGATCCTCCTTAAATCATACCACCTGGGCCTTCTGAAGCTTGGGATACCGCAACCTGGAAACAGTGCCCCACTTTAAGGAGCTAAAAGTCAAGTAAAAGAAAGACAAGATGAGCAGACAGAGAAAGGTGAGGACCATAGAAAGTTTCTTCAGTAACAAGGAAGAATGAGGTGCACCCTCAGAGGAAGATGTCAACATCAGGGCCCCTATATCTAAAGCTTCCAAGAAAAATATGAATTGGTCTCAGGCCATAGAGGCACTCAAAAAGGACTTTAAAGATAAAGTTAGAGAGGTAGAGGAAAAAATAGAAGGAGAAATGAGGGTGATGCAGGAAAGACATGAGAAAAAAGTCAATAGCTTGAAAAGTCAAATTGGCCAAATGGAAAAGGAGGTACAAAAGCTCTCTGATGAAAATAATTGCCTAAAAATTAGGATTGAACAAATGGAAGCCAGTGACTTTATGAGAAACCAAGACACAATAAAGCAAATCCAAATGAATTTTAAAAAATAGAGGGCAATGTGAAATATCTTCTGGGAAAAACTGCTGACCTGGAAAATAGATCTAGGAGAGATCATTTGAAAATTATTGGTCTACCTGAAAACCATGATCAAGGAAAGAGCTTAGACATCATCTTCCAAGATATTCTCAGGGAAAATTGCCCTGAAATTCTAGAAGAATAAGCTAAAATAGAAATTGAAAGAATCCACTAATCACCTCCAGAAAGAGATCCCAAAAGGAAAACTCCTAGGAATATTATAGCCAAATTCCAGAGCTCTCAGGTTAAGGAGAAAATACTGCAAGCTGCCAAAAAGAAAGAATTCAAGTACTGTGGAGCCCCAGTCAAGATAGCACAAGATCTAGCAGCTTCTACATTAAAGGACCTGAGGGCATGATATTCCAGAGGGCAAAGGAATTGGGATTACAACCAAGAATCACCTACCCAGCAAAACTGATCGTAATCTTGCAAAGGAAAAAATGGGACTTTAATGAAAAAGAGGGCTTTCAGGTATTTGTGATGAAAAGACCTGAATTGAATGGCAAATTTGACTTTCAAATGCAAGACCCTAGAGAACTATAAAAAATTGGAATTGGGGGACATACCTGGGGTCGTGCAGTGAGTGACTATCTTGTGTCTGTAGCTGGGTTTTGGCTGGGACCCAGGGGTGACACTTTGTCCACTGTGTCACCTAGCTGACCCATGATGACATCTTTAGGGTTAAATTGAGGGGGAAGAGGAATACACTGGGGGAGGGGGAAGGGCAGAGGTAGCATGAGGTGAAATCCTACATGAAAGTAATAGGAAAGGGCTTATGGAGTAGGGGAAGAGATGGGGGAGGAGCAGGGCAATAAATGAATTTTACACTTATCAGAAAAGGCTCAAAGACCTTAAACTCATCAGAGTTGCCTCAAGGAGGGACTAACAGACACACCTAACTGGATGGAGTAATCTATTTAATCTGGGCAGTAAATGAGCCTAACACTCATCAGAATTGGCTCAAAGACCTCAATCTCATTAGAATTGGCTCAAGGAGGGAATAATGTTGGGTGGAGTAATCTCTCTAACCCAGCAGGAAAATAGGAGGGGAAGGGGATAAAGAGAGAGGGGCAAAAGAAGGAAGGGCAGAGTGGGGGAGGGGACAGACAGAAGCAAATCCCTTTGGAAGAGTGATAGGATGAAAGAAGATAGATAATAGAATAAATATCATGGGGAAGGGAATAGGATGGAAGGGAAACAGTCAACAATAGTAATCATGAAAAAGAGAAAAGGGGGGGAAATTGTACAAACATTATTTATAGCAGCTCTTGGTGGAGGCTAAGAATTGAGAATCAAGGGAATGTCCATCAATTGAGGAATGATGGAAGAAGCTGTGCTATATGATTGTGGTGGAATGGTCTTTTGCTATAGGAAATGACAAACAGGATGATTCCAGAAAAACCTGGAAATACTCATGAACTGATATATAGTGAAGTGAGCAGAATTGGGAGGACATTGTGCATAGTGACAGCAGTATTGTTCAATGAGCAATTGTGAATGACTTAACTACTCTCAGCAAGGCAACGACCCAAGACAATCCCAAGGAACTAATGAGAAAGCTTACTATCCACCCCCATAGAAAGAACTGATAAAAAGAGCACTTGTGGATTGTACATATATAACCTGGTTGCAATCTTGTCGCAGGGGCAGGAAAGGGAGGGAGAAAAATTTGGAACTCTTAAATCTTATGAAAATGAATTTTTGAAAACTACCCTAGGGGGCAGCTAGGTTGCACAGTAGATAGAGCACTGGCCCTGGATTCAGGAGGACCTGAGTTCAAATCCAGCCTCAGACACTTAACACTTACTAGCTGTGTGACCCTGGGCAAGTCACTTAACCCCAATTGCCTCACCAAAAAAGAAAAGAAAAGAAAGAAAGAAAACTACCCTTATATGTAACTGGAAAAATAAAATAAATCTTTGCAGTTTTGACCAGAAGCTCCCTGTGGAACAGGAAGAGGGGTAGTCCCCACACACAGCTCCAAGCTAATTGACTGGTAGCATTCAAGTCCATTGATTGACATGACTTAAAGTTGGTCCATGAATACGAGGCAACTTCTGGGACACCAATTCAACCTTAGAAACCTCACAAAAGTTGAATTCTTTCTCTGCAGGGGGCAGGGGCCCCTGGTTCTCACAGTTTCTTTTTCTGAGCAAAGGCAAGAGTCTTTAAGAATGGACTTTCTATGTCTTGAAAGTTTGACACCATTTGATACCTTGTGAAGTTGAGGGAGTTGTGAGATATGCAAGGTGTACCAAAAGTCACTAAGGGGGTTGTTTTAATAATTGTTTAAAATTGTTTAAAATTCTTTTTTCTTTTTTTTTTCACTTATGAGATTTGGTTTTTCACATGGAATGTTATTTCTTTTCCTATTATATACTGTATATGATGCTATGGTATTATAAATTTAAAACAAATAAAGGAGTTATTAAAATATTCATGACTGTCAGCCCACCCTGTAGATTATCACCATCAACAATAACTACCACAAGCTTTTAAGGAGTTCCTTTTATAGGAGAGACACAGCATGGTTAAGTGATAGGAAATTTAACCTCAAAGTCAGGAAAAGTTCAATTCTGGTCCTCTCTCTGACAACCATGGGCCATATAAACCTGGGCAAGTCACTTAACTCTCTAGCACAAAGCTTCCTAAACTGTGGGTCTTGATCCCATATGGGCTTGTATAACCGAATGTGGGGGTGGCAAAAAATTTGACAACACTAAAAGGTTATGTATACCTATTTTACATACCTATATTCTGGGGGTCGAGTAAAAATTCCTAGGGCCAAAAGGGGTCATGAGTGGAAAAAGTTTAAGAAACCCTGCTATAGGAAACTCTATTAGACTATAACTGGCAGAGAAGTATTAGGAACATTTCCTCATTAGGAATTTCCCTATGCCAATGAAATCACAGGTCTAGTCTCTGTATCTATATCAAGGGCACCGAGGGCTCAAGAGAAGGAGAAACACTTCCCTTAGACTGTTGGCCATATGGATGTCACATTACTCTCTCCTGGCCTTCTTTCTGACTGATCATTCCATCTCAGTTTCATTTACAGACTCATCAATTCATGTCACAATCTTTCACTATGGTATTTCTCAAGGTTCTGTTCTGGACCATCTTTTTTTTCCCTCTTCTTTCTCTGGTCTCTTCCATTCTGTTTTGTTTTATTCTATTCTCTTTTTCTCTTTCTCAATCATTCAAATCTGAACATTTCAGTCCCCTACTTAATCAACTTCAAATGCTCTTTATTACCACTAGGATAGACAGCCTCCTTTGTTTTGCTTTTTGTTGTTGTTGTTGTTTTTAGTGAGTGTTAAGTGACTTGCCCAGGGTCACACAGCTAGTAAGTGTTAAGTGTCTGAGGTCGCATTTGAACTCAGGACCTCCTGAATCCAGGGCCGGTGCTCTATCCACTGTGCCATCTAGCTGCCCCTTTGTTTTGCTTTTAAAGGCCTTCATAATCTGGTCCCAATCTGTTTTTCTAATCTCATTACATAATTACTTTCTTACCCATTGGATATTGCTTTGATGTCCTCCCATGCCTAGAATGCAATCATCTATGCCTCACTTGCTTCAAAATTCAGCTCAAGCATCATATTCATGAGGAAACTTTTCCTGATCTCTCCAACTTTTAGTATCCTTCTCTCTCTCTCTTTTTTTTTTTTTTTTGGTGAGGCAATTGGGGTTAAGTGACTTGCCTAGGGTCACACAGCTAGTAAGTGTTAAATGTCTGAGACCAGATTTGAACTCAGGTTCTCCTGAATCCAGGGCTGGTGCTCTATCCACTGTACCACCTAGCTGCCCCAATATCCTTTGCTCTTACTGTTTTGTATTTTTTTAGGGGGGTTTTGTTTTTTGTTTTTTGGTTTTTTTTGGGGGGGGGTTGGTGAGGCAATTGGGGTTAAGTGACTTGCCCAGGGTCACACAGCTAGTAATTGTTAAGTGTCTGAGGCTGGATTTGAACTCAGGTCCTCCTGAATCCAGGGCCAGTGCTCTAACCACTGCGCCACCTAGCTGCCCCCTTTTGTAATTATTTTAAATATTTTCTTGACTATACTTAGTAGAAGCAGACAAAGCTCTCCATCTTTTCCCCTTTAGAAATTAAGAAAGCATTATTAAATTAAACTGAAATTAGTCTGAAGCCTCCTGACTAATCTGAAAAAGAAACTTGTCTTTCTTCCTCATGCCCTTTTTTTTTAAGTGAGGCAATTGGAGTTAAGTGACTTGCCCAGGGTCACACAGCTAGTAAGTGTTAAGCGTTAAGTGTCTGAGGCTGGATTTGAACTCAGGTACTCCTGACTCCAGGGCCGGTGCTCTATTCACTTCACCATCTAGCTGCCCCCCTATGTGTCAGTTCTAAAACAGTGGCCCACTTCTAAAGGGTAATTATGGTAGAGACCTCATTAGGTAAAGGGCCTTTTATTGATCCACCTTGATTAGGGTCATGATCTCATCAACTCCTTCCATTTCAATTATCATCTCTTTTTAGATGATTTTCAGATCCACCTGTCCTGATTTAATCTCTCCCAACTTCCAATCTCAATTTTCTTCTGCTTTTTAGACATCTCAAACATGATGTCCTGTAGACAACTATTGGAAAATTCCTTTAGAAGTAAATGCCTTTTGAGCAGACTGTCTCCTTTTATCTTTGTATGCCTAGCAACTAAAACAGTGAATAGCAAATAGTGCTTAATAAAGGCTTTTTGATTGATTGATTAATTGATTGCAAATAACTATAGTAGTGATGTAGGAGGCAAAAAGGAGTCAGATCCCAGTTAATGGATAACTTATGTTAGGTTCTTGTACCCATAGTGATCAACATCCATAACAGACCAGAGCAGATCAGGTCAAAATAACAATAAAGGAAAAAGATAACCGATAGAAATTCTAATGAAAAATGATTATATTTTGAAACTAGCCAAAGGAATCAGAAAGAGACACGAAGAAAAGGCCAAATTTGTCCCCAGATTCACCTTATGATGTGTAAACCCCCAAAACACACCTCCACTGAAAAAGGTACCTGCCTCAGGGGTTGGCTTAGGACCCCAGGAACTCCAAATTAGAACAAACCCTCCCCTGTAACACCCCTAGGTGGAGAATAGTATAATGAGAAGGATAGGCTCTTCCCTGTACCTCCCCAAGGAGGTGATTATTATAATGAGACTGATAATCAAGTTATAAATATAACTGTCTTTTCTTTCACTATTTGAGAGATACCTTTCCACTATTCTGGTTCTGTGGTCATCCACAGTATTGCAATAAAACTTGGGAAACTGAGTCACTGGGTCTTGTAATTCTTTTGGGATGACTCACAATCATTTTGACCCCAAATTCCATCTCAAATCATTAGCAGAGGTGGAGAAGTGAGATATCAAACAGTAAAGTGGGTTGTTGTTGCTGGAAGTGTTCACCAGTGGGGGCACTGGGTTTGATAATTTCCCAGGTCATTTCCAAATCTGCAAGTGAATGCAGATTCATGATGAGAGAGAGAGAGAGAGAGAGAGAGAGAGAGAGAGAGAGAGAGAGAGAGAGAGAGAGAGAGAGAGAGAGAGAGAGAGATTGTGATTGGTTGCTGAGGCAGAGGAGCTGGACTAGAGTGAGAAGCAGTACTGGTCTGACAGCAGTTGGTCCTATTCCCTTACCCTGCCATGTGGTTGTGAGGCTTTGTATGATCAAAACCCATTGAGTTAAGATAAGAAGAAAACTTTTGTTAGATTGAATGATCACTTCTCAAGCCTCATTCTTGTCCTTTGCACTATCTTTACACTATTGACCACCCTCTCCTTGATATAGTTTCCTCTTTGGGTTTTCTGAATCTGAGCAAGGAAAACCACTTCATTCTGCCTGTTTTGACCTTCATGCCACAAATTCCAATAGAAGGAGGCAAGGACATTAGGAGCTACTTTGGAAACTGGTCTAGGTCAAGCTGGCTTTGTTTACAGGATAAGATCCCAGGGTGGGACTTAGGGTGTGGTTCAATTAAACCTAATCAAAAATAAATATCTTAAAGTAGGAATGTAAGGACATTACTCAAATACTGACTTTACTAGAATCATTTAAGGGACTTGGGTAATAATGCATTTGGCATTAACAATTTTTGTTCTTTATATTAACAATTTTTCTGTCAATACTCAGTTCCTCACTCTTAGCCCACACTTCCAAGTAGTTTTCAAATTTTCTCATTTCTTCACTACATCTCTGGGATATGTCCCATTCTCCTCACACAACCCTAGTTGAAGCAATTACCACCTCTGCCCTGAACTGTTGTAATAGCTTTATAATTGGTCTTTTTCCTTTAAAACTTTTCCCACTCCAATCCATTCTCCACATAGCTACTATTGAGAGAATTTTCAGGATCTTTACTAGTTACTGCCCAAAATAAAGCATCACAGGATAAAAAGAGACAGGTAATTCACTCACGAGTGTGACACACCCCATCAGTAGGTGATGGACATGTATGTCTGATAACTCAACAGATGACATATATAATATAAACATACATATATATGTATACACATATACATATATGCACACAGACACATGCATGTGTTAAAGTAGCAACAACAAAAATAGACTTCTTATAAAGCAATTGGGTTCTAGTTCAGTCTGAATAGGTAAAGCAGGTTAGAGGTGGTAAAGCAGTTTATATTAGACCAAAGGAAATTATGTAGGAGGCAAAAAAGGGGTTAACAGAAAAACCTAAGATCCAAGCTCTAATTCTGATATTAGCTCTAAAAGGATTCAGACCACACTTAATGGATAACTTAAGACTTGAGTCTTCATTAATATGTCAAGGCTTAGGTTTTCCTGTACCCACATTAATCAGTACCCATAACAAGAACATTAAGAGAGACCAGAGAGACTGTAACAATAACAATGATAACAGGTTATAGAAATTCAGACTAGAAATAAATGAAAAATGAAGATATTTTGAAATTAGTCATGGAAATCAGAAAGAGACATGCACAGAAAAGGCCAAATTTGTCCCCAGATTCACCTTATGATGTGTAACCCCCCAAAACAAACCTCCATGGAAAAAGGTGCCCCCCTCAGGGGTTGGTTTAAGCCCCCAGGAAATCCAAATTAGGATAAGCCCTCCCCTGTATCTCCCTAAGGTGGAGATTATTATAATGAGACTGATAATCAATTTATCCATACTATAAATATAACTTTCTATCTTTCCTTATTTGAGAGATACCTTTGTATATTTCCTTTGATTCTCTCCCTGTGGTCAACAGTCTTATCTTTCAATAAGACTGAGTCTTGTAATTCTTTTGGGATGCCTCATGATCAATTTGATGACTCTAAATCCAGGCCACATCAGAAATAGTACCTTCTTTTGAGAGATACCTTTGTATATTTCCTTTGATTCTCTCCCTGTGGTCAACAGTCTTTCAATAAGACTGAGTCTTGTAATTCTTTTGGGATGCCTCATGATCAATTTGATGACTCTAAATCCAGGCCACATCAGAAATAGTACCTTCTTTAACAGTCAGTCAATAAGCATTTTTTTTCGGGGCAATGGGGGTTAAGTGACTTGGCCCGGGTCACAAAACTATAAAGTGTCAAGTATCTGAGGCCGGATTTGAACTCAGGAACTCCTGAATCCAGGGCCAGTGCTTTATCCACTGTACCACTTAGCCACCCCCCTTCAATAAGCATTTTTAAGGGCCTTCTACTGTGCGCTTTATTAGCCAAGATAAAGGGAAGGGGACAAATGGAGTCAGTTCTGTCCCATCTGATTTTCTATCACCCCAGTTTGGAGATTTTCTTGGCAAAGTTACTGGAGTGGTTTGCCATTTCCTTCTGAGGAAAACAGGGTTAAGTGACTTACCCAGGATCCATCTGAGTCTGGATTTGAATTAATGACGATATATGTTCCTTATTCCAAGTCCAATTGAGCCACCTAGCTACTCACATCTACTCTTACATGGCTTTTTTGGGGGGGAGGGGGCCAGGGCAATGAAGGTTAAGTGACTTGCCCAGGGTCATACAGCTAGTAAGTGTCAAGTGTCTGAGGTCGGATTTGAACTCAGGTCCTCCTGAATCCATGGCCAGCCCATTATTTATTGCACCACCTAACTGCCCCACATCTACTCTTTAAAAAAAAAAAAGTTATGTCTACTCTTAAAAGACCATTTTTAGCTCTTTAAAAAATCTTCTTTCAATACTACCAAAGTGATTTTCCTAAAATGTTGCTCTGACCGCATCCCTTGTCTACTCAATAGATTTCAGTGGTGTCAACTGAACCAAACTGGCTTCTAACCTGTGGATGGCCAGAGCCAAATAGAGCAAGCTAGAGACAGGAAAGTCAGGAATCAAACTGTGAGAAATAATTCACTGGGACCCTACTCTTGTCCAATCAGTATTAATCAATTTGATATGGTTCCATAGGGGTAGTGATTTAGGCCCCAGAGCTATGAACTGCAGATTGTAAGCTCACTTGCTTAATCATAGGAAGGTAATTAGACACCCCCACACCCCCACACCTCTTGTTTTTCTTTGTCATGGTGGCCAAACCTACTGTGTTGGAGGTGATTAGATTACATGAAAAATCCTCCAACTTATTTTTGTATCTCTTTTGTGACCATTTTAGGATGACTTAGTGGAGATGCCCCAACACAACAGCAATAATGAGGCAAGGTTTTCTAGTGACAAAAAGTCCAATCATAGCAGGGCTTCATGTCTGGGCCTATTGGTATTTGCCCAAGTTCAGGGACCATCAGTTCTGTGTTTTAGTTGCAGCAATGTTCATCCAGAGGGTGAGCACAAAGGATTGTTGTAATGCCAAGCTCAGGGCACAGCCTGCTTGCTGGGCCTTAGCTCTGGAAAACAAAACAGGATGTCTCCTAATAATATCTTTTTTTTTTTGGCAAAGGGTTAAATTTTATTTTTGTGCTTCAGCATTAGTATTGGATAATCCTAATAATATCTTGACAGTGGCTACCTATTACTTCTCGTATCAAATAAAACTCCCCTGCTGGGCAATTAAAACTTTTTACAGCCTGATCCTATTCTATAGTTAGAGCCTTTTAATACATTTCTGCACATTTCACAATTCAGACAAACTAGCTTCATTGCTGCTCCTCACCGCTGATTTTCTATCTCCCTTCTCCATAACTTTGCAGTGCCTGGAATGCCTGCCTCTTCCACCTCTGCCTCTTGAAATCCCTGGTCTCCTTCAAGACACGGTTTGAGTGCTTGCTTCCTTCTGCATCAGATTCTCCCAGGAGCTACTACCATGTCCCTAATCCCAAAGCTACCTACCTTGTGTCTGTGTGTGTGTGTGGTGTTTATGTGTTTAAAATGTAACATCTTTGAGAGTAGAGGCTGTTTTGATTTTGTCTTTGTATCTTCCATTCCTAGCAGTGTCTGACACATAGTAGACATTCGTTTATTGCTGATTGATCTGGGTGGCTAATCTGTGTTGACATGCAATCTAGGATTATCTCAGCAAGTTAGAACCATTGGAGAAATCCTATTTCAATGGATTTGTATGATTTTATGTATCCCCCCCCACCACAATCATTGAACTTTGACCTAGAATATGACAATTAGGCCTATATGTCAAGGAAATCAAAGGAAAAGAAAAAGAAAAAACCACGGGCACAAAAATAGTCATTCTTTTTGTTGAAGCAAAAACTAGGGAAAAAATCATTTGCGGAATGACTGACAAACTATGGTATGTTAGTGTAATGATTATTATTTCACAGTAAAATATATTGTATAGTAAAATATAATGAGAGTTTCAGAGAAGCCTGGGAAGACTTGTATGAAATGCTACAGAGTGAAGTGAAAAGAATCAGGAGAACAATTTATACAGTAAAGAACATTATTAAGAAGAATTGAGAACTCCGTTCAATGCAATGCAATGACTAACCATGACTCCAGAGGACTAATGATGAAGTGTGCTTCAACCTCCTGGTAGGAAGGTTATATCATGCACTCAAGGTGCAGAATGAAAATACACTGCTGGACATAACAAATGTGTGGACTTGTCTTTGCTTTACTATACACATATTTATTTATCTATTCATTTAATCTAACCAAAATCTTTTATCCCTACCACCTCTCACCCTTCCATTAAAATAAAAAAAGAAAACTCTTGTAACCAATATGCATTTGATTATGTTTATTGGTTACATGGACTGTGCTTTCCATTTGCTTTTTTATTGGAGGAAGGGTGGGAAGGAAAGGGGGAGCTAGCAATAGTGTTGGCAACAAAGAATAAATGAAAAGAGTGTCACTGAAACATTTTTTTTAATCCACAGAACAGAAAAGAAGGAAGCTTAAAAAGTAACTCAGGTTAGCAGGACTGTTTCAAAGTAACCTGCTAAATTTATTATATACACTTTATTTTTTAAAATGTATACAATAGGGGGCAGCTAGGTGGCTCAGTGGATAAAATGCTGGTCCTGGATTCAGGAGGACCTGAGTTCAAATCTGACCTCAGACACTTAACATTTACTAGCTGTGTGACCCTGGGCAAGTCACTTAACACCAACTGCCTCACCAAAAAAAATGTATGTAATAGAGATTCATAATTTCGTGTGTAATGTTTTTCTATTATACTTTGGATATGTAGATTTTGGGATACTTATTAAATGGGGGGAGACCCTTATTTTGGTGTTTCTGACTTTGTATTCCCAGAACTTAGCATAGTGACAGCATGTAATAAATATATATCGATTGATTAATTTCCTGAAGGAGGAGAAATGCTATCCGATGGCCTCCAAGTTTCCTTGTGTCTCTTTTTCTATGACCTAAGGCATTGTGAGGCTGGAGTAATTTGCCCAGAGTCACACACCAGTATCTTTACCCCTGAGATGGGGACCCAGGTCTTGCTGGTCTGCTCACTATTCAAAACTGTTCTCCTGAATAAAGAGTTATGAATTTTTTAAAAGTTGTAGGAGAGTTAAAAAAAAAAACCCACCACCACAACTCACCCCAAACAATCAGTAGCCCTATGGCAAAAGTTCTTATCTTTTTTTGGGGTGGGGGGGCGGGGTGTCCTGGTTCCTTTGGTAGTGTGGTGATCCCTTCTGGGAATCACGTGTGTAAATGCACAAAAACAAACAAGCAAACAACAACAACAAAACACCATAGAACTGCAAAGGAAATCAATTATATTGAAATAGTTATCAAAATACTTAAAAAAAAAGTTTACAGACCTCAGGTTTAAGTTAAGAACCTCGTGTTTCTAGGGTCTCTGATCCGGAACAACATTCCGAAATGTATGTGTGGATGTGTATATATGTAATATATAGTAGTTTTTAATAAAACTCAGTTTTGAAATTACAAAAAAAAAGCTTGTGAATCGAGGCTCAAAGGCAGCTGGACTGTGGCCATACTGTTAGAGAAAGGAAAAAGCCTCGGAAACAGGGTTTTCTCATCTACTCCAGGATCCTAAAATTGAACGAGTATGCTTCTCTTTTAGTGATTTACCGTACTCTCTAAAGAACTAGGTGCCTAAGTGCCCCCGCCCCGCCCGGCCCGATATTATGCAACATGTAATGCGTCACGAGTTCCTTATTAATTATGCAAATGAAATCGTGAGGCTTGCTGGGAGAATACTGTTTGGGGGGTATGAGCGAAGTGAAATTAGTCGTTTCATTTCCTTAAGGGGAAGAAACGGACAAAACATACTTTTTTAGGGATAGTTGGACTAAAGTAATGGAAGAGAAAGCAAAAGGCAATTCGTCATAAGCTTAATAAGAATTGAAATTTCTTGGGCTTGGCTATCAGAAAGCATTTGTTATCGTCAGTACGGTACATCCTTACCTGTTACTCCTTTTTTGGAGAACAGTAAATGATGATTGGAGCTTGCATGACACGTGATTAGTGTCTCTGCAGCGACTTGGAGATGGCGACAAACTCCTCGTTGCTCCTTTCTGATTCGTACTGACGATATTTGTTCATCATTTTTGTGATTGTGGTAAACAAAAGTAGATTTGTCTTCTTTTAAAAGAAGCAAGTGCATTTGTAAAGAACGAGAAATGAAAAAACAAAAAAGAAGCAGGCGATGAGTCTGCGTTTGGGTAATCCGAGTTTTTTTCTCTTTAAATTAATCACAGAGGAAGATGTAGGAAATGGAGTTTCGAGACAACAGGGGAGTGTTGTTTTGTTTTTACCGTATTATGTTCAATAGACTGTTACCTAAGGGTTTCAGAGGAGATTCTGGAAGGAATGCTCGGTCCACTTCCTCCTGGGTTTGGGTTTATTTCTTTCTTTTCTTCTCTTTCCTTTCTTATTTTTCCTGCCCCATCTTTTTCTCCAATTCATATAACGCGAGAAAAGTGTACACATTGTTAAATTCTTGCATTAAAAAAGATTAAAGAGAAAATAAGCCAAACCAATAGGAAAAAAAGCAGACCCGAAGGCAAATCGAAAGTGAGAGGTATTATGGTACCAGTCAAGCTCTGAGCTATAGTAGCAGAGTGGCGCAGCGGAAGCGTGCTGGGCCCATAACCCAGAGGTCGATGGATCGAAACCATCCTCTGCTAGGAATATGTGTTTTTTTGTTTTTTTATCTTTAACCGCAGGGAAGAGGATGCGAATAAACGCTAACCCCGAAACACAAAGGAGGGTTTTCGGGTATTGTAGCTTTTGGTCTGCGTCCCGATTTTGCTAATATCCTGAAGTTTTTCCTTTTTTGCACAGTGTAGGTTACTGTTTACAAAAGTAAAGCTGAGCTTCGAGGGAGGAAAAACCCCCAAACCAGTATTTTTTTAAACCCAGAAGGGTTAAATAAAGTCTGTAACTTTCAAATTTTTTCAAGTTTCTTTCTTTAAAAAAAACCAAAACAACTTTATTTATTCTTTATTCTAGCCTTTCCTTCCTACAACCGTTAAAAATAACAAGGTGTAGGTATATGTAACAAGCATCAGAATAGAAGATGAAAAACGTAAAAAATAGATCAAAATTCAAAGAGGCAATTGAAAAGATAGCTTGAAAAAGAGAGTAAGATATATTAGAAGGACATCTTACTTTGTTACACTGCGTAGCAGAGTGGCGCAGCGGAAGCGTGCTGGGCCCATAACCCAGAGGTCGATGGATCGAAACCATCCTCTGCTAGTAAGTTGTGTTTTATAACTTAGCAACATTAATGAAGAAGATATCGTGTTGAATAAGGTATTGTATGTTGTTGTAAAACGGAGAAAGGGCGGAGGGAAAAAAAAGGAGGGCGCGGAGAGTAACGAAGGTAGACAGGTTGTGCTCTGTTCTGTGACTTGGGATTCTAGCTGGGAGAGAAAGCCATAGATCAGGACGAAAAGAGAAGCATATGACATTTTCTTTGTAAGCCAAGAGGTAGGGGGGAAGCAGGAGGACTGCGGGCCCTCATTTCGCTTTGAGAAACGTTTTTTGAGCTCCTCCTACTATTTGCAAGGCACAGGAGCTAGGCAGTGGGTTCCCACCTCCCATCCTGAGAAGAGGGAAGAGACAGAACATTTTTTAAAGGATAAAAATAATTCTGTTCCTCATACCCACCCAGTCTTTACCTCTCTAAGGTCGAATGCTTAATTAAACAAGCTGCACGTCCATTCCATTGTCAGTAGGGGAATCTTCGCTCCCATTAAACAACTTAAGACAACAAAGTTTCGGATGAAGATGAACTTCAGAATCTGAAAATTCCCCAACATGGGACATAGTTGAAGGAAAGCGATTGATTCTCCGCAAAACGGACTGACTGGTTTTAGAGAATAAATAACCTGAAGAGAAGGCAGCAAAATTCCCTTCTCAACCTCTTGTCCTATGGTCCCACTCCCATCACTGGACTTAAACTGGATGAGCCCAGGGCATCTATAATGTACTGCTAAATGGCCTTTTTTCAGTCCTTCTTCTTCCTGCCCTCTCTGCAGAATTTAACACTCTCCTTGGAATTTTGTCCCCTCTGGGTTTTCATGCCATTGCTTTTCTATGGTTTTCACCTTGTCAGTTCCTTCTTAGTCACTTAGTCATATTAAGTTCCCCAGATGCCCTTCAAGTCTCTGCCCTGGATCCTCTCCTCTATGTACACTCTCTTGGTGACCTTACCAGTTCCCATATATTTAACTATCTCGTGGATGATTCCCCAAACTACATATTACAGTCCACCCTCCTCCCAGCTCCAGTCTTTGATCTCCAACTGTCTCCTTATCTCTACCTGGATGTCCCATAAGCTTCCCAGACTCAAATCTGTTCAAAACAGAGCTCATTATCTCACTCCCTAAACACATCCCTCTTGCCGGCATCCATATTTCTGCTTAGAGCCCTCCACTTTTTACAATCGCCCAAGTGTGCAATGTAGGAGCCACACTTGATTTTTAAAAAATTAAATTAAAAATTCAGCCTTGATTTTCCATTCTCTCTCATCCCTTCCATATCCAATCAGTTGTCAAGTCTTGCCCATTTCACTTCATCAACATCTCTCACTTCCATCCCCCCCTCTCTCTTCACATACATCTCTCACTTCCATCCCCCCTCTCTCTTCACATACATTCAGGCCTGTATCATCTTTCATCTGGACTATTACAAATACTTCTTATTTAATGTTAATCGTAATAATAGGAACAGTTAGCACTTATGTAGTACTTAAAGGTTTGCAACACATTTTACAAATATCTCATTTGATATTTAGTATTCCTGAAGTTATTCTCTCCTCTTTCTGATTCACACAGCTGCCAAAGTGACAGGCCTAAATCAAAGGTCTGCCCTTTGGATTTGATGACTTCCCTCTTCAAGATTTTTCAATCCCCATCCCTTCCCCCTGGCAAACTCTTCAACACCCCCCCCCCCATTTAGAACAAAATACAAACTCCTGTTTTGTATTCTAAACATTTTACAATTTGACTTCAGCTTAACTTTCTAGAATAATGACATATTACTCTGCCTCACACAAAGGACCTTTCCTCATTAGCTCAGTTGTCAGTGCCACCTTCTCCCACCCCATCATTGTGGATTTGTTTTGTATACATCCAAATGTACTTATACATGAATAAAGTATAGTCCCTCCCCCCCCCCCAGTAGACTATAAATTCCTTCCATCAGTCAACAGTTAAATATTTCTTGTATTTATATTTATTAAGAGCCTACTTTCCTGAGCACTGGGGATATAAGCACAAAACAACACAAAACAAAAAGACAGTCCTAGCTCTCAAGGAGCTTATGATTGAATGGTGGAAGATCAGACACAAAAGAAAGCTTAAAACAGGGTGAGGAGGAAGGGAGGACACATTGGAAAAAGTCAAGGAGAGTATTAGGGTGGGAAATGAAGAGATGGCTGTTCTGGGCTCCCACCTTAAATGGAAGTTTTGAAGCTCCAGTCAGAGGGGCAGAGGGTACTGCTGAATTGGGTACTAAGGCAGAGTTGATCTTGTAGGATGGTGAAGTTTCCCGATGATGGGCTTCCTATATGCATGATAGAGAAGTCAAAGGACTGCAGCCACTTGGGAAATGCCATTCCTTGAGGGCAGGAACTATATTACTTTTGTATTGGTATCCTTAGAATTCAGTCTACTAAGTCAAACTCCCTTCTAAATAGGCATGGTATGAGAGGGAGACATGGTGATTGGTCAAGAAGGGCAGGCTACTTTTATCTGTACTCTGTTTCCATATCCTCTGTATAGTTTCCATTCAAGGTTCCATTTTGGATCCTTCTGTGTCCAAGTTATTTGCCTAAATGTTGGAAGCTGCTTGAGCCTTGAGGGCTCTTTTTGGTCCCTTGCACTGATCCATCTGAATGGAATTTCTCCTTTTGCTGCTCATGACAGGGAAATCCCAAAGCCTTAGGCCTGGATCACCTGCTCTAGTTCCAGACAAAGAATGGAGGCCCATGTGCATAAAAGGAAACACTTGTTTGTAAAAATCCTACTGTCCAAACCAAGGGCTTTGCTCACTTGTCCAAGGAGACCTTATGGACTGAATTATTCATATTGTTAAATTGGTTGTTGAGGACTGGGGGGGGGGGGAAGAGAGGGGCAATCCCCACAACTTCCATCAGCCACTGATTCTGCCAAACTAAGTCTGCTGGGATCTCAGGCCTTCCAGAGATCTTTTGGCCTTCGTCTTAGCCTACATGCAAAGGAGACCACTTAAAATGCATGTCTACAGTTTTGCTCTAGAACAGGACTTTTTTAGTGAGTATTTTTATTTGTTTTCATAAAATTTTTCGTTCCAAATTTTTCTCCCTCCTTCCCTTCCCTCCCCCCTCCCCAAGACAGAAAGCAATCTAATATAGGTTATACATGTACAATCATATGAATGCATTTTTAAAAAGTGCTTTGATATCTGCAATTCACTATAATTGATTTATTTTGTTATAAGTATTTTAATTCTATGTATTTAAAAACATTTTTCTCTTAGGCTTTACCAGACTAACTACAATAAAAAAAAGATCATAAGAATCTTTGCTTTAGAGAGAGAGGTGTTTAATGGGAATTTGGAATGTGGGCTATAGGGGAATTCTTAGGTCAGGAATGTTAACCTAATATAAATTGAAATGTTGTATATGTGGGACCTTACTCATCCTATAAGAAAACAGAAAACTATCAATAATGGCATGTTATAATAGCAATATAGTCCTTTATTCTAGAAATAGACAGCACACAATTTTTTTTATTATCAAGCATTTGGCACAGAATTCTCTTGGTTGGGCTTGAGGAGAAGAAAGGAGATAGAGAGGAGACAAAAGGAGGGAAGGGGAGGGGTGGTCACCCATAGGCAAGAGATCTATATAGACAAACCTTCAAGGCCCTGCCTACTACTGGTGAAATGAAGTCCCATGCTCAGTCAAACATCCATTGTCTTGGAAATGATTCAATGTTCACTCAAGTGGACATTGTTAATGTAATACCTTCCTATATCTGAAAGCTCGGCCATCAGAAGTCAGTTGCAGGAGCAGCTAGGTGGTGCAATGGATAGAACACCAGTCCTGGATTCAGGAATACCTGAGTTCAAATCTGGCCTCAGACACTTAACACTTACTAGCTGCGTTACCCTGGGCAAGTCACTTAACCCCAATTGCCTCACAAAAAAAAAGGAAAAAAAAACAAAGTCAGAGTGAAGGGTGTCTGATATTCCTCTAGGATAGTTCTTCACTCCTCAGGAGTCATATAGCATCAAATCAGGATCAGACAAATAACTGTCTCTATGGGCCTGGAAACTTTGTGGGGAGATTCTGGGCTACTGATTGCATAAGGATGAAGGAACAGAAGCTCTCTTCTTTGATTACACCAAAGGTCAAAGAGGCCTGCTTCACCAGGAAGCTGAAGATCCTCATTCCCTACATGGGAGAGTCCTTTCAATTCAGTGGGTCACAGCAGAGGAGCAAGGCCCAGAGCTTTGTGTTGACATAACAAGAGAAAGGACAGTCCAGTCTCTAACCACAACAGTTTAAAATCTAGGAAAGGGATAAGATGTTTTTTATTTATTTTATTTATTTAGAATTTTTTCCCCCAAGTTACATGTAAAAACAAATTTTAACATCGATTTTTAAAAACTTTGTGTTATAAAAGGGATAAGAAATGAGCATAAGCAAACCAGAAGTATGAGTGTAATTCAGGGAATAGGAGAGGCCAGAGAAGGATGAAAGGTTCCCCTCTTTCTGGGAATGGGAATGCCCGAGAAAATATCTCTGCAAAGGTGGGGTTTGAACCTCGAAGAGAGAGAAGTATGCTCAGAGACTGAATCATAGGGAGAGTCATTGGAAGCATGGGCAATGTAATCTAGGTGGGGTAAGCTAGACTTTTTTTTCTTTTGCAATGAGGGTTAAGTGACTTGTCCAGGGTCACACAGCTAGGAAGTATCAAATTTCTGAGGTCGGATTTGAACTCATGTCCTCCTGAATCCAGGGCCGGCTTTATCCACTGCACCACCTAGCCGCCCCCAAGCTAGACTTTTGAGTGCAAGAAAAGGAAGTCCCAAGAGTGAAGGTTGGAAAGGTAGACGGGAGCTTGAATATATCCCTTTTATTTTTTTAACTTACAAAAAATTAACAAGAATTTATTTTCTTTCTCTTTTCCTTCTTCTCCCTTCCCCACAATAAAAGTTTAAAACCAACCAAATCAAACCAAACCAAACAAACATCGTAAGGAATATGAAGAGCCAAGCTAAAACAAATTTTCAAATTGGCGTGGGGTCTCTCTTTACTCTGTTCCCCAAATGATGATCTCCGGATTTCTGGTTAGAAGAGAAACTGAAGTCATTTTTTAAAATTCTATTTATTTATTTATTTATTTATTTATTTATTGCAGGCAATGGGGGTTAAGTGACTTGCCCAGGGTCACACAGCTAGTAAGTGTCAAGTGTCTGAGGCCCCATTTGAACTCAGGTCCTCCTGAATCCAGGACCGGTGCTTTATCCACTGCGCCACCTAGCTGCCCCCAAGAAACTTAAGTCATTTTAATGTAGGGGGTGGGGGGAAAGGGGTTAATAGAAAAACTTAAGACTCAAGCTCTAATTCAGATATTAGCTCTAAAAGGGATTCAGATCCTAGTTAATGGATAACTTACAAGTCAGGATGCTAGGTTCTCTTACTCACAGAAATCAGTACCCATTACGGACCGTAAAGGGTCAGGTCATATGATAGTAAGACATAAGACAAGGGTATGGAAATTCTAATGAAAAAGGGGAGACTAGTCATGGGAAACAGAAAAAGACATGCGCAGAAAAGGCCAAATTTGTCCCCAGATTCACCTTATAACGTGTAAACCCCCAAAACACACCTCCACAGTTAAAGGTACCTGCTTTGGGGGGGTTGTCTTAGGACCCCAGGAACTCCAAATTAGGATAATGCCTCCCCTGTACCACTCTAAGGTGGAGAATATTATAATAAGTAGGATAGGCCCTCCCCTGTACCTCCTAAAGGTGGACATTATTATATTGAGACTGATAATCAATTTATCCATACTATAAATATAACTGTCTTTTCTTTCACTACTCGAGAGATACCTTTCCACTTTTCTGGTTCTCTCCCTGAGTCACTGAATCTTGGAGTTCTTTTGGGACAACTCACGATCAATTTGACCTCTAATTCCAGCCCACATCAATTTCTTCAGCCATCCAGACACACTAAACTTGATTTCTTTTCCGAAATTTCATCCCAAAGCAGAATCAATAGAATGTGGGAGATAATCCAGAGATCTCTGGAAGAAAGAACAAAGAAAGACAGTCAATGTCTTTAATGTCTGTTAATTACAAAATACAACACGATGTAAAAATTGAGTTGAAAAGAGGACTGTCACTAAAATGCTTAGCATGTTAGCAAAGTTCCATGAGCCTTCTTAGCGCAGTAGGCAGCGCGTTAGTCTCATAATCTGAAGGTCCTGAGTTCGAGCCTCAGAGAGGGCAGAATGTTTTTTGCTTTAATCATGTCATAAACATTTCCTGTATAAAAGCGATTACGTTTAGCCTTTGCAAAAACGTGTCTTCTGAGTGAAATGCTCTCAAAGATGAAAAAAGAATCTTGGCCCTCCATTTCCTGTCTTTATGTGCAAAGGCACAGAGGGGTCTGCACACCGTTGGACAGATCCTTTCCCACGTCTGAAAAGTTCTACCTTCTCACCTATTATACGGCCTAGCTCCCTTTAAGGTTCAGATCGTCTCACACCTCCTAAGGGAAGCCTTTCCCTAATGCCCTTAATTGTTACTTCTCTTTCCTTTTCCTCACATTTTCACTTATATATTTAACTGTTAACATGCCGTGTTCCCCTTAAATAGAGGTCAAGAGCTATTTTGTCTTTATATCCCTAGATCACAGAACAGCAGGCCCTTGATAAGTTTTTGTTGTATTGGATTGGATTGGAAGGGGTGCCTCAACTAGGGTCAGGAAATGAGTGAGAGTCTTCCCACTCAGAGCAGGAGCGAACTGATACCGGAATGGGGTGGGGTGTGGACCAGGTGGCATCCTCCTCGCAACTATGGGAAAAGTTCATGTTTCCCCTCTAGGCCGGGGATTGGGAACCCTCTGGGACTGTAAGGTCAGTTTCCTGAGGAAGGGTGTCACCTTTTGGGGGTCTGTCTGAGAAAAGACCCCTCTATCATAAAACTTCAAAAGACACAATACCCCTTAACAAAGCCTTCGGCTTTGAAACACAAAAGTCCAGAAATTTCAGTTTCCCAAGTGCATAGATAACGAGGGTGGTGGCAGATTTCTTTCAGGACTGACATTTTTTTTTAGGAGCAAGAAGACTTTTGCAAATCCATAGTATGAACTTTATTTAAAGCACTTAGAGTATAGCCAGATTTTTTCAACTTTTCAAAATTCTACCTTTGCCGAAACCCGGGATCGAACCAGGGACCTTTAGATCTTCAGTCTAACGCTCTCCCAACTGAGCTATTTCGGCTCAGTTAAAGAATTACTTACTTCCCATTCTCTCTAAGCATTGTCACACTCTGCCAATTCTGCTTTTCATAATTTCAGGTATGAGAAAGGGAGGAATGGGAGGAAGCTCGGAGCTAAGCAGCCAAGTCCTAAATCCTAATCTACATTAACGTGAAAAAAAAGGAGAAATACTTCATTCTTGTCACAGTGGAGAGAATGTATGGTTTCATCAGTGATGTGTCGAATTCTGATTAGAAAGTATGAAGGATCTGGCATCTAGTAGCTGCTAGGACCCTGCTGTAACCCGTCCCAGCTTCAGTGACACTTGTATGCCTCAAGAGCCCTCGAAGACTAGGGCACTCACTGATCCTTTCTAGAAAGAAAGCAAAATTAATCATGAGACAACTTGACTAGAATCCAGCATTCCGTTTAATTTCCTCCAGACAAATTTCATTTTCCATATGCAGCTTGGCTTGGTTTCCACTCCAGGAAACATTATGCCCCCTTTCTGGGTACCCTGGTGGGCCCCTCTCCCTAGCGTTTTCACTTCCTTTTTTATGTCATCTTCACTGGTTAGATTTTAAATTCCTTGAAGGCAGGGCCTGATGTTCTTTTTCTTATTTGTATCCCCAGTGCTTAGCACAGTAGCTGGCGCATAGTGAGTGCTTAATAAATATTTATTAAATTATTATTAAAATGTTTATTAAATTCATGACAACTTCTCTAAGTCTCCATTTGTGTGTAAAGTAGGCCTCATATATAGAGGGTAGCTGAATTTCATCCATATACTCATCCTCCCATGGCCCCTCCAACATTGACCATTCCCATCTTTTTTTTTTATATGTGCAAACTCTCCTGATATGAGGGAAAACCTCGGTATTTTAAAAAATACACATTTTTCTATTACTGATTTAGAGCATGTTATTGCATAGATATTTTTCCTTTTCAATTTTTCTTTTATTTGATCACTTAATGGGAATGATAAACTCTTGCTGCTCCCAAGCAGTACACCGTTTTGCTGAGCAGACAGCTCATTTGGGCTTCCAGGGCCTTCTATGGTGCAATTAAGTTTGTTGCTTTCACATGACTGACTGCATTTAGTATTAGGCTGCCATTTTGTGATGAAGTGTTTTCATACTTTCTTTTTATAGAATTTTCCAATATTGAGATAAACATATGTTTGGTATAGGTTGGTAAATAATCTGTGTGTGTTCACTGAAGATTGGTAAACAAATAAGACAGATCAATGATGGGGACATTTGGTTAAACAATCTTGTCATTAGTTTATATCACGAGGCACCAATCAAATTAATCGGAAAGCAAATTAAATCATTCACTGCCAATTGGAATGTGAATGTAGTCAGTTAACACCCATTGCTCGAACTTCAAGAAATCCATCAGAGAACCTCAGCCTTGAGCATGACTTGTGTTCTGGATAACCACTGAGCCAGCACCTGTGTTCATCATCTGACTTCCATTGAGTGTGGTGCTGATTGTCTAAGATTTGCTGACTTAACAGGCAACCACTTTAGAAGACACATGGTCTTCAAGCCAAGAGGGAACCTTAGGCTGACTGGGGACTAGTATAAGACTTGTTTACTGTGAAGTCTTAGCAAATCAGGTTGGTGGTTTGTTCCTATTGAGATTAAAAAGTTTGTATTGCTCAATAGAAGATATGGACTTTTTTCATGCATTTGATCAATAACGCTTGATTGCCAGCATTGAAAAATGTTTGGTGCACGTACCTATGTTAAACCTGCTCAACTCTGTGGGCCATTTGGTTACATGTAGGAAAATATTTCCACCTCAAGGGGAGAGAAATTTCCTGATCCTCCGCTTTCATTTCTCCCCCTGCCCTTCTCCCACCATCAGAAGAGGCTCCTAGGAAAAAGTGAAGGAACAGTTCTCTCACCAGGGCTTCCTTCTCTTGCCCTCTTCTAGATTACCAAGGCTGATTCCCTAACTGGACTGACCTTTTCCTGTCTTAACAGATTAGGGAGCTGGCAAGCTTGCTTTTTTTTAAGGAAATCATCCAATGACTACCTGCCCTATAATTACATCGCATTTGATAGAGGAACTACTTCATAATTCTTTTTTTTTTTTTAAGCAGCGAGGCAATTGGGGTTAAGTGACTTGCCCAGGGTCACACAGCTAGTAAGTGTTGGAGGCTGAATTTGAACTCAGGTACTCCTGACTCCAGGGCCAGTGCTCTATTCACTTCGCCACCTAGCCACCCCTACTTCACAATTCTTAACAGTAAAGAAATGTACTTCCCTATCACAGAGATGACAATTTCCTATATACTTTGGGTGCTAAGGCATGTAAGTGAAAGAATCACTTGACTCCCATTACAAGCCTTTTCTCTCCCTCCAGTTCTCATCCTTCCTTCCTTCCTTGTTTTGTTTGTTTGTTTGTTTGCTTGCTTGCTTGCTTTTTTTTGAGGAGTCTCAAGGCCACACAGCTAGTAAGTGTCTGAGGCCTATTTTGAACTCGGGTCCTCCTGACTCCAGAACCGATGCTCTCTCTATCCATACACTTTCTGATAGTATGAACAGTTCACATTTTTGTAGATTTTAAAGTTTTGCAAAGCATGTCCCTCATAACACTCTGCCTGCAGATATGGAGTATAAGTATGAATTATAACCATTATACAGATTGTATAGCATAGATTTCCAGGTGGAAGGGACCCTAGAGTTCATCTAATTCAATTCCTTCATTTTACAGACTCGGAAAGTGATTTGTCAGCCGTGGTCCTCCAGCTAAATGTATGAAATGTGATTTGAACCCAAGTAAACTAACTCCAAGCTCAGTATGTAAAACAAAGGGTATGTGTGGGATAGCGCAATGGAGAGAAGAAGGCTGTTTTCTAGCTTGGTCACCTGTGGTGGAAATCTTTCTGTCTTATGGAGAGGGGCATTGGAGATAAAGAGGGGTTAGTGGCGGAGAACCTATGCAGAGAACACAAGAGGGCCAGACTGAGTAAGATAAAACATAACCGGTCTCAATCAAAATGCATTGAACAAACTCCTAGTATCTGTCAAGCAGTGTGCTTAGCTTGCATACAAATACCACATCCTCTATAGTTTTACACCTTTGCCAACTCACTAAACAGTGAGAGGTTATGACCAGAAATGGCTCTCGAGTTTTTTGTAACCTGTTCTTTTCCAGAGGTAAAATACGTCCCTGGGTGGGCTCGAACCACCAACCTTTCGGTTAACAGCCGAACGCGCTAACCGATTGCGCCACAGAGACAACTGCAGTAAGACTCTCAAGATTACAGTTTCCTGTATACCGAAAAGGAACGTTGTACCTATCGGATTTCAAAACAAGTGTTCAGGTAAGCCTGAGCAGCCAGGTAAGCGTTACTTCGCATAAGATAGAGGCAGAAGAAGGAATCGATGTATCAGCCTGCCTGGAGGACCTGGGAATAAACGAACCGGGAGCTTCGCTTCTCCGCTTTATTCTTCAAACCAGATAAAGCCCAGCCTAGATGGCAACTTTGGGCCCTATCACAAAATGAAACTTTAAGGGTTTTATGGAAACCGATTTTGATCTTTTTTTTCTTTATGTGCATTTATTCAAATATATTAAAATTGTCCATTTCTTTACAGAGGTGGAGGGCCATGGGCGTGTGATACTACAAACTTTCAGACTTTTTCGCTGTTGGCTAGATTTACTGAATCACCCCTCTCTCCTCCCTTTTTTATATTGTGTTTATCTATCTATCTATCTATCTATCTATCTATCTATCTATCTATCTATCTATCTATCTATCTATCTATCTATCTATCTATCTATCTACATACCTACCTACCTACCTACCTACCTACCTACCTACCTACCTACCTATCTCTCTAGGATGGCTTTCTGCTCTGGACATGGGGTGGAGGACAGAACAACCCCAAAATGTAGATGATGTCATTTAGTCAATAAACATTTATTAAGAACCTACTATAGGCTAGGCCCTATGCTAAAACTCTGGAGATAAAAAAGAAGCAAAGGACAGTCCCTGCCCTCAACCAGTTCGAAATCTAATGGGGGAGACAATAAGCAAACAAATATGTACAAACAAGTTCTATACAGGATAAATAGGCAATAACTAAAAGAGGAAAGGCACTAGAATTAGGAGGAGTTAAGAAAGGCAAGGAAGACAGGGAAGCCAATAGGTGGATATGAGGAGGGAGAGAATTCCAGGCCCAGGGGACAGCCAGAGAAGATGCCTAGAGATGAGAGGAGTGTCTTATTCATGGAACAGAAAAGAGGTCAGTGTCATTGGACTGAAGAGCCACTGGAATTTATCAAGTGGAAGGTGGGTGACAAGATCAGATCCATGCTTTGGGAAATTGACTTTGGTGGCTGAATGGTGGATGGATTGGAGTGGGGAAAGACTTGAGGTAGGCAGCGCCGCCCCCCCCCCCCAGCAGGCTATTGAAATAGTCCAGGAATGAACTGATGATGGCTTGCACCAAAGTAGTGTCATTGTCAAAGGAAAGAAAGGCTTACACAAGTGAAACCTACAGGCATTTGACAACATATTGGATCATGAGGGGTAAGAGAGAGGAGTTGAGGATGATGCCTAGGTTGCAAACCTGAGGGATTGGGAGAATGATGTTACTCTCTGCGTAAGGAAAAGGGAAGGTAGGAGGGTAGAGTGGGATTAGGGGGAAAGATAAATTGAGTTCAGTTTTGTGTTGAGGTTTAAGACGTCTATTGGACATCCAGTTTGAGATGTCTGAAAGGTAGTTAGAAATTCAGGATTGGAGGTCAGCATGAAGGTTAGGGCAGGATCAATAGATTAGCACTAAATCCATGGGAGCTGATGAAATTCCAAGCAGTAGTGCCCGTTGAAGGAATCTCCTCCCTCACCCTTAATGTGATCGTGCCATTTATTCTGAATCAGTGACCAGGGACTTCCTAGTTAACAGGGACGACTAGCTTTGAGTGATGTCCAGCTTTCCCACCTCTGCTCCTAAGTTTGTTTTATTTTTTGTTTTGTTTTGTTTTAACTTTCTGTTGCCTCTTGGAAAGTCTAGCAGAAAGCCCCCTGGGGGGTTGTGTTATTTAGTTTCTCCTCAGCCCTCTACAATACGAGTTGAAGAAGTCTTTACCTCAATCAGTGTCACTCAGATATAGATCTGCCCCCGGCTCACTTGGATCAGTGCACGATCCTCTCTGAGGAGCGCCGGCTTTCCACCAGATGGCGCTGCTTCCCCCCTTGGAATTAGACGCAAGTAGCTCTTTCTATATCTCCTGGGAAATTAAATCACCTATTTTAGGGGTCCAGAAATATGAAGGCTTGACACTTTAATTTTCTCGTTATTTTTTCTAACGTTCCTGTCTAAATCTCTAATCGAGGTGGGGAGGGGAAGCGAGAGAAGAGGCCCCATCTGGAACCCCAAACCGCAGCGCAGTCTCTATGCAAACTGAGGTGTTAGTTATTTGTCTAAAGGTTTACACATGGTTTTTCTGAGGATTTGAGGGGGGAAAAGCTTGGGAAACGAAGGTCTCCAGATTCCGACGTCTACAGGTATATTGCAAACCTACTCAATTGTCCTTGCTTCCATAGGTGTTTATTGTGCTAATCTTTTGCTCACGGGTTCATGAAAACATTTTGCCCTCTCTGAGGCTCGAACTCAGGACCTTCAGATTATGAGACTGACGCGCTGCCTACTGCGCTAAGAAGGCAGATATGTAGAAGCTTCACCTCTTAATTCTGGAGGGTAAAAATCCCAGCTTTCTGCTATCAAATGGATTTTTAAAAAATACATTCTCAGGTGTTTTATAACCTGCTTTGAATTTGTAATTTTTTTTTGTATACTAAGGAAGAGTACTTTGGGCCCTCACCCCAAAGTACTAATTATTCTCGCTTACGTTGTGGGGTGCCGATCGAGAGTTCCTGGGAGGCTTCAGGCGGGCGGACACCTCTCAGAACGCTCTAGCCCTGTGGCATCACTTTAGGTAGAACTAGCTGAAGGCAAATAGACATCGCAATGTGGCTCCAACCGACCTTTACAAACTTCTCTCCCAACCGCCTTCCCGCAGGCTCAGGTCCAGCCGAGATATTCCTCACACCAGCCTGTCTACTCGAAACTAGGCACTATCTATCCTCCAGCCATACAAAGCATTCTCCCCACAGCTCAGTCCGTTGGGAATACAGCTCTCTTCCTCCAGGTTCCAAAGCCACCTTCCCAGCCCCTTTTCCTTGACACTCCTAGCCCTCGACAATTAGCTAGAAGTCAAACGTCCTTGTCTAGTCTCTGATCTCTCCCAGCTTAGCCTCTCTTTTTCAATTAAGTAAATTTGCGTTATACTTATTCATTCACATGCCTTGGCTGCCAATAGACTAAGTTGCTGCGGGCAGGGACAGGCGTTTCTTTTCTTCCTTGAATCCCCAAGGCCTCTCACTACCTCCCTCCTCTTCCACTTCCACACTGCACCGAAGGGGCTCTCCAATGTCAGCAAGAAAGCTCTTCTAAGCCCGGGAGGAGCACAGGTTTGTTTGTGGTTTAATCAACTCTTAGAGCTACAGTCTTCCCCTTAAAAAAATGTCTTCATCGCTCTTTGCCCCTTCTCTGTTCTCTGGAGTGTGCTTCTGACCAGCCCTCAGCTCAGTGTCCCCAGATCCCTCTATCTGTCTTCCAAGCTATTCTAGTCTGAAAATATGACTCACAACGACTTTTTCTTGGCATTCTTTTTTTTTTGTTTTGTTTTAGTGAGGCAATTGGGGTTAAGTGACTTGCCCAGGGTCACACAGCTAGTAAGTTTTAAGTGTCTGAGGCCGGATTTGAACTCAGGTACTCCTGACTTCAGGGCCGGTGCTCTATCCACTTTTCTTGGCATTCTTGATCAGAATTTGGTCAAGTACATCTTTTAGGTCGTTGTGGAGGAGAAATGATGAGTGAACTAGGCAAAAATGCTTCCTTTCACTTCAACATCTGGGCTTGACCCCTAAACGGTTCTTTTTCAGTAGCTTTTTTGGAAGAGCTAATTTTATTTCACCATCATTGTTTTCACCTTTATCTCTTTGATATCAAGAACTTAAATTTTTTTGGTGTTAGTCTGTTTCATTGGATGTTTTTCTATTAAAAAAATTTGAATGCTCTATTCATATCCTTTCTCATTTTCGTGGATGGAAACTTTTTGTGATACTAGTAAGTATCAAGTATCTGAGATTGAATTTGAACTCAGGTCCTCCCGAATGGAGGGCTGGTGCTTTATCCACTGCACCACCTACCTACCCCCTGTTATTTTCTTTACTGAAATTTTCTTATTTAGGAAGTTTTGTTTTGTTTTGTTTTAATTAATGGCTTACCATGTTCAAAGCACTGGGCTAAGAGCTTGGGAACAAATAGAAAACTAATCCAGTTTTTGCTCTCAAGGACTTCAGATTTTAAAGAGGGAGGCACTACATAGGAAGCTTTCAGTTGAAGCTAAGATGAAAAAAGTCCCATGGCCCTTAGGGTATGACAGCATAGGGAAGTCCCTTTGCTTGTCAGAACCTCTTCCTTCATCTATCTACTGGCAGGAATATTTACTCCATGTGATTTCTCCACTTCAATATCCCTCTTCACCACAGACTGAATTTGATTTGACACTGAATTCAATGGCTCAACTCCACTGGGAACTCTTCAGTGACTGGGGCTCAATCCTGTACTCATCCTCCAGGGGCAGAAATGGTGGATCAGACCTAACAAGATTGGACACATCTTTCTTATCTACTTCACTGGGCTTCTGGTCACCCTGACCAAGTGAAACAGGAATTGTGTTACACAAATACAAGTTATTCTTCCATTACCACCTTCTTCCCCCCTTTTCCCACATTGAAAAGGACTAACATACACACAGAGACATATGCACACTATATATATATATATATGTGTGTGTGTGTTTATATTTATATGTGTGTGTATCTATGCATGTGTATATGTTTGTACTGACTGAAATGATTGCATTTTTTACCCTAGTCTTAAGATTTTTGCTGTAACCCCAAAAGAAAAAGTGTAATGGAGATATATCAGGTGACTACGGTGTCCAAGTAAGAGGACATCCTCTACTGATTCACATCTGAAAAAAATGCCAAATGAAACTGTTACCTATACCCATAATTCAGAATGACTGAGTGCCTCATTTTGTCATAATTAAAATTTTAAATGTTATTCAAAATTCACAAAGCTTTCTAAATAAGTGTAAAAGAAATATAAATAATTAAATTTTCAAATGATTTTTATAGGTTTGTACCATTTATACTTCTTGAGTTATTACCCCAATAGCCCTGTTATTTGTTAACACATCTTGAATACCAAAAACTTAAGAGAGACATTTGGTACAAAGATTTTTCCCCCAATTTAACTGCTTCCTTTCTTATCCTAGTTGTACTAATTTTGTTTGTGCAGAAGCTTTTCAATTTCATGTATCATAATCAAAAGTTATCCATTTTATTTTTTGAAATTGCTTCTTTCCCTTTTTTGGTTAAAATTGTATTTCCTACCTATTGCTGTGAAAAAATATATTAAATCCTTCTCTTTGAATTTTATGCAATAATATTTAATGTTAAGATCACATATACATTTTGAATTTATTTTAGAATATGGTATTAAGTAGTAATTGCACCCTAATTTCTGTCAGATTGTTCTATAGTTCTTTCCTAAGTAATTTATATTTTTAAGTTTATCAAAGACTGGGTTATTGGGTTTCATTGTTTCTGATTCTCCTATTTTAGACTATTTCATTGATGTACCTTTCTATTTTAAACAAGTGTCAGTTTTGGTGACTGCTGCTTTATAATATTATTAAAGGCCAGAAGTGCTATTTCCCTCTTGTCTATGCCTCTTTTCATTATTTTTCTTGACATTCTCAATAATTTATTTCTTCAAATTATTTTATTAAGTTTTTTAAAGCGTCCCTTTTATAATTTTATTATTATGGCATCAAAACTATAAATTAACTATTAAAAACAATTTTTGGGCAGCAAGGCCCAGTCAAAAGCACTAAATATACTTTGAGCTATTTGTCTTTTTTATTTCTTCAAGGAACACTTTGTAATTGAGTCTATCCAAGTATTTTGTGTGCTTTGGTAGATGGTTCCCCAAATATTTTGTGTGTTTTGTAGTTATATGGAATATAATTTCCCTTTCTATTACTACCTCTTGTATTTTATCAACATATAGAAATGTTGGGTTTTGAGGATTTACTTTATAGCTTGCAACTTTGCTGAAGAGACTAATTATCTCAATTAATATCTCTGCTTATTTCCCAGGAGTTTCTAAATCAGTGACCATGTAATTAGCAAATAAGGATGGTTTTATTTCTTTTTTACTTGTCTTTCTAATTTAACCCTTTAATTTGTTCCTCTTCTCTTGTTGTTGTTGTTGTTAGCATTTCCAGAATTATTTCAAATATGGTGAGGAGAGTAGGAATTGTCGCTTTACTCTTGTATTTATTGGGAAAACTTCGGGTATATCTCTATTCTATATGCTGGTTTCCATTCATTTAAAAACTGTTTTTGGCCAATTTTATGGATAGGAAGTTCTATTTAATAGTTGTTTTAAATTGAATTTCTTAACTTATGGGGAGTGTGATTGCTTTTTACAGGTAATCATCTACACATTTGTGTTTGTTTATGTCACTTTTCTGTTCATATATTTTCACCATTTGTCTATTGGAGACTATCTTATAGTTTTTAGATGTCAGGCTTTCATATCATATAATTATCCTGAATATTTCTTCCTTAACTTTTTTTGTACTACATTTTGAAAATTTTATGTAAACAAATCCAACTACTTTGTGGTCAAGAATTTATTCTGTTTTTCTGACCACTAAGAATTTAGCACTCATCCATAATGGAGATCACTATAATGTTCTAATTTCTGTTAACCCTTATTCTTTTTTCCTTCTGTTTAGCTAAATATTTCATCTGGCTTCTGTCTGTCTGTCTTTGTATGTGTTTGCGTGTTATATACTGTTGGAACTATGGGCTTTACCTCACCTCCTAATATTGCTTTGCTTTCCAGTTTTCCTAGCAGCATAATTCATTTCCCCAATAAGCATTTCTTTAGTACCTACTATGTGTCAATCAGGCAGCTAGGTAGCACAGTGGTATATAGACCACTGGGCCTGCAGTCAGGAGGAGCTCAGTTCAATTTGAACCTCATATACTTACTAACTGTATGACCCTGAGCAAGTCACTTAACCCTATTTGCCTCAGTTTCTCATCTGTAAAATGAGCAAACTACTTTAGTGGCAAATCACTCCAGTATCATTGCTAAGAAAACCTCAAATGGGGTCATAAAGAGTAGGCCATAACTGAACGACAACAAAAAATGTGTCAGTCACCATGTTAAGTCCTGGGAATACAAAGAAAGGCAAAAGACCATCCAAGCTTTTAAGGAACTTGGAATTTAATGAGGGAAACAACATGAAGCTATAGATTGGAGTTAATCAGTGCAGACAAGGCCTTACCATTAAGGAAGATCAGGAAAGACTTCTCATAGAAGATAAAATTTTGTCTGGGACTTTGAGGTAGCCAGGAGAGCTGGGAGGTAGAGATGAGGAAGGAGGGTCTTCCAGGCCTGTGGAACAGCCGAAGAAAATGTCTGGAGTCCAGAGATGTAACATTTCTTGTGAGGAGGGGAGGGGGTCGGAGACACTGGATCACAGAATAAGTTGAGGGTGGGATAGAGTGGGGTGTGAGGAATACCAATACTGGAAATGTAGGAGGAGGCCACGTTGTGAAGGGCTTTGAATGCCAACAGAGGATTTTATATTTGAACTTGGAAGTGATAGGGAACCCCTGGAGTTGATTGAAGAGGGGATTTAGATGGTCAGATTTATGCTTTAGGGAGATTCTTTTTTTTTTTTTGGTGAGGCAATTGGGGTTAAGTGACTTGCCCAGGGTCACACAGCTAGTAAGTGTTAAGTGTCTGAGGCCGGATTTGAACTCAGGTACTCCTGACTCCAGGGCCGGTGCTCTATCCACTGCGCCACCTAGCTGCCCCAGGGAAATTCATTTGACAGCTGAGTGGAGGATCAATTCGGAGACCGAACAGTATGCCACTTTAATAGACAAGGTGGGATGTGACGAGGGCCTGTACCCATGTGCTGGCAGTGGTAAAGGAGAGAAGTGTTGGATGAAAGGATTGGAGGGAGAGATATTAGGAAGGCAAAATCAACAGGACTTAGCAACAGATTGGGAGGGGGGGGGGTTGTGGTGTGACTCCACTGAATTTATTGTGATTCAGTCAGTATGGTTTTGTGCTTTTCTAAGGTTTTGTTCAACAGCATGTTTGTAGGAGCAAATATAGCAGTTGGGAGATGATTCAAGGTTGAGGCTTGGCAGCTTAAAATAGCAATAGGATCAGGGGACAAAGGACTCGAGAAGAAAGCAAAGTAGAATTGACTGGGTTCACCAAGGGATCATGATGGGGAAGGGATGGGAGTGTAACTAGTATAGGGGGGACGGTTTGGGAATGAACTGAGAGGTCCAAAGATTTGAGGTCACAGTGTGGACAAAGAACAAGGTTTTTGGTTGCAAAGCAAAAGGACTGGCGGAATGCCAATAGACTGCTAAGATAAGGGAACTTCAGAGATTGTGAACATGGAATATGTACATTTGTGGTGATGGCAAGATCTAAGGTATGAGGATCTTTGCATGTAGTTGAAGTGGGGTAGAGTAGATCAGGAGAAATGAATGAACTGAGGAACTGGGAAGGTAGGGTGTTTGAGGGAGTATCAATGTTTGTTGAAGTGACTCAGGATATTGAGAAGGAGGGAAAGACTGTGAGCTAGTTACTAAACTTATTGAGGAAAGACAGAAAGTGGCCTGGAAGTCGATAGACTAAGTACTAACCTTTCATGGACATTTGGTTCTATTTCTAGGAACTCTGTCCTTTCACATTGAACAATTTTGTTCTTTTTTGGTGTTCAGTATAGATACGCTGGTAACTAACACTATATAATATGGTTCAGTGCCTGACAAGAGCAAGGATATTTTCATGCCACCTTGGTCAACTCTCCAAAAGAGATGAGGGGAGAAATGGACACAGTGAAGCTCAAGAGTTGGGTTCTTCCAACATGGTCCACTGTCTTGTCCACTGATTAGAGCTGACTCTATTCTCCATTGACTCTACAACTGCATTTGTGTTTTTAAAATTTCCTGCAGCAATCTGCAACCAGAAACAAGTCTGTTGTCTCTGCCAACCCTCTGAGTGATTTCCTGGTACTTTCATGTGAAAATAGAATGATCAAAGTGAGAAAAGTCAAGGCTTTTTAGTAGTTATCAAGCAGCCTAGTTTCAGGACCCTTATTTGTTGAGAGTCTGGGTCCCTAAAATTCTTTTTTATCTTCACTTTCCATCCTATAATTTCATCAAGAAAATTAACTCCCCCCCATTGACATAAATGTATATATGTAATATATATGGTTCAATATCTTTAGATCTTGGTCTATAAATGTACAATTTCTATCTATGATCCTAAACAATGAATTACGATATATTGAGATTTTTGCTGTATGTATCGTCTTCTTGATGTGCAATAGAGGTTTATTCTCACTGTTAGGTTCTTCATTTTTATTTGCTCTCTTTTGGGATTTTCTTTATGCAAGTCTCCAAAATGTCTAGGGGACCCAAGGGAACCAGGAGTTATGTCATCTTCACTCCTAACCTCTGGAAAATCACTCCTTCTGGGCCTCCTCACACATTGTAAGTCAATTTCAAGGCAATCTCATTTTTCCAGGCCCATAGAAACCCTAATAACCCACGTTTAAAGAGTCTGTCATCTTGAATGGCAACTAATTTTTTAAACCACTTTTTCCATCGTTCTTATTCTGCTTCAGTACTAGATCTGGAGGGACTTTTCTGAGAGGTGGAGAGGAAAATAAGGGAACAGAGAAGATACAAAGACCAAAGGGGGGATATGAGGAAGAGACTGTAGTTCTAAGAGGTGACTCTACAAACCTGTGGTCCTGTGGGGCTGAAGAGAAGAGCTTTCTTACTGACGTAGGAGAGTCTCTTCTGCGTGGAAGTGGAAGAGGGGCGAGGAACAGGGATCGGCCGTGGGGATTCTAGGGGGAAAAGAAATGACTGTCCCTGCCCTTAACAACTTACATTCTATTGACAGCTAAGGCATGCAAATTAATACAAGGATGCAGATTTACTTAGATGAAAAGGAGAGGTTAGGAAGTGGGAAATCAGAGACTAGATAAGGACATTTGACTTCTTATCTAGGAAAAAGTGCTAGGAAAGTGGCTTTGCAGCCTGGAAGAAAAGGGGTGTATTCTAACGGACCGAGCTATGGAGAGAATGCTTTGTATGGCTGGAGATAGTGGAGATTGGCTGGACCAGATAGTGCCCGATTTTTGGTTTTTTTTTTGTGAGGCAATTGGGGTTAAGTGACTTGCCCAAGGTCACACAGCTAGTATGTCAAGTGTCTGAGGCTGGATTTGAACCCAGGTCCTCCTGACTCCAGGGCCAGTGCTTTATCCACCGCGCCACCTAGCTGCCCCGATAGTGCCCTGTTTTGAGTGGGCAGGCTGGTGTGAGGAACGTTTTGGCTGGACCTGAGCCTCCGCGAAGGGTGGTTGTGAAAGAAATGTGTAAGAGTCGGTTGGAGCCACATTGTGATGTCTACTTACCTTCAGCTAGTTCTACCTAAAATGATGCTAATGCACCGTCCTGTTCCAAGAGGTGTCCTCCCCCTCGGGGCGCTTCTCCCCTGCATTATCTAAGTATCCTCAGCACCCCAAAGTGGAAACTAGAGCAAAAGTCTAGGATTCTTTTTCGGAATATCTAAAAACCACATTATATTCAATTAGAAATGAACAGTAAAACCAAAAACATACAAAGATCTCAGCAGTTGAAAATGACACTTTTTTCCCTGAGGTACTTAGAGACTCCTCTCTCTACGTCTGCCTTCTTAGCGCAGTAGGCAGCGCGTCAGTCTCATAATCTGAAGGTCCTGAGTTCGAGCCTCAGAGAAGGCAGGTAAATTTTTGAGCTTTCTGGGACCAAGACAAATACTATGTAAACTTAGTTCCCTACTCATCTGTAACAGAATGGCAAGGAAAGAGCAAGAGATCTGTAGATACGTCTGCTGACTTTTTCTTAGAAGTTGGAATCTGGAGAGACCAATTATCCATAGATCTAGACGCACTATTTTACATCAGCTCCTCAAAGGGAAAACTATGTGTGGACTTTTCAGGAAATGGCTAAAACCCGAGTTCCCCATAGAAAGAAAAAATGCGAGGTATCTTCTCTCCTTTACCTTCCCCCTTTTCACTTGAGCTTGAAATTTAGGCAAGAAAGATGGAGAGAAAAACGGTATAATGAGAGTGACGACCCCTCCGATTTCTGGATCTTTACAAGATCAGAATTTACTTTCCTTAGAAAGAGATAAAACTACTGCTTCCTTTGCCCTCTACATAAACCAGTCGGTGAAATCCAGGATACAGTCGTCTCTGGGGAACACTAGGAAGCAATCGCTGCCAAAATCTGTGATATAAACTTTTTATCTATCTGCTACCCACAGTGTGTGGGTGCTGGTGGGGGTGGGGAAGAGGGGTATGGAGGGGTGAACTACCATGGTTCTTTCCCGGCTTCTAGGGGAATTCTGGGTTCTACTGGGCATACAGATTCAATTATTGTTTCTTCTGTCATTTTTGGTTGGCCTTGTGCAAAGCTTTGGATGAATTCGAAAGCACCTTCTATACTATTAAACCAAAACAAAAAATTCTGATAGGAACAACATTGCTTTGTCTTACATATGAAGGGAACTCCATCGAGCCTCTCAGAAGAGGACGTCTCTGTGGCGCAATCGGTTAGCGCGTTCGGCTGTTAACCGAAAGGTTGGTGGTTCAAGCCCACCCAGGGACGTTTTCAATCTTAAACTTTACAAAATATGAATTTCAAATCTTCAAGAATCTTAAAATGTATGCAATTTACCAAACTGGCGGATTTGCGTAGATGAAGCTTTGCGTGCGCAGTAGTGCTAATTATCTATATACTTGGCTGATTAAGCTTTTAATCCAGATCTCCGAGTTTTTCCTCCTCTCTTTGTTCCCCTCTACTGTGCCCTCCCCCCTTTCCCTTGTGTTCCTTTCCCAAAGCCATCAGGGTTCCCACAACAGGTGACCAAGCTAGTGAACAACCTGTCTCTCGCCACAATTATGATCGAGATGGAGAATTAACAGGTTTTCCGGAGATCCCAAATGATTTTCTTCCTGATGAGTCAGACACATTATTGTGTTCTCCCTTTGACACGAGGTTGGAGCGTTTCTCCTTTCTTTCAAAATTAGAGCAAAATAGGATATTTGGCCGCTAGGTCCCATTTTTTCCCCCACCAAAATTCTACACGTATTTTGAAACTGAAACTTTGACAACCTATAGGAAAGGAAAGGAGGGGGGAAACCTTTTCAGTTGGGCCGAAATAGCTCAGTTGGGAGAGCGTTAGACTGAAGATCTAAAGGTCCCTGGTTCGATCCCGGGTTTCGGCAAAGGAAAAACTTTCTTTTAAAGAACTTCTTAGGTATTTGAATAAGGGATTTCTAAATCCTTTAAGGAGATACTGTTGTGTTATCAGTTAAGTCTCTAAACCAATGGCTGACCTTTTTTTTTTAATTTTTTTTTTTTTTAGTGAGGCAATTGGGGTTAAGTGACTAGCTCAGGGTCACACAGCTAGTAAGTGTTAAGTGTCTGAGGCCGAATTTGAACTCAGGTACTCCTGACTTCAGGGCCGGTGCTCTATCCACTGTGCCACCTAGCTGCCCCAGTGGATGACCTTTTATATCATTATTCCCCCCCTTTCCAGGGTGACATTCCCCTCATACCATCCTTTGTATGGAAGGGAAACGTGATTTTTTCTCAAGGAAATGTGTAGGTTGAGAGAGATCTATATCTCTATCTCTATCTCTATCTGTCTTTTTTTTTTTTTTGCGGGGGAGAGGGACGTACAGGGGGGTGGGTCGGTATGGGGAGAATGTCATACTTGAGGTTCTCGAATTCATCAGGGAGAGGAAAGCAGGGCATTCTGGGATCACTCTGGACGTTTCTTTTCAATTTCCATTGGGGCAGGAGGACAAGGACAGATTCCTCATTGTCACCCCCATTCTAGTCTCAGTCCATCTCTTACTCCGAGTATCTGACTACACTCGGGCGGTATTTAAGGAGGTCACCCTACAATACTGTCCAGTACAATCCCATCCAGTCCAAACAATCCATTCCAATCCTACCCAATAACTATTTATCCTGCTGTGCAGGATTCTAGGGATATAAGGACAAAACAAAAAACAACCTCTGCCCTCAAGGCGGTTCCATTCTGTAGGAGGAATGGAGGGTGGGGGATATAGTATGTAAACAGATAAATATATCCATTATTTTTTTCTTTTTTAAAACTTTTTTTCAATTAACATCAATTTATTTTCTCTCCCATCCACCTCCCTCTAGGATGGGGGTGGGGGTGGGGGAGAGAAGAGGAGCATAAACAAAACTCTTGCAACAAATTTGCATAACCAAGCAAAAGAAATTCCCACACTGACTGCATATATTAACAAAATGTCATTCTATATCTTGAGTCCCTACATGTCTCTATCAGGAGGTGGGGAACGTACTTGATCATTGGTTATCTGGTATCATGGTTGGTCATTGTGTTGATCAGTGTTCTTATGCTTTTCAAAGAAATGCCTTTTGCTTGGGTAGAACTCCTCTGGGGAATTTATGAGAGGAACGGCAAGCTTCACACAGTATGAGAATGTCATGGTTGATTATGATGTACACTATAAGAGAAAATATTACATGAGTGAGCTCACATATCTACTGAAGTCAGATTTGGATCTTAGCTCTAGCTTGTTAAGATATTTCTGGATTTGAATTGTCACACAGAGTGTTAGCTCAGAGGTGTCTGTCATCTGCAATTTTGCTAACCCAACCACCTCAACTTACATCTAGAATAATTGATAAAAGTATTGATTAGCCTAAGATATAGACAATTCCCTTCTCAACTTCTGGAGCATTTGGTTTCTCACACACAATGTGAAATTTGGTCCTCAACAAAATAGTTCATAGTGTAACGATTGAAATGACACCACCTGCTGGAGAGTTACCATAGGAAAGCTCCGCCAAGAGGAGAAGGTGTCTGAGGGCAAGCCATGCGGTTTTCTTTGGTGTTAGGAAGTTGTTTGCTCATGGGTACTGTCTATCAAAGCTACCAGCCAATGAGCTTGGAGCTGTGGGGGTGTGTGTGGCAGCAGCGGGGGATGTTCCCAGTTTCACAGGAGGCTTCTGGGAGGAAGGAGGAAGTGAAGTATTGGGTCCTTTTTGTTCCTGACCTCTCCATGGTGGGTCAGATGATGGGATCTCTTAGAAATAGTTAGATTTTTACCTTTCTCTCTGATGCTCTTTAATAAATACTTAAACACTTAAATACTTTTGCTAAAGCTTATAATTTCTTGGCGACCACTCATTAGATATTTTAGACAGACTACCTAGAATCTTAGCCCCTTACAATAGTAAACATCAATGGCAATAATTGTGGAATGAAATTTGGCTTGAAGAATTAGGGAAGGGGGCAGCTAGGTGGTGCAGAGGATAAAGCAAAGGCCCTGGATTCAGGAGCACCTGAGTTCAAATTCACCCTCAGACATTTGACACTTACTAACTGTGTGACCTTGGGCAAGTCACTTAACCCTCATTACCCTGCAAAAAGAAAAAGGGAAAACCCCTCTAAAAGTAATACCTCAGATTTTCTCAAGAAAAAAATGGTCTCTACAAATCTGAAGCACCAATTTTGTGATTTACAGATAAATGAGGGGGGCAGCTAGATGGCACAGTGGATGGAGCACTGGCCCTGGAGTCAGGAGTACCTGAGTTCAAATCCAGCTTCAGACACTTAACAATTACTAGCTGTGTGACCCTGGGCAAGTCACGTAACCCCACTTGCCTCACTAAAAAACAAACAGATAAATGAGGGACACAATGTTGCTCAATACCAATGATTAAAACAGACACTTTAGAAGATTTCCCTGCAGTGGCACAAGATAGGAACACTGTTTCCTGGGAGAGAAAAAGAAGTAATTTGGTTTTACTGTAGTTCAGACTGAGACCTTTAAAAAATTGATAAAGTAAGCCATCAATCAACATGCATTTATTAATTGACTACTATATGCCAGGCCTGGAAGTAAGAGAAATGCAAGATCTACTTTAATTTGGAAATACTGGTTCAGGCCCCCTTTGCTGTTACAATATTGTTATGGGTAGGTCTAATTTTGTTGAGGAACTTTCATCATTAATCATATAAATGATCTTCCAACACACTGTCTGATAAAGGAATCCTCTCAACAGAGTCCCTGACAATGCTCATCTAGCTTCTTTTGTTTTTTGTTTTTTGGGGGTTTTTTTGCAAGAAATAGTAAACAAAGTTTAATATGGTCTCATGCACCCTGAGGGAGGTGGTGCCTGATTTGGGGGAGTAATTGTTATATCCAAATAATCTCCTATCTGGAACTTCTGAGACTGTACGGTCATGGAGTCATCAGTTCCCTTTCTGCCAGACATTGTACTGCCAATCTCTTTCACTCTATAACCAGGTCTTTTAAGATCCGTAAAAACAATAGCAAAATTGAAGTGTGTAGCCTTCTTTTGAGCTTCTGGGTAGACTTCTTTTACTAAACTAGTCAATTCTTTAAAGGTTGCATCCATCCAGGTGTAGATCTGCAGCTGGCTCAAAGGCACGTTTCCTCGGGAGAACTCTTCCACTCGGTGGTGTCGGCTGTTATTGGTGGTGAAGACCCGCAGGATCAGAGGGCACGTCTTCTCCCGGTCAATGGGCTTCTCCGGTTCCTTCTTAATTTCCTCCTGAGTGATGAGGAACTCCACTGCCATCTTCCTCCTTCGGCCTCCTAGACGCTCATTGTGACCTCCGACCCCGGCCCCGAACATGAATGAAGTCTCTCTCGAGGAGAATCTCAACAGCCATCTAGCTTCTTTTGAACATTTATAGTGACAGGGAACTCAGTACATTAGAGTCAGCCCATATTGTATGATATTTGGCTTCTCTATCTCTGTTCAGGATTGGTTTTCCTCTCCTGAGTAAACTTGAAATTCTAGTTTTGTTTGTGTCTTTCTAAACTACTCCAGTGGTCCAGGTTTTCAAGTGCTACTGGATAAAGCAGATGCTTCTAGGGGCCCCATTTCTTTTTCTTTTTTAAATTAAAGTATTTTATTATTTTCCAGTTACATATAAGGATAGTTTTCAACATTTGTATTCACAGGATTTTTAGTTCCAAATTTTTTTCTCCTATCCTCCCTTCCCTCCCTCCTCCCCAAGATGGAAAGCAGTCTGATATAGGTTGTATATATACAAGCACATTAAACATATTTCTACATTAGTCATCTTGTGAAAGAAGAATCAGCAAAAGGGAAAAACCTCAAAAAAGAAGGAAAAAACAGTCCAAAAGTAGAAACAGTATGGTTCAATCTGCATTCATAATTCACAGTTCTTTTTTCTGAATGTTGAAAATATTTTCTATCATGAGTTCTTCAAAACTTTTTTGGATTGTTGCAAAGCTGAGAAGAGCCAAGTCTATCTAGGGACCCCATTTCAATCTATAAAGCTTGTTTGTTTGGTTTTTAACAGCACTGTGTTATGTTCCTCTCAGATTGTGGGATCTTCCTTTTACCTACGCACCGTTCCTTTGTCAAAAGAAGAAAGAAAGAAAGAAAGAAAGAAAGAAAGAAAGAAAGAAAGAAAGAAAGAAAGAAAGAAAGAAAGAAAGAAAGAAAGAAAGGAAGGAAGGAAGGAAGGAAGGAAGGAAGGAAGGAAGGAAGGAAGGAAGGAAGGAAGGAAGGAAAGAAAGAAAAGAAAAGAAGAGAAAAGAAAAGAAAAGAAAAGAAATGATTATATTGTGCAGTTCAATTTGCGGTCTCTCATATTTATTTTCTCTTCGAGGTAAATCTGCCAAACCTCTTTAAAATTAAAGAAAAAGAAAAAAGGAGACTCTGGGATTGATTACTCCTACCCCAGATCTTCCGGGAAGAAGTCATGGTTCTCTTCTTACTGCTTTATTGTTATTCAGATTGGGGGAATCAGAGTTTTGTTATTTCTCTTATGGTTGTGTCTTCATCGGGAGCCAAATACAGTCTGTATGCAAATTCAAGACTCTGCAAAGAGCCCAACATAAAAGCTACAAGATAGCTAAAGGAAGATCTTGAGAACTCTATTAAAGAGATTTTCAGGAGCTGTAAATTACCTCTTTCCTACATGTGCTTTCCAATCTTGAGCCCATTTTTTCTTTGATTCTGTACATATGGATGGGAGACTGTATCACAGACTTTTGGAAGGATGTTTTATACCAACTATAAAACCCTTCTGCAGTGTTTGACAGGACATCCTTGTCCCTTCCTCCCTTTCTGGATACTCTTCTTCTTAGGTTCTTTAGACTCTCCTCACTTAGTTCTCCTATAGGATAGAATGAACTTCGTTCTTAGTCTCCTACTCAGGAGTTCTCAAAAGCTCTAAGTTGAAGAGAAGGTGCTGACCGTCTCTTGATTCTACTGCGAGAGGGATTTACATCAATGGAGTTCTGTATATCGATGAAATAGCAGGTCCAGTTAATACAATCACCATCCCTCTCCCACATAGCAGAGACTGAAACCTTACTGGCCCACTGAAATGTCATTCCATCCATGCCTGAAGCAGGCTCAGAGTAAAGACTTGGGAGCTGCAATGTACCAGAATTGACTCAGAACTGGTTATTCAAGTCAACAATTTCCCCTTTAAAAACTTTTAGATTTGAAAAGGATGGAAAACTTTACAAAAGAATAGTAATAAAAACTATTGTCTAAGTAAGCCGAAATAGCTCAGTTGGGAGAGCGTTAGACTGAAGATCTAAAGGTCCCTGGTTCGATCCCGGGTTTCGGCAGTTGGGTTTTGCATTGACAGAATTACAAAAATTGCATCTGTCTGCTTCTCAGCAATGGTGACTTCTCTTAGTTCACTTACTACTCTGTTCTGACTTCCTTTCCCACTCCCTTTTGTTGTGGCATGATTCTTCGACTTTTGCCCTAGATCCTCCCCAGGGACCAACCGGAGTCACGAAGACCCTAGTTTAAATCCTGCCTTGCTACCTTACTATCTGTGACCCTGAACAAATCATTTTACTCCATTTACTCAGTGTTCTCATGATCTACCTCACAGGTTATTGTGGAGATCAAACAAGATAAAACATGTAAGGTACTTTGCAATTATAAAGCTCTATATAAATACTAGCTATTATTATTACTAATAAGAGTAATAAAGTACATGAAGGGATAAAAATGGAACACTTAGCTGCTTTTGATGGTTGCTTGTCATCTGGTCTAGATGAATTACATCTGAGGGTACTGAAACATTGTAAAAGAGTTATTAAGGAACCACTGTCTGATCATTTGAAAGATTGAAGAGGAATTCATGATGGAATTGATGAGGCATTCATGGAACTGATCAAGGCAAAAATCCCAACATTCAAGAAAAAAGAGAGAAGAGAACAAAGTGTGCAAATTATGACAGTGAGTTACTATTTTATTCTTGGAAGATTTCTGGAAAGTATCATACTCTTTGGCTCATTTTGTCCCTACCCCAGGATGGAACCAAAAGGGGAAAGTATCTCAAATAAAACATATATGTCTTATTCCCAGGGTATCCCCAAAAGTGAGAAATAAAGACCAGGATCATACACACACACACACACACACACACACACACACACACACACACACACACACACATGAAGATACTATACAAAGTAGTAATAATAAGGCATAGTAGAGTTTTTACTTTCTCCATTATAAAAGAAATGCTTACATAATGAGGGACCTGATCAATGAAGAGCCATTCCTTAGAATATACACAATATTCTCTGCTAATACATATGGAAGCTTAGTAAACTTGTTCTGGGAAATGTATCATAGAGCTCTTTTCTTCCATGCTTTGGAGGATGTGTAGATATTATTTGACTGTTTCTTGTTAGCCTTCTGCATGGTGATAACAAACCTTTTAATTGGCTGCTAAACTGGAATTAATTGTGGATGAAAAAGACTTTATCAAATGAACTCTCTCTTTACCCAGTGAGTGAACTAAGAAATACAGTGGGTCTGCAGGTAAGGGAAGGATCTCAGGTCCTCTATCCCCATCTGACCACCATGTGGTAAGAAGTGATACAAGAGCACTCCCAAGGTCTCCCTGAAGAACTTTGTTACCAACTGTGTGGCATGGGAAACACTGACAAAGGACTGCCCAGCATGGCAGGCCTGCTCTATGAGTGATGCAGAATTTCAGAAGCTCAGAGAAATGTGAGACATGCAGATTTAATGATATCTCCACTCCAAATGTTCATATGGACTATTTGTGCCCAACTTGTGTTAATTGCTCTGATCCAGCCACTGTCAGACACACTGTATCTTGACTCCAACATAGTGATGCCTTTTTTGGTCCTCTTCAAGAACAAAGTCTGGGAACCCATGGTGCCATTGTTTCTCTGGCCTGAGTATTTTTATTTTTATTTTTCCTGATCACAGGTGAATGAGTAACAGAGATGGGATTGAATTGACCAACTCAGTCTTTGCACTTCGAAAGGTTGGAGAGTCATCAGAGGTTCAACAAATGAAATCAGTAACAGAAGTAAGTCATTATTTAGGGGTAGCTCTTCACCATACCTGCAACTGCCAGGTATGGTGAAGAGCTATCCCTACATAATGACTTATTGACCCATCCTGCTTCTGCTCCTACTGTACATGTTACCCTAGTAGCTCTGAGAGAGTCTTCATTCAACACTATTTCTAATCAAATGGTTGTCCATCTGTCCATACCCTCCTATGCTGTACTTGGCTATGAGCATAAATAAACCATCTTTATCCATCTCAGTGTGCCATTTGTTCAAACTCTACTCTAAATTTGCACAACAGTCATGAAATTATGTAGGTTCCCATTGGGTTATTCTGTCAATATGTACTCACACTTTTGGGTTGAGTCTCCTTGTGGGATGTGACTTCAATTGGGGTTGAAAAGTTTCTACAGGGGGCAGCTAGGTGGCACAGTGGATAGAGCACCAGCCCTGGAGTCAGGAGTACCTGAGTTCAAATCCGACCTCATATACTTAACACTTACTAGCTGTGTGACCCTGGGCAAATCACTTAACCCCTACTGCCTCACTAAAAAAAAAGAAAAGGTTCTACAGCATTCTTAAACTTATCCATCCCTCTAACTATAACTAATGTTACCCTTTAAAATTCAGATGAAACTTTTTTACACTCTTCAAGAGAGCACAGGGCATTGTATTGTTAAGGATAATGTTCAGATTCGCTCCTACAAAAATGACACTCCAACAACAGGTGAAGAAAATTAAATTTCTTTCTTTTTTTAGAGGCAATGGGGGCTAAGTGACTTGCCCAGGGTCACACAGCTAGTAAGTGTCAAGTGTCTGAGGTCGGATTTGAACTCAGGTACTCCTGAATCCAGGGCCGGTACTTTAACCACTGCGCCATCTAGCTGCCCCATGAAAATTAAATTTAATGAGTATTATAGTACAGGAAAAGAGATATTAGTTTTGCAACAGCAATAAAGTAAGCAGCTTAACAATATAACTATTAAAGCAAAAGTGACCACTATGTAGAGTTTTAAAGAGAAATACATCACCAAATCGGGGACGAACCAACTCCTGGGTCCAAATGGGTCCCTGTACAGCCTCCCAGAGGCCCGATTGGGAACATCCCAGGCAGAGCGTCCTCTCCACGGGTGAAACTCCAAAAAGGTGGGGGCTTACTTTGATTTATATTGTACCTTAAACAAAAGTGGCTTGAAGCCACCAATAGCGGCTTGTATGATGAGCTAATTTTATGATTGACACCAAGTGAGTTCGCAAAGATCACTGCCAGAGAAGTTGGAATAAACTTTTAGTTTCTCAGGACATACTCCTAAGGAGGAGCCAACCCCCCAGGACTACTCCTGGAATTGTTTATAGTCCCTAGGAATGGCTAGTTCCTGGGAACCTTAGGCAGTTCATCAGTGAGATATGCCTAGAAGGGACCTGGCCAGGATCCCAGCAGGGTATCCTCCTTCACGTTCCCATTCTTGGTCAAAACAGGGGCAATTTGGGGCAGCTAGATGGCACAATGGTTAAAGCACCGGCCCTGGATTCAGGAGTACCTGAGTTCAAATCCGGCTTCAGACATTTGACACTTACTAGCTGTGTGACCCTGGGCAAGTCACTTAACCCCCATTGCCTGCAAAAAAACCAAAACCAAAACAACAACAAAACCAGCGGCAATTTCCCACGTTAAGCTATAGCTAGAGTTAGCAGAAAACATCTGGGAGTTCATAGAGGGGGCAAAGAAAGGTTTGTGAGCTAGGCCTATACCTGGATAATCTTCTAATATTCATTTACCTTTCAGGCATCTAACACCTCCTTATCTGTCCCATACTCTTTGTGACTATATCATCTAAAGAAGAAATCAATTAATCAGAGACTGATTACCCCCCTGTCCTAATATATAAGAATATATATATATATATATATACATATATATATATATATTTAGGACTTAAAAAAATTCAAATGGTAGTCTTCAGTTTAGTGAATGAATTGATATTTCTTGCTGGAAATGCATCTGAATGAAGTTGTAGCTCCTTAAAGCAAAAGCTCTATTATGCTTTTGCTAAAAGAACAAATTGTAAGGCCATTCACCTTGGCAGCACTTATTATTTGGAGCTTTAGTTCTTTTAAGAACTTTGTTAGGGGATATGTTCCTAATCAATCAACAAGCATTAGTAAGTTTCTTTTAAGTGCCAGACATTCCTCTTGGCTAGGGATACAAATAGAAAATATAAAACAGTCCTTACTGACAATGGTTTATTCTGCTTACTTATGCAGTCTGTTGCTCATTATTTTGCTTGATATTTCTTAAATGCTTAAATGCTTTCTCTCGATTTCCAAAATCATGAAACTACAAATCTCATCCTAAATATAGTAGATTGGGGTGGGGGTAGCACTCTGGTTAATCTCCATACCCTGAGAATTTTCTACTCTATTCATGCCATTTTATTTAGATAATGGCTGCTCTAGAATATTTTAGAAATATTTATAACAGCTCTTCTTATGGTGGAAAAAATTGGAAACTAAGAGCATATCTATCTATCAACGGGGGAATGGCCAAACAAGTTTTGTTCTATCAGTTTGGTGGATATACACGTTGTAAGCAATGATGAAGGGGAAGGTTTCAAATAAACCTGGGAAGACTTGTATGAATTGGAGCTAAGAGAAGTGAGCAGGAACAGGAGAGAAATACATACAGTGACAATATTGTAAAGACAAGCAACTTTGAAAGACTTGGGAATTCTGAACAACAAAATGACCAGCCACAATTCCAGAGTACTTATGTTGAAGCATGTTGTCTATTTCTAGATAGACTAGATGAATTCAAGAGTGAATATCTTTGAAGGTATTTACATACATACATACATACATATACACACACATAATGTGTGCGCATATACACATATATTATGTTGGATTTGGTCAGTGCAGGAGTTTGTTTTGCTTTACCACGCATGTTTGTGACAAGGGCATTTTTCTTATTTTCTTAAGGGGAGGGGAGGTAGGAGGGAGAGAAGGGAGATCTTTATTTGAAAATAAAATACAATTTGTAAGAATAACTCCTCTACTTCCAGATTAGCAGGCAGAGCAAAAGAGGAGGGCTTATACAGACAGCTTAGCACGCCCTTGGATTTATAAGTGAGTCACTTATAAATGTAAAAGAAGTGTGAATGAAATATGCAATTGAATTACACATCAGGGTAGATGCTCCAAGAACTTTTAGGCAGTGTTCAGCCGTAGTAAATTGTATCTGAATTGCCTCAATCAACCTGTCAAGCATTTATTAAAGTACCTACTATAGACAAGACAATGTGCTAAGGCTACAAATACAAAAAAAAAAAAAGAAACAATTTCTACTCCCCAGGTTCTAAAGGGGAAGGAGGCAAGTACATAGATAACATTCATATAAAGAGAACAAGTACGAATAAATCTGACGTTTAATACTACCTAATTTTCTAGAGAAGGCACTAGCAATTGGAAAGAGGAACAGGAAGTGCTTCAAGGGTTTCAGCTTCATCTTTGAGAGATTGGTTCAGTTCTGGATTGGTGGGGGGGGCAGGCAGTCTCCCTGCACCCCCTCCTCTTTCCCTTCCCCATCCCACTCCTCTGCCTTCACTCTCTTCCATGCCTTCCCCAACCCTCCCTACATATGACGGATCTCTGAGGATCCTGAGTGTTCGTGAGTGGGGATTGTGAGGGAGGAGGAAAAATCAGCCCAAATGATCGATGCACTTGGAAAACGTGTGCAGTGTCTAACACCTGGGAGCCAACTCAGTTCAGCAATAGAGCACTCAGAGGACAAGATACTTGTTACTATCATTTGTTTTAATAACACCTTAATTTATTTTTTCTGTCTTTCTGTCTTTCTTCTTTCCTTCTACACCGAAAGAAAATTATTAGCAGAGGATGGTTTTGATCCATCGACCTCTAGGTTATGGGCCCAGCACGCTTCCGCTGCGCCACTCTGCTACTCAAGATTATATTTGAACACCACTTTTAATCCCTTTTACTTCCTTACAGGGTGGGGGTTTTTGTTTGTTTCTTGCTTTGTTTTGTTTTTTTCTCCCTTAATGTCTGATCTCTTTAAGTTTCTCTGCCCTCTTAGTTTTCTAATAGGCATGCATTTTTTTCCCTAGTAAAACGATTTGGGGTGAAGGGACGCTAGTGATACTCGAATGGAGAAAGGAGCTCAAGAGGCAAGAGCTCGGAAAAAAAAATCTGAAAGCCACGGCGTTTGCCTTGTGATTGTTTTTAAAAGAAGCATTTTTATGATTAAAGCTTCTTTTTTCCATCTTTGAAAGTCTTTCTGTGACAGTAATATATACTGTGAAGATGAAGGATATGGAGGCAGCTGGGGAAACCATCGAAATCTCAGAAGGATTTTGAGTTTTTTTGCTTTATTTGTCCTCTTCTCTCTCCCACATACCATCTACGCACACACAAATCACTGCCGTTCTATGACTGCTTTTTTTTTTTCCTATCCAAAAATATGTAAAAATATGAAAAATCGAGGTAAGAATTGCGCCCAGGTGGAAAGTCTAGCTCTGAGAACTGACCGTGGTTCTGAAACTCGGAGGCTGAAGGAGGCTTATTGGGAACGAATTCTGCAAGAGCACTGAAGTTAGAGAAGAGGTAACAAAGATTCCAAGGAGATAAAGACCCTTCTTCAGGGGATCTCATATTTGGCATGTATAACCAGATTCGATGCCAGATGTCCCACTTTTTTTTTTCGTCAGATATTTCTATCCTGTGGAAATATTTCACTTATTTTCCTTTTCAGGACTGTGTCACTATCCTGAGGTGGGGAGGTCCAATATAAGGCTCCTTGGTCAAAGGAGAACTGAGACTGTGAGAGGTTAAGTGACTTGCCCAGAGTCACACAGGTAATTAATATGTCCAGTCAAGACTAAAACCCAGATATCCTTATTCCAGCACTCCTCCCAACATATTTCTGGATGTCTCTCCATTCTTTGGAAAATAAAAACAGAAATTAGCAAAGTGACAGAAGGAAGGAATTATAGAAGATAATTTTCTACCACTTCTCTAATATTTGCAAATTTCTCATCACAAAGTGATGTGGTTTCTTGATCAATATTCACAGGATCCCATTTCCTTCATTGTCTTGGCTTTGCCCAAAAAAAGAGAAGTTTGCCTGGCACTGACATTCTCCATTTTCTCCTCATCCTAGATCTCATGTATTGCTGCATGAGATTGCCACCTCTCCTATACTAAATCATTATTCCCAGAGGTAGGGCTGTAAAATCCTAGCAACCTGACCTCTAGGTGCCTCAGATGTTCAGGTAGCTATTGGGAGATCCAGGGCTTGGGCTCAATTTGACTATGTGTTCCTGAGTCTAAGAGTGGTTTCAGAGTTCTTCCAGATTTCAGGCCCAGATTCTGTAATGAGTTCAATGATGGGTGGACATCCCTTTCTGGTTACTCAAGTATAAAATAGCCATGAAGTGCTCCAAGTACTCTCTGATGCTTGGACTGGGATGGGCAACTAGGATAGGAGATTCATTCAATTATACCCACCCCCCACATCAAAGTGAAAAATATTGAATGATAAAACAAAACCCTACAATCTGTATAATCCATCCCCCACATCATTTCTGGCACCCAACATGAGGCACCAGAAATGATGGGGGGGGGCGTTAATTGATCAAATTGATCATGAGGCATCCCAAAGAACTACAAGACTCAGTGATTCAGTTTCCAAAGTTTTATTAAAATACTGTGATGACCACAGGGAGAGCACCAGGGAGGTATCTTGAATAATAGTTATATTTATAGTGAGAAAAAGTAGGTTATCTCCTCATTATCTCAATATCCTCCTTAAGGAGGTACATGGGAGGCCTTATCCTAACTTTTACTTCCCGGGGTCCTAAGATGACCCCTGAGGCAGGTACCTTTTTCCTTGGAGGTGTGTTTTGGGGGTTTACACATCATAAGGTGAACCTCAGGACATATTTGTCCTTCTCTGCACATGTTCCTAAAGATATGCTTAAACTTGTCAGACCCAGAGGGTTTCTGTGTTCATGGTATCTCTTTACTTAAGATCTAATTTCTAGGTGTCCTGTCATCTAGGAATATTAACGGTTATTAATGGTTAATGGTCCCTAGTTACTGTCTCTGTGGATGGTGTTGATAGGGACTTGAACCCTCTTGGTTACAGTACTGTAAGAACACAAACCCAAGTTTCTCTGTTACCTCCTCCATCAAAGCAACCTGGGATCCAGCGAGATTTGAGGCCAGGGCCAAGTCTGCAAGCTGTGCATAGAGACATAATCAAATCTCTTCTGAGTTCTGGGATTTACTTGGAGCATTAATTTTGAGGGACAGTTTTATATTAACCATCTGTACCCTTCTTCAAACATGAAAAAGACAATGGGATAGAAAGAATTAGGGTTTGGGAGTTTGGAAACCTGTATTCCAGGCTCAGTTAGTCTACTGTTGTCTCGGACAACTTTTTAGATCAACTTCTTCAGTTATAACATAACCAGCTTAGATATCAATTTTTAATTTTAACAACTCAGTTTCCTTATCTCAGCCATATAGGAAGTACGGGTACTATTCAATTCATTACACATTTATCAAACACCTACTATGTGCCAGACACTGTGCTAAACATTGTGGATACAAATAAGAAAAAAAAAAGAACAGCCACTGTCCTCAGGTTCCTAAATCACTGTTCCTAATGAGGGAAGACAACATGCAAAATGAAGCTGAAAAGCAGGGAAGTGGGGCATGATGTTCCATGGAATTAAACCAAGTAGAGCTGCTGATGGAAAATTAAGAGTTACCTGGAAAGTTCCTATCTCAGTCCTCTATAAAGGAAGGTTTTGGGAAAAGTGTAGTGCTCTACCATCTTGCCCCTCCACTCAAAGGGGAGAAGCAAAAACTGGGTTGAAGAAAAGTCGCGTCAATCAGCATAGTGATATTTTAGGCAATCAGCTTTTCCTGGGAAAGGAATGAGGTTCTGTGAAGTAGAAACCAACCAGAGCTGCTGATTCCACTCTGATCACTGTGGAAGTTTGGGCCCATTTTATTTTGACCTGGGCCAGTTCACTCTTCCTTAGGCCCCCATATAAGCCCCTGCTCCTGGGGCTCACCATTCTAATGCCAAAAGTAATGTTGACAACTGATTGGCTTAGTACTCTGCAGCTCAGAACTCCCAAACTCATGAAATCCACCAGCCTCACTCTCTAGTAGGCGGAATTATAGGGCTGCACCAACATTCTCAGCCAGTTTAGACTTCTATAAAGCCAACTCCTAGATCTAAATAGCTATATTCCATTACTCATTGAAAATTATACAGAAGATTTCAGGGGGCAGCTAGGTGGCACAGTGGATAAAGCACTGGCCCTGGATTCAGGAGTACCAGAGTTCAAATCCGGCCTCAGACACTTGATACTTACTAGCTGTGTGACCCTGGGCAAGTCACTTAACCCCCATTGCCCCACAAAAAAAAAAGAAGAAGAAGATTTCAGTTTTCTATCTGTCTCCAAACCCCAGCAGCACTTGGTCCATGCTTGACAGCCATAATAGCCACGAGTGTGGTATAGCAGAACAAACATTCAATTTGGAGTCGGAATACATGTGGGTTCTGATCTGTCCCCCCAGTTTTTTTTGGAAACTGACCAAAATCACTAATAAATGAATTTAGGGGTTTTAAAGGGTTTATTAAAAGATAGTAAAAGAAAGAGATAGATTGAGAACAGATTTCTTATAGCCTGGCAATTCTAGCCTTCCTAAACCTCCCACTTCTGAAGTCCTCTGCCACCACACCGATCTCTCGCACCAAAAGAGGAAGAACTCTCTCACCAGTGTCCACTTCTTCCTTCATGTTCCCCTCCCAGAAATCAGAGGTTCTTCAAGCGGATTGGCTAGTGTCATTCAAATTCATTGATTCACTGGACCTGAAGGTGTTCTCTACATAAAGTTCAAAGTTTTTAGCTTCTGAGAACAATACCTTCTTAAGTACCCTCTTAAATACCAGCCAGATGTGCTTATCATCTAGTTAACTGGAAGTAAGCCAGTTGAAGTCAGTCGCTCTCACCAATTCAATCAGTTTTGATCAATCTCCTGGTGGGCCCCTGAGTATCTGCTAAATCTCCTCATCTACCACATTCTATTATCTATTCTGGTTGGGAGAGGCAGAAATAGCCTTCTCTGATCTTGGTGAACAAATTGTAGAAGATATTATTGATGTTTCTGACCTGTTTTAATCTTGTAGGAGGATGGGTATGAAAACATTTAATATTCAACATACCTATGTGAAAAAATAATGAATTTCTTGGGGGGACCCAGATCAGTTTCAGTCCCTTTCTCTCCCCCTCCCCCACTCTAGAAAGTCCAATTTCTTGGGGAAGTTCTAATCTTGTTTAGGGCAAGCCCAAAGGAACAAAGGACATGGAAAGATTCTTTTGTCTAGCTCAAAGAAGGAATGGGATTAAACCATACCTAGATAATGGACTTTGCCTTGAGCAATTTAAGCAAGGGTCTTTTTTATTCTTTTCTCTGATGTCATCTGTAGAGTTCATTTTAATTTGGACCACCCTCAAGTCATATCAGTCAATGGAATTGAATGATGCTAACCAATTAGCTTTGATCAATGTATAGTGACCCACCTCTATCAAGAGAGGATAAAAGCCTTGACCACAGAGGGTCACCATCTTGGTTTGTGCTCTTTGCCCCAATCTTGGCTCTTGGTTTCCTGAATCCACTCTCTTGGTTCAGAATGCTGTTGCTTAGTGCTTGCTCTCTTAGGGGTATATAGGCTTGAGAGTAGTAGGGAAGTTAGGGAAACGCAAGGTCAATTCTTTACTGGTATATATGATATTAATTAATAATAAATGCTTACTGCCGAAATGGGTGCAATAGCGATTAACATACAAATAGCAATCAATAATTTTAGAAAGGATAGAGCACCGGCCCTGGATTCAGGAGGACCTGAGTTCAAATCCGGCCTCAGACACTTAACACTTACTAGCTGTGTGACCCTGGGCAAGTCACTTAACCCCAATTGCCTCACCAAAAAAAAATAATAATAATAATTTTAGAAAACAGTTTAGCGTAATAACTTTAAAAACACATCTGACATGCATTAAGACCAAAACAGTCCAACTGAAGTGAGCAAACCTTGTCATAAGGTCAAGGTGTTATATTTTATATGGGAGTTCTGCTGATCTCTACCCAAGGGTAGCCTTTCAATGCCTGTCTAGCAGCTTTCTTAAAGAATGCTATACTTCTCTTCCTCTCCCAGGAGATGGGTCCTGAACCTTCAAAAATGGAATACATAGCTTCAATACTATTACTATGACTTTCTATTATAGCTTACTCCAAACACAGATTGCTTGACCAATAATACCAGAGCATCTCAACCCAGGAATCAGTACCTACCTATGGAAATGCACAAGTGTTTCATTTCAGTGCCTTTAAAAAAGAAGATGAAGAAGCTTGATAAGCCAGTGTTCTTATATAATAAGCGAATAGTGTTAAGGTGATCATTACTGAAGTCATGTCATGGGACCAAAGGTCAAAGGAATGTTAAGAAAGAATGCATTTAAACTACTTATCAACCTATCTCCATTTCTCAGGCATCTACTGAGAGAAAAAATCCATATATTTCTCCCCTTCCACAAAAAAAGGGAAGAATAAGGTACTCAGATGGAAGACATAAAAGATTAAAAGAGAAATCCATGAGTTGATAAGTAACCAACTCTTTCTTTCTTTCTTTTTTTGCTGGGCAATGAGGGTCAAGTGTCTTGCCCAGGGTCACACAGCTAGTTAGTGTCAAGTGTCTGAAACCAGATTTGAACTCAGGTCCTCCTGAATCCAGGGTTGGTGCTTATCCACTGCACCACCTAGCTGCCCCAATTCTTTCTTTATAATTTCCAGAAATTTATGCAGCAGCACCCTCCTCCCACAACCCCCCCCCCAAAATGAGAGCCATACATTTATGCAATTCTGTTTATTTGCTATTGTGTCATTCACACCCCGAAGGCATCTCAAGGGCCAGATTTTGTTCAATAGATTGTTCTGCTAGCTCTAACCCAAGTCGAAGTAATAATATCCAGGCTCCAAGGACTTGTCATCAGTTGTCCCTAGCAGGAATACATTATTTTCTGTAGCTGGATTTCCTCAGTCCATATCCTATAAAGAATTGAATGTAAATCTTTAAAAACTGCTGCTTTTCCACCATATAAATGGTCTAAGAACAATGTGAAATTCATCCTTAGTTTCCATCCATTGTATAATTTAAAAACTTTTAAAAAATGGTTTTACAGTTCTAAGCTGAGATCTTGGTTTTGTGTATACTCATTTTCTTTCCTCCCTCTCTCACCCCTAACCCAGGGATTTTTCTCCCCTATATTAGTATAGACATTTGTCAACACGGGGCTTCCTCCTACAGTTGGGGTCAAGGCAAAAGATAAGACTCCCAATAGCCCAGCTTCTAATTGGACCTTGGAACATGTCTTCCACAGGAGGGAAAGATGCATCAGGTTCCTAGGCCTGCCAACCAAAAGCCTGTTAGCCTACAACTTTACAGGTCCTACAGAGGAAAAACCACATAAGTGTCAACTTCATGTTCAGGAACACAAGTTGGGTCCTATCTGTACACTTGCTTATTCCATTTAAGAGCCTTCCCACTGCCAGAATTCCTCACAAAACTTTAATTCCACAGCTTTTTTTTTTTTAAATAGAGATTGTATCTTAGCTGGGAGCTCAGAGTTAGAGGAACCCTAAGACCAAACTATTCTATCCCATCAGATTTAATATCGACACAAGCTATATCATTCACACCCACCTCTGTGTATGCTGTATTTCGGCACTGCCCACACTTCTACAGTTTCTGCTTCAGGTCTCATGTCCTTGTGCTTACGGAACATCTTCCTTTTCGGCCTGTTCAATTTAACTGAAGGAAAGAACCACGTATTAAACCTCTGCTGCTACATGTTTAGCTATGAAGATAGAACATTAGTACATTTGCAGGCTATTAGACAGCTAGGTGGCTCAGTGGGTAGAGCACTGGGCCTGAAGTTAGGAAAACCCGAGTTCATATCTGGCCCATGACACACTTAAAAGTTCTGTGACCCAGGGGCAGCTAGATGGTGCAGTGGATAGAGTACTGGCCCTGGAGTCAGGAGGACCTGAGTTCAAATCTGGCCTCAGACACTTAACACTTACTAGACCCTGGGCAAGTCACTTAACCCCAATTGCCTCACACACAAAAAAAAACCCCAAAGTTCTGTGACCCTGGACAAGTCACAACCTCCATTTTCCTCAGTTGCCTCAATTTTAAAAACAGGGATAATAAACACCTACCTCTTGGACTTGTAATAATTGTAAAAGCACTTAGCACAGTGTCCAGCACATAGTAGACACTATATAAATGCTTATTCCCTTCTTCCCTTTGTCCCTTTTGTCTTAAAGATCTTCTTTTTGCCTAGGCCAGCCCATTGCCTTTTTATATGCCCAGAACGCATTAAAGTAATTAAAAACAGTAAGTAAACAGCTACCTTGGAGCTTAGAAGAGCCTTCTTAAAAACCAAAGGAGAAGTTGCCCAAGTCAAAGAATTTGGTGAAGTGGCCAAGGTATTAAATTTAATCAGAGTCACTCGTATTTTCTTTCTTTCTTTTTTTAAAAATGGTGATATTTTATTGGGGTGGGGAAAAGCACCAATGACAGATTGAGAAATCCAAATGCAAAGCTGTCATTTTGCTAACTTTAAAAAGCAGCAAGAATAACTTGTATCAAAACTAGCAACTATTAAGTAGACTACATGTCAAGCACTGTGCTAAGCACTGGGGATACAAAGGAAAACAAAAACTGCTATTCAAGGAGCTTACAATCTAATGGTACAAAAGAGTTATTTTTTCAGGTCTCATTGAAAGAAAAATTAGGTTGGGTGGAAGATTTTCCCTTTGATACTTGATTCTTTCTCACATTACTCTACACGATTTATAAGGATGGGGTGGGGGGGGAAGGATGGAAGCAGTTCAACTAGAATATTCTCATCCCTTTCAACTTACCTGTCCAAAGGGAATTTGGGGAAAACTCAACCCAATCTAAATTCAACCAGTCCCAAAACGTTGCCTAGTCACAGCTCAATTTAGATGTATAACATTAGTCAAGTTATTTAATCTCTTAGCTTTACTTTCTTCATCTCTCAGGTGGGGTTGAAACCATTTTCTAACTAGTTCTTGTGGTTAAATGGAGAAACAAATGAGATTGTACCTAAATTGCATTGTAAGCAGCAAGTGCTATATCAATGTCATATCTGATATGGATCTATTCTATTGGAAACAAACATCTTTAATCAGTTGAGTTTCTAAAGCAAAAGTTAAAAGTTGTAATAAGAAACTACCAGAGATACTTTAATTTAAAAACCTGTGCAGATGAGAGGCAGGGAAATAGTATTCTGATGGTTTGTACTGTTAGTCTAGTGTTTAACTACAAGATAATCTGGAAACAAGAACATTTAAACACCAGACCCCACAAAACATTGTCAGTACTAGAAAAATACAGAAACATTCCCACACTACAATAATATATAGTTGTCACATCAACTAAAAGAGATAATAAACTTGTAGCTGGTAAGACCCCTAGGCATCATTTAATCACAACTTTAATTTTTAAGATGAACAAACCCAGGTTTCAGAAAAAAAGAAGGTAATTGTCCCAAATCACAAAGCTAGAAAGTGGTAAAGTTGGGATTTTAATTCAGGTCTCCCAACTTTAAATCCAGGGTCCTTTCTACTAGATCAGGGAAGGGCAAAAATTGCCCTCCTGTTTCTGTACAGCCTGTGAACTAAGAATGTTATCTACATTAAATATAAATATAAATACACACACACACACACATATATATATAAAATGTTTTTTTTAAATATCCTTAGCTTGCAGTACATAATTTTTTTAAAGGCCAAAGGCTAGATTTGGACAGTTTGTCCATTCCTACACTAGACTATATTACTGTCTACTTATTTCCACTCTTTAGTACATCTTTGCTGCATTTAAAAAGATTTGTCTTCCTTGGCTTGGGATACTGTTCTTTCCTGATGTTGCACACAATCTTCAGACTACCAACTATTGTGTATCCATTGCTTTTTCCCCTGTCACATTCTACTTTGTAGACATTTCAGCAGATAGAGCACTGGCCCTGAAATGAGGAAGACAAGTTCAAATATGGCACTTAAGAGTCTACAGAGAGAAAGTGGGTATATATGCTGACAGGAAGGGCAGTGAATAAACATTTGTTTAGCATGTACTATGTGCCAGGCACTGTAGGAAGTGTTTTTAAGATATCATTTGATCCTCACAACAATCCTGAGAGATAGGTGCTGTTATTATCTTCATTTTACAGTTGAGGAAACTGAGGCAAATAGAGGTTGATTCACCCAGGGTCACACAGCATCTGAAACCTGAGGCCGTATTTTAACTTAAGTCTTCCTGACTCCAGGACCAGTGCTCTATTTACTGAGATGTCTATAAAAAAAGAATGTGATGGAGGGGGTGGGGAGGAGCAATAGATACACAAGTTACTCTAGAAAAATGTTAGAGGGATTTTTTTTTTTTTGCAGGGCAATGGGGGTTAAGTGACTTGCCCAGGGTCACAAAGCTAGTAAGTGTCAAGTGTCTGAGGTTGGATTTGAACTCAGGTACACCTGAATCCAGGGTGTGTGCTTTATATACTGCGCCACCTAGCTGCCCCCTAGAGGGATTTTTTTTAAACTGGAAAGGGAATAATGAAAAGTTTTGTGCAAGAGGTGGTACTTTGAGCAAAATATAAAATAAGAGGATTTTAAGAAGCCATGATAAAGCAGGCATGTATCTAGGCATAGAAGTTGGCTTATGGGACTATATGGAGGTGGAATAAAACCAGTAACAATAATAATGGTTGGCCTTTATAAAATACCTAACATTTTGCCTGCGTACTGGTTTAGTCCTCACAACAACCCTGTGAGATAAATACTTATTATCTCCATTTTGCAGATGAAGAAACTGAGGTTGAGGTAGTTAAGTGACTTGCCCAGGGTTATCCTGCTAGTAAGTATCTGAGGCAGGATTTAAACTCAGGTCTTCCTGACTCCAAATTCAACACTCTCCTTTACATCAGGACTTCTTGAACTTTTTCCCCCACTCTTGATCCCTTTTTGCCCAAGAAAATTTTACTCGACCCTGGGTATATAGGTATATAAAGTAGGTATACATAGCCTTCCCCCCCCCCCTTTTTTTTTTTGGTGAGGCAATTGGGGTTAAGTGACTTGCCCAGAGTCACACAGCTAGTAGGTATCAAGTGTCTGAGGGCAGATTTAAACTCAGGTCTCCTGACTCTATCCACTGAGCCACCTAGCTACCCCTATACATAACCTTTTACTGTTACCAAATTTTTCTCAACCCACACATTCAGTCACATGACCCCACATGGGGTTGAGACCCAGAGTTTAAGAAGCTTTGTTCTACATCAACTAGCTGTCTCTAGGCAGAGAGTCCAGATCAGGATTAGAGGTAACTAGAGTTTGGTTGGAACTGAAGAGAACAATGCAAAAATAAAGCTAAAAAGGTACTTTTTCTATCATTAATATTACTGTTATTCTCTACCACCTGGGTTCCATCCTTCATTTTCTTTATATAAAAGAGATTTAGCAAGTCCTATCTATTCTTCTATTAAAACATCTCTAATACCTCCCCTTCATTTCCCATTAAGACCCTGGTTGTAACACCCTCATCATGGATCATCTAGAGGACTTCAACAGCATTTGGAGGTTGGAGAAAAGATAAGGGAAAAAGATTACATTCATCATTCTTTGGTACAGGGAATTCCCAAAGAGCCAAGAAAAATCCCTTAACTAATGCCAATTCCAAAGTCATCTTCATCACCTTAGCTCTAAGATGACAGTGGGGGGCGGGGTAGGGAGGGGGAGGATTTCCTTGGTTGGAAAGTTGAAAGCCTCAACACCGTTTTAATTGGTCTGCTTCCTTGCCTCTTCTCCTCCAGCCAGTCTGAGGATAGCAGCACATTAATTTCCCTAAAACACACGTGACGCAGCATGGTGTTGTATAATTTCAACCCAATTCTCATGGCTCTAGTCCATTGCCATTGGACTCCAGGTCTCAGCTTGGCTATTATCTGTGTGACCTTAAGTGAGTGCCTTTCCTTAATTTATAAGGATGGGAAAAATACATGCACTACTTGTCTCATAGGGTTGAGGAAAATTAAATGATAGCATACAGAAAACAAACACTGAAGGGCATTATTAGCATAGGCTCAATTCTTGCCTCTGACACATACTGACTGTGTGACTGGACAAATTCCTGGAGTTCTCCAGGTCTCAGACAACTCTAAGACCAAGTCACAAGAAAAGGTGCTAATCACAAAGTAAGGTAGGGTGAGGGTATGTAGAACAAGAAAGAAAACATCAAACTTAAAAGTGGCCATTTGTATAATCCTAGAATTCTCACTCCGGTAGATCACTTGTCCATAGGATAAAATCTGAACTTCCTCTCAACTTTAAAAAGCCTAACTTGGCTGCACTCTACTTTTCCCCTACACTGTACACCATTCTCCTCCTTCTCCTGTTCCCTCCTCCCCACCCTCACCAGCTCAGCTCAAGCTTAAATGTGTTTAATCATCATATTCCCTTCTTTTTGGTCTGGCATATCTAACTCACCCTACTCTTTCTAAAATTTAACTCATCTTTCAATTTTCATCTACCTCAACCTATCTTCTTTTACCAGGCAAAAACGCATTAATCTCCCAGGCATATGGTGAACTTATTATTATTTTTTTTTTTAGGCAGGGCAATGAGGGTTAAGTGACTTGCCCAGGGTCACACAGCCAGTGTCAAGTGTCTGAGGCTGGATTTGAACTCAGGGACTCCTGAATCCAAGGCCAGTGCTTTATCCACTGCTTCACCCAGCTGCCCTATATGGTGAACTTATAACCCAACTCTAAGCCCAACTGAACTAGGGACTCCTAAAGGACAGAGATACTCATCCTCTACCGGCTATCACACACTTTCTGGATGGCATGACAGAAAAAGTCAGTCAAATACACTTAAGTAGTCTTCTGGCTGCATACCTAGATTACAGGCAGAGGCATCACTAGCCCAGGGCCACTAGGACCTCAGCCCAGGATGAGGCAATTTAGAGGGTACCACAACACACACACACACACACACACACACACACGCACATATATATATATACACACATATACACACGCACTCTAGGAGAATAGGAAATAAGGGAAACAGGAATTCAGATGCTAGGAGGAGGAGAAAGGATGCTTATAGTCCTTATAGATGTCAAGGCAACAGATTACAGACTGTTCACTCCCTTTTTGTTTGAGGGTTTGGTTTTAATTTTTTTTTGCTTATACATAATTCCCCAAATTATTGGCCCTCTCTCTTGTCCCATTCCCAGTCCTTTTTCCTTATTTACTTCCAAGCAGACCAGCCTCTTTTCTGCCCTCTTTCCATAAACAGTAATGATTTCTCTGTAACAAGGTTCAGGAGTAAGTGGGAAAGGAACAAAAATGATAATACCTGATGCTACTTTTCTTCCCAGAAGCTGTGTGGGAAGGAACCCAAGGCTTCTCTCATGAAACATAGTATCTTGGAGTTAGAAGGGATCTTGGAGAGGCCATCTACTCTAGCCCCCTCATTTTAGAGATGAGAAAATGAATGTTCCAAAATGGTAAGTGACATGTACAAATCATAATAGAAATACATAGAGAAGTAAGAGCCAAGATTTGATCCCAAGTTTCCTGAATCTGGACCTGGAGTTCTTCCTACTGCACCCACCAGACCCTAAATATCATGGTTTTGATTAGATCTCTTCCAAATGACAATCTTTTCCCTATACTTCTAGAGCATCTCTTTTTTTTTCTCTCAATGAATTTGTGATTACTTCACAAATCAGTTTCATAGAATAAATTAGAAAGCTATTAGTTATGTATTTTGTCTTTCTACTCCCCACCCTACAGCACCACCACCATCATTAAAAAGTAATTCTAGGGGGGCAGCTAGGTGGCCCAGTGGATAGAGCACCGGCCCTGGAGTCAGGAGGACCTGAGTTCATATCTGACCTCAGACACTTGACACTAGTTGTGTGATCTTGGGCAAGTCACTTAACCCCAATTGCCTCACCTAAAAAAATAAAAAAATAAACAAACAAAACAAAAAATAATTCTGGGGGCAGCTAGGTGGCACAGTGGATAAAGCACCGGCCCTGGAGTCAGGAGGACCCGAGTTCATATCTGACCTCAGACACTTGACACTAGTTGTGTGATCTTGGGCAAGTCACTTAACCCCAATTGCCTCACCTAAAAAAATAAAAAAATAAACAAACAAAACAAAAAATAATTCTGGGGGCAGCTAGGTGGCACAGTGGATAAAGCACCGGCCCTGGAGTCAGGAGGACCTGAGTTCATATCTGACCTCAGACACTTGACACTAGTTGTGTGACCCTGGGCAAGTCACTTAACCCTCATTGCCTTGCAAAAACAAACAAAAAAGTAATTCTAGGCATTCCTAAAGCCAAACTCTCTGAAAATGTTTCAGAGATTCTGTGTGGCTCACCTTTTCTCTTGACCACCATTCGTCTTCTCAGCAGCTCACCACAAGCAGTTTCATAGTAGTCTCTGTCCTTATGCTTATGAAATAGGGCAGGACTTTCACAGGCACCACTTTTTGTCTTGCCCTTGGTTTTTACAGGCCAAACAATTAGCTGGGGAGATGTGGTAGTATGAGGTGCCTTCCAGATTACCCGACGACCAATCTCTTGGTAAAAACCCTCATTAGAAGGGGTCAGCTCTCCCTGTGGGTGAACTGGTTCAAAAATATATTCAACCTCATCTAAATCTTTGTCATAATCCACATCATATTCATCTTCTATTCCCCACAAGTCTTCAGAATCAGGATCCGAGAGACATTCCTTCTTTTTCTTGAAGGAGGCTTTCTGGGTGGGATACCTAGGTAGGGCTTCCTGCTCCTTTCCTCTTTTGATTGGTTCTTTAAGCTTTCCACTTGAGTTCTCCTTAGCATCACAGACAACTGCACCATCAGCTTCACCTACCATCATCACCCCCTCCTCCTCATTATAGCGATCATCTTGGATCTCGGCCTCTTGTTCAGTGTCCTCGGTGCTTTTGACATACATATTCTTTTCAAGTACAAAGTCAGTCATAGGCACATTGTCCAGGGAAGACTCTTCACCTATACAAGATGACTCCATTGAGCTAACGCTTGGGCTGTTTCTCCGGGGCAAGGAATGGATGCTTGCATCGATCTTCTCAAAGTGAGCCAGCCAGGCGGGAGAGGGAATAAGCTCACCCAATTCATTGCTCCAAAAACCATCTCTTAACTTACTCTGCCCATTGTGTCTATTTGGGCTGAGGGGCTCTTGACTCGGACCATTAATGGTCTCCATGCTAGAGCAAACTGAACCTGCTTGTTGGTTTAATTCTTGAGTAGACCTGTTTGGTGTCCTCAACACTGACAGACTTGGACTTGCCATCAAGTGGACCTTTTTACCTGATCTGTTCAGCTCCTCAGGTTGCCATTGGTTAGCTGTACCTAGCGGGTTTGAACATTTCTGAGTGGCTATACTCTCCTTATCTTTATCTAAACTTCCTTGAAGGTCAGATCCTGACATCTGGACTTCTTTATTTTCTACAGCTTCGAGATATTGTTTGGTCGGCCTAGCACCAGCTTTGTCTCCTTGTGAATATTCTACTGTTGGCACTTCTCCCTTATGAGGGGGATAGAGAACCCCCATCCTCTCACAGGAGCTCACTGAAAATAAATCACATTGTACTATGTTCTCTGGTGCCGTTTTTCCATGTGTCAAATCATAAATGGGGATGGTTTCTTTGAAGGATTTCCAGAGCTGTATTGCAGGAGAACTGCCTCCGTATTCTATTCTCACCTCTTCCTTTTCAAGGGCATAGCTTCCTGGAGGAATGCTTCTGTACACTGTCGATGCAGAAGGACTATTATTATGAAGCTCTCTCTCTTGCACAAGGGTAGACAAAACTGTAGCTTTTCTTTCAGAGGCAACATTAGCCATTGCACCTGTGCTGTTGCCCATATCACAGCCATTAGCATCTAACTTGAAGTCTTGTTGCTTTTTAGACTTGTTTTCAAGCTGTTGAGGATCAGTCTGGGTCTCTTTGGTTTCTGTTTTTTTCCCAGGGCTGCTGTAATGACAGAAACGTGTAGCATGCTGGAACATAGGAAATGAAGGCTGAGGATGAAAATAGGGTCTTCTATTAACTCTGCTGGGCACAGGAGCCTGTGGCAAGAGAAAGCCAGGGTACTCACGTAGAGCAACTGAATAATAGGGAATGTATGGGCCTCCATTTCTGAACCCTAGGAAAGAGACAAAAGACAAAAATATTTGCAGATGAATTTCTACAGTGGGTTCTTAGTCTTAACCTAAATTAAATCTGATCTATAATAGTCATTGTT